>NC_079165.1:24400573-24770573 GCF_947568905.1 Ostrea edulis | reverse complement strand
AACCAGAGTTATCTTTCTTTAGAATAAGAGTTGTCTTTAGTGTTTTATTCAGTCAAGACAAGTATAGGCAGAGGACTAGTTTAGATTGGTCACTGTAAGTATTCCTGGAATTTTATTGGAAGGTCTTGAAGGTCAAAGTTCTTGAGAGTTTTAATCTGTAAATTTAATCACTTTGAAGTTAGCAGTCAGAGAGATTGCCAGTGCTACATAATTGCCATTATTTAAGAATTGAAGGAAATCGGACAATCTTTTGAAGACCTTGAAAGTAAGTTCTTTCTTTAGTAATTACCATTAACAATTCTAGAGTATGAATGGAAGTATGAAAATGATGAGTTATAGTTATACATGTATGTATGAGAAAGAGAGTAGTGATCAAATATAAATGTATCAATAGTTTTTAAAGTAAATTACACTGATATAGAATTAATGCTATGTATCGGTACTCGGTAGATATGATAATATCAGCCTTGATGTAAGACATTATTATATATGTTTACATAAAGAGTGAATGTGTGTATTACTATATACAGGTCTGATGTGTTGTAAATACACCATGGACATGGTTCCAATTCTTTCTTTTGCTTGAATCCACAATTCGGTAACTATTGTAATTATTGCTTATGATATTGTATATTAGCATTGTATATATATTCATAATTGAGATTTATTATATTCAATTTATTTTGCTTGAGTAAAATAGAAGTTATTCTATTACATAGTACAGATTAATTCAGTGTAAAGCAATTATTTTATTACCTATGATAAATGTAAGATATCTAGATTTTATCATAACAATGTGATAATTTATTTATGTTGATACTGTAATTGATATGTTGTTATATGTTTTGTAGGGTATATATATATATTATATTCATCTTCAAGATCACAAATATAGAACCTAACGAAAAAATCAACTGTGTTGTGTGTGCATTAAATACCACACGGTTACATCTACAAACAGACATACAGACATTGCTCGATCTACCATAATACACCCTATCGACAGACGGACATACAGATATTGCTCTACCATAATACACCCTATCGACAGACGGACATACAGATATTGCTCTACCATAATACACCCTATCGACAGACGGACATACAGATATTGCTCTACCATAATACACCCTATTGACAGATGGACATACAGATATTACTCTACCATAATACACCCTATTGACAGATGGACATACAGATATTACTCTACCATAATACACCCTATTGACAGATGGACATACAGATATTGCTCTAGCATAATACACCCCATCGACAGACGAACATACAGATATTGCTCTACCATAATACACCCTATCGACATACAGACATACAGATTTGCTCTACCATAATACACCCCATCGACAGACGAACATACAGATATTGCTCAACCATAATACACCCTATCGACATACAGACATACAGATTTGCTCTACCATAATACACCCCATCGACAGACGGACATACAGACATTGCTGTACCATTATACGTCCCATTTAAAGACAGGTATATAACATGTTCAATTGGTAATGCACGACAGACTAAACACAATGATGGATGCAGACCAACAGCAATAATCACTCAGGTAACCTAAAAATGCATTCCTGGAGAGTCAGGTACATGTAATCTACTGTTAATTCTGTAGGTAAGTTGACTGTATGTAAACTGGTACAATGCATGCAGCTATAACTCATGTTTTTGACTACTAACCAATTTGACAACATTCAAACAACATTTAATATCTAAAATAACATCATTAGCAAGTGCTGTATTATAATTTATTTAGTCTAAGGGAGATAACTGTAAAATCTGCCTTCATGCTCTTTACATGAACTAAACTTTTTACAATAAAAATGAATACTTCTCTGACTCTTCTCAGGGCAAATGAGGACACCAACTGATTGCTACACCCCAGCAATTTTCAATAAAGTGTTCAGTCTCCAACAGCAGGCAATGATGGGGTGGTCAGTTAAGAACATTTCTTCTGCCCATTCATACAAGTCCCTAAAAATTTTCAAAGATATTAAAGTTATTGCCAAAATTCAATTTCATTGAGAATGTAAATGCGGCTGAGCTGATTGAGTCACATATGTTGCCAGCTGGTGAATGTCAAGACACTCAGGAAAAATGAGTCCCTACATGAAATCCCTGTTTAGAGTGAGTGGTACCTACTATAACCCCCTGTACATATTATGTACTCGAGGGTGGGTGAGTTGTTCTTGCAGCCAGCACCACAAACTGTGTACTCCTTCCTTAAAAGTGTCACCTCAAAGCATGAAATAATTAAAATGGTGACAAAGAATGAACTTTGCTGAATACATGGTCACTTACTAGATGACAATGAGAAAACGAAGATGATGTCCACTATTGTGTTAGTAAACTTAGCTCAGACTCATTTTTAAATATCATCTTCAAATTATGTAACAGGAATACTTGATTGATTTCTTCAGGAGATTATAAATACAGTGTATATATTTTTTTTCTTTTCTTAATTATTTGCTAGCAGTTAACATGGTTATTAGGTACAATATATATACTAGGTGTTAGTAAGTTTAACAATGAATGTTTGAAATCTAATACATTTGTAACTCGTTTTTAATAAAAGTGTTTTATTATATTCATGAATCATGAAATTTGAGCCAGCCATTTTAAATCCATTGGGCCCAAGGTGTGGTAAAAGTTCTCAAATGATTATTTAAAAAAATAAGTTGATAACCGGCCAAGTGATCAGGAAGTAAAACTAATTTAAAACAAGAGGTACTGTGAGCAATGCTCACTAAGAATACCCCCCGCTTACCCCAATCTCCCAAAGGGTGTTGGTAATAGGTATAAACTACCTCTTTTCTGAGTGTAAAAAACAAATGGCATGACAAACCGATGTCAGTGCGCGTGACCTTTGACCCCAAAATCGATAGGGAACATCTTCATCCCATGGGTAGTCCATATGTATGATATGGTGAGTGTAGGTGGAAAGGATAACGCTTTAGAGACCGGAAACCATATTGCTACTTCGATGTCCAGTGCATGTGACCTTTGACCTTTTGACCCCAAAATCGATAGGGAACATCTTCATCCCATGGGTAGTCCACATATATGATATGGTGACGGTAGGTGGAAAGGATAATGCTTTAGAACCCGGAAACCATTGCGTCTACAGACGGACGGACAGACAGACGGACAACCCGATTCCAGTATACCCCCCCCCCCCCCCCCAACTTGTTGCGGGGGGTATAATAACGTAGCTCTGTACCTTGTAAAGCTTCTTGAAAAACTTCTCTGATGGGACGAACAGTCCTGGTCACTCTTCTGATAATGAACTAGGCAGATCCATTCCATGTCTGTGTGCAGGGTAGTGCTAAGATCCCCACCATTAGCTTCGTGGACAACATCCTAGATAAAATAGACAATACGAATTAAATGAAAAACATCAACAAATATCTCAGTACAAAAACAAAACAAGCAAGACACAAAGTAGACAGGATTACGAGCCCGAAACAAAAAAGGGGCATCCTGAGCAGCGTTCAGATCCAAATCATTAGTTTTTTCAATTATTCTTTGATATTAATATTCTTTTAATCATTACACTAAATGATGCATTTTTGATGCTGTGCCACAGTGCCCCACAAGGAAACCCCACAGGTGGATATAAAAGCAGCTCAAATATATATAAATCCTTGTATCTCAAAACTATTCAATATGGTCTTAACATCAGGAATCTATCCAGAAAAATGGCTAGAAGGTTATACAACACCCATCTTTAAATCGGATAATCCAAAGCTCCCCCAAAACTATAGAGGGATAACTATAACTAACAGCATAGCAAAACTTTTTAATATCATTTTAAACGGCAGGCTTGATACATTCTTAACTGAAAACAAAATAATACACGAGAGTCAAATAGGATTTTCAAAAAAATCCAGGACATCAGACCATTTATTTGTAATTAAATGTTTAATTGACAAATACATTAACACTCGCAATAAACGACTCTATGCATGTTTTGTAGACTTTCACAAGGCATTTGATACCGTCATTCAGAAAGGCATTAAACTAAAACTCCTACAATTAAATATCAATGGTTTATTCTACAACATATTATGTAGTATGTATAGGCACCATAATATTTTCATAAAAGTAGGGAACAAGTTAACCCTGCCATATACACCAGAGATAGGAGTTCGACAAGGTGATGTCTTAAGCCCAAATATTTTTAAAATATTTTTGAACGATTTTTCTAAATTACTGGATGAAGAAACCATTGGCTCTGTCAATCTTTCTGGAAAGAAAATCACCTCTCTTTTATATGCGGACGATCTTGTACTGCTTTCAGAAAACCAAAATGGACTACAAAACAAATTAAACTTACTTGAAAAATATTGCAATGATTGGTGCTTAGAAATTAATACCAATAAGACAAAAGTAGTCATTTTTAATAAAAGCGGACACCTAATTAAAGAAAATTTTGTGTTCGGTAACATATGTATTGAATGTACTAACAAATATAAATATCTAGAAGTAATATTATCCTCCTGTGGTTCATTCAAGGAAGCAAAATCTGATCTATACAATAAAGCTCTTAAGGCCTCATTCAAACTTTATAAAGACATCAAATCTATCGATCCACCAATTAAAACATTTTTGCATCTTTTTGACCATATAGTAAAACCCATCGCCTTGTATGGCTGCGAGATATGGGGAACACTTTCAACACGCATGCTGGAAAAAGACAGAGATTTATATGATATCTTTAAAAATTGGGAGGTAGAAAACCTGAATATTAAGTTTTGTAAACATCTACTGGGTGCCGGTAAAAGAAGTACTAATATTGCAATAATCTCTGAATTGGGTAGATATCCTATGTTCTGCTCTATAATCCAAAGTATTTTACTATATTGGCATAGACTTGAGAATTGCCCAGAATCATCCCTGTTATACAGTGCTTATACAGAGAATATCAATCTGAATTCATATAATATAAATTGTTGGCACAAAAACGTTAATTATTTTAAGGAAAAAATGGGCATTTTGGTACCCAATTGTAAAAATCTCAAATTCTCATTTTTCAAAAAACAAATGAAGAATCAGGTATGGAAACAATTTTTACTTTACTGGTCAAAACGACGTGAAGAGGGTCAGAAATCAGGAAAACTCACAACATATTTTTCGTATAAAGAAAACTTTACTATGGGAAGTTATATATTTTTAGAATCCCTAGAATTAAGAAAAACTCTATGTAGATTTCGAATTAGTGCACATGACCTTCGAATTGAAAGAG
Organism: Ostrea edulis; assembly: GCF_947568905.1. Taxonomy (NCBI): domain Eukaryota; kingdom Metazoa; phylum Mollusca; class Bivalvia; order Ostreida; family Ostreidae; genus Ostrea; species Ostrea edulis. The sequence continues at coordinate 24,765,301 of NC_079165.1, read as the reverse complement.
GAAGATATGAATTTACAAAAACCAATTCTGGCCAGAAGATTTCTTTAGAAAGAAACAAAAGAATATGTGAATTATGTAACCTTAATTGTGTTGAAGATGAATTTCATTTCCTTACTGATTGATTGCCCATTCTATGTTGAAGAGAGAAATATGTTTTTTAATGGTATATACAAGCTCAACAAAATTTTTATCTATCTAACAAATAAGGACAAATTTACTTGGTTGATGATTAATGAAGACAAACCAGTAATTGTCAAATTGAGTGAATATTTAGTGCAAACTTTCAGAAAAAGAAGTGATGCTTTAAAACTGCAAAAATCATTATAGTTTATTATTCATATATTGGTATAATACTGATACTGTCTATCTACTTGTATATATACATGATTAGCAATTCATATATGTATGTACTTGTTTCCCCAACATGCTGCATCCACACGCAGTTTGCAGTCTCTGTAACCTGTAGTTAATGTTGTAAACTTTCTTTTTTTGAATTTCCTTCTTTATAAAATGTCTTACTGTTATGCCCTCTGGGCCCAAAATTGGAATAAACTTATCTTATCTTATCTTATCTATAGTGCATCTTCCCCTACCTGGACTCAGGGGTCGCAATGTTAACTATGAATCTACAAGATATGGAGATGCTAGTACACATAATTTTAAAAATATAGAATTCATCATGATTTTCATTAAAAATGTCTACTTTATTCATACGTAATAATTACAACTCTTTTGTGACTCCATCCTAATCCCAGGGGTCATCTTAACATGAAATAACTGTAATCTACAGTGAATGAGGATGCCCATCTGAGTTGCAGCATTATCTCTTTTAAAACAAAAATCTCAGTTCTGTGTATTCCTCCTTAGTGACCCAATCTTGAACACAAGAGTCGTGTTGTGTACAAATTTTTTTTTAAAAAGTACAAGATGATGCTTGCAAATATATTTATTTGTAAAATGAATTTAAATTTGTGGTTCCTAAAAAAGAACATTTATCTTGGAAGAAAACACTTTCTCCTCTTGCGACCTTACCCTGACCTCAGTAGTCATTGTGTGAACAAACCTGAATGTATACTTCACGAGGATGCATGCATATTAATTTAACTTATATAATATTTCAATAACCCTTATTGTTCTTAAGATATACGACAGAGACTTGATGGGTCCTACTGCTCACACTAGTTTTTGTATGTCTGTATTTCTGTATCCGCTGTCCGAGATCACTGTGTCTACAAACTGGAATTTACACTACATGAGGGTGTAGGCATTACAACATAAAGAATTATATATATCATTGTGGATTTTAAATACATTTTGAAAGAATTCTTTTCAAATACATTAGTGATTACTATGTAAAACTTTAGACTTCTATGCTGTCCCATACTATTAACTAATGGGTGGGTGGTGATCACATTGGTGTGCATAAATTAAAGTTTTCTAAAGTCCTTAGTCCTTACTCCTAACACAGCTGAGGCCACAATATTAAACAACTTGAACCTTTATATCAAATGTCATATTGTACCCTGTGGTTCTTGAGAATTTTTTTTTTCAAGATCATGAATTCTATTCAAATCTTTGAACATCTTTTAATACCTCATCCATGTCCCTAGAGACAGCTATGACCTAAACCAGTGGCGGATCTACTACAGGGGGTTAACCCCCCCCCCCCCCACCTCACACACACATTTGGTTGAATAATTTTAAAACAAAAGAAAGAATTTTGTGTCATTTTATGGTCTTGGATAGAAAAAGTACACATTTAGGTCGCACCCCTTTCAAAATTGCCTAGATCCGCCACTGGTGAAAACAAACTAAAAAGTACTTTAAGCCTAGGTTGCCTAGATATTTCTTTTATGCAACTCACATATATATATATATATATATATATATATATATATATATATATATTAACCAGACAAAATATTCAGTGTATTACCATATTGCACTGTACTCAAAAGTAATTTTTGCTAAGTACCTGCAAAGATCCCTAAAATAGTCTAAGTTTTTCTTCAAAATTCGGCATCCATTTCCGTTTTCACGGCAAGTGTCTTCTGCTTCTTAAAGAAAGACAACTCTTGTAGACTTTTAGTGGTATAAATGAACATGGAATGAGTTGTATTTCTTGATAACAAATCAGTGGCGGATCCAGAAATTTTTTTCAAAAAGGGAAGTGAATCGAAGACCGCAAAAGAACAAATGCTGATAATTTTTTGGTTGATAACGTTCAAATAACGCCCACCCACTAGGCCTAGATCCGCTACTGTAAATTATGTAGTGCTCAGCTGATATTATCATTTCAAAATTTAGCGTACATAATCTTCCCACTCCACACACTTATTTTAAAAATTGTCAGAATATTGTAGATCCACGCCACATTTTTTACGCTTTGGCAGTAAGGGTAAGGTTCATTTGAACAAAAATTTCTCGCAATATTCAGATACGAAATAAGCCACAGGCACTTGTTTCATACATGAGTCCGTGCCACACCCCCCTTAATTGATTTGTAAATGACAAATGATATAGATCTACATACATTCATATTAGGTCCGAGAAAATTCTTTTTAAACACAATTAAATACGATTTCATCCATAGGCCCTTTAAGCGAATTTTTTTTTTCAAAAGTGAAAAAAAAATAATTCAAAAGTGATAAACAAATGTTTTTGCAATAAATCAGTGAAAATATGATCCCAGGTAGATTAGATTAATAAACCCAGGTAGTTTGAGCCTTCAGAAAATCGATGATAATGCAATGTGTATATAAGATGGGTGATAACATTAGCGTCTCCATATCGTATACATCGAGTAGAAATCTCACGCGTTTTCATTGAACCCGTGGTTGGCTATTGAGTTAACTTACGCGTATTCATTTTGAGCTTTTAAAAGATTTGAATTTATGTTACAAAGCATGCATATCATTGTAAATATCAAGTTCTATATCAAGACGACGAGGCTGATATTCACGTAGTTTATGTACTTTACTTACGGATTGGCGCAGCCACCCCCTCCTCTTAAAAAAATTAATTTGAGGTAAATTTTGGTCTCGTTAAGAAATAATGTAAATGATAAAAGAAGCAATAGTTTCCTACACTCGAGAAAAAGTGATTGACAAAATCTTTTGATTTATTGAATTACCTTTATTTTAGACCCTCCCCCTCCCCTCTCAACCCCTTAAAATTTGCGTCATTTTATTAAATTCACCTTGTTAAATTGACAGACAATAGTAAAGATGACTACTACATTTAGGACATATTTCAAGCCCTTTTTAATTTTTATTTAAATCTAGGAGGTTCCAAGGGCTTTGTTCGAATCCCGGCTGCAACATACCTTATTCGTCAAAACAGGTAGTGACAGTTCCATCGCCAACGCTCGGCATCAAGTGTGAATGTCACAGGATCACCCCGTGTCCAGTAGGTGTGACACGCTAAAGAACTCTCACTGCTCAATGGCGGTAAGCGCCGAGCAAAGGCAAATTATCAAGAGGCTCGTTAAACAAGATACAACCAATCAATCATAACCCCCCCCCCCCAACCCTAACTGCAATTACTATGTATGTATATAATGGATATAACTGTTTCCCATTTCCATTCTTAATGACCATGTCCACCGTATACAACGTCAAATTCGAGGAGTCGTCACTGTGGAGCATAAGCGATTGGATCCGAAGCTGAGAAAACGCAGTATCACCGAGTATGAGATCGATTTTCTCATAAACTACACCATATTTCTGCAAACACATCATATTGCATAGAGTGTGGTATAAATATTTTGACCATTAAAATTTGTCACCGAATTTCAGAAACCCGTACTTACCTCACACTTCATTCGCGTTTCACGAGTAGGTCTACAAAGTTGAAATTGATGATGATTTAAACCCTAATTGTAATTTACATTGACTTATTTGTAGACAACAATTATAATAAATGTGTGACATTTCAAAATAGTCATTTGTATAAAACATTATTAACGAATGTCTTATTGTTTCTGTGAAATAAAAAAAAACAAACATGCTTGCCTTTCGCTTTATTTATTATGGCATGGACTTTTGTCCTTTAATTTTTAGCCCCCCCCCCAAAAAAAAAAATAATTAAAATTATTGTAACCCTATATGTGCATACCTACCTGAATGTGCGTATTCATGTATAATGTATGTACCTGTTAGGCAAATACTGGTATATACATCATGCTTGTGTAGTAATTCATGGTTGCATGAAATATACATTTGAATTAACTAATATGTTTTTGATTCTCATCACTGTTTTTTTTTTTATTACACAGTCATTATTTTATTTGCAATCTTTCTCAATAAAGATTTATACAAAAGAAGTATTTTTACATTATTCAAGGACAATTTTATTTTGTAACAATGTTTAATACGTACTTTTACCGAATGGACAATTTTACATTGATTAATAATGTTTTATATAAATAATTACTTTGAAATGAGGTGCTATTTTTGACCACAAACATCGCCTGACACGGCACGAACGTTGACTGAGCGTTACAAGAACGTTATAACAACGTTGACCTAGAAACTCAATTTGTAGAATGTCGACGTTTCTCCATTTTTTTCAAAACGCAACCAAACGTCTAACAAAACGCTACAGCGTCACAGGTGTTGGTAAAACGTGGAATGGAAAATGAAACGGAACGATTTCTAATGCTTTATGCATAGTTGATATTACGGGGGTGATCGGCCTTTGTAACATCAAAAGGCTTATTGTAATATGAACAAGGGCAGCAGAAATGTCATTGAAAACGGGAAGTCGTCTTTATGTCCCACCGTTTCATATACTTCATAAGTTACATGTATACATATATACATACGTGGTGTGTGTATGCACAGATTTTAAAATCGTAATAACTTACTATTTAAACAAGAGCTTGTATATACTACCCCTTTTCCCGGAGTTGCCATTTTCTGAAACCCTCTCTCCCACCAATTGTGACATTATGTTGTTTCGCAAATATATATATATATATATATAAAAAATGAAACAATAAAATACCGAAAAAGAAATAACCTTTCAAAACTTATTGTTTTTTCTTTGGTATTTACGGTGTCCGAATTGGGCCATTTGCAAAAGCGAGACTGCGCGTTGGTCACAACACGCCGTCACGCCAACAAGCAACGCGCCTCCCCACTTTCACGCCGACAAGCAGCGTGCCTTTGCGCCGACAAGCAACGCACCATCGCGCCGTCACGCCAACAAGCAACGCACCTTCGCGCCGACAAACGCGGCTTCACATTAACACAACTCGTCTTCGCGCAGACAAGCGCGAGTTGTGTAAAGTTGTGCTAGCGGGACTGCGCGTTGCTTGTCGGAACGAGGGCGAGTTGTGTAAAGTTGTGCTAGCGGGACTGCGCGTTGCTTGTCGGAACGAGGGCGAGTTGTGTAAAGTTGTGTTAGCGTGACGGCGCGTTGCTTGTCGGCGCGAAGGTGAGTTGTGTAAAGTTGTGTTAGCGTGACGGCGCGTTGCTTGTCGGCGCGAAGGTGAGTTGTGTAAAGTTGTGTTAGCGTGACGGCGCGAATGCGAGTTGTGTACAGTTGTGTTAGCGTAACGGCGCGTTGCTTGTCGGCGCGAAAGCGAGTTGCTTATTGGTATGACGACGTGTTGTGACTAATGCGCTCTCACGCTTTTGCAAATGGCCCTATCCGGACACCACAGAAAGTAAATATGCATATCACAAGATTTGAATTTCATCGCTTTCAAATCCTAAAACTACACAAAATATTCCATTCCAAACACATTTAAAGTAGTTTTAGGCATGGAAAGAATTAATTTTGCTGAAAAAATGAAAAAGTTTAGAAACATGAGTTGTGTACTTTAAGTTTGATTTTGACCCATATAATATTTCCCGCATAAATCGTATATATACTGGGTTGGTTGGGATTCCATCATTTCCTCCACATGCTATCAATTTTACTCTGCAAAACACTTATAAGTTTAAACATATAGATAACAGTCAATCATGCACTGTAATTTTACTTAGGTTCCCTTTGAACAAAATGATCTGAGAATTTTCCATATAATTTTGAATAAAAACAACATTTACTGTTCTGAAGATGTGTAATTTAGTAAGAAACTTTGCTTACGTTAAAAGGATTCTCGGTCCCCCTACGCCACAAAATTCTCAACCCCCTACGCCACACGAGGTTTTGGGTCAAATACTCGGCATATCATGATTTTGTGTTGGTTTCTTCAGTTGAATATTGAGTTCCCATTCAAAGGAAATGTTTCTGGTAAAAAACAACTTGGCACTTTATGCAGATTTCTCATTAAGTACACCGAAAAATATACCCGGTGCCTACCCTACTTGTATATTGTCGAAGTGTTTGAGTATTTTTAAAGAGTTCCAGGCTCCCCAATACTATTCAATAACCAGTGTCTTCCGTGCAATAGTTTTGGCTATCTACATGTAAATTGATTTTGATTAAACACAGTCAGTCTTTGAATACTTATTGGCCTACTTTCTTCGCTTCGAATTCACACCCCCATGCTACACCAATCACGGTCCCCGCATGTGGCATTGTACACGGTGGTTGTGTCCACGTTAAAATAACGTTCTTATTTCAGTCATTGAAGGTTATGACTATCCAACATTGTATCAGCGTTGAAACAACGTTTAAACAACATTCCCTCACGACTTTTGGTGTACATTCTATTACGTCGTGTTGTTTTAAATAATCATTGAATTATACTGATGTGGTACGTGTATGTGTTTACTGTTGAAACAACCCCTCATCTCTCTACTCTCCGTCACCAATACCCTACAAATGTATCCGTTTCCCTCTCATTCCACAAAACTGAGTAAAATATTGATTAGGACGAAAATAGTATGTTAGACTGTTTATGAATAAAGACCGATATAAATTTAGCCAAAAACCGATATAAATTTAGCTAAAGACTGATATAAATGTAGCCAAAGACTGATATAGATTTAGCCAATTGCCGTTTGCTGCCATGCCCGTACATCTACTCATATATAATTTTTGTTACCGCCGAAATTTTTCGGAAGAAGAAACCACTATATGCGCATGCCCGTTTGTTGAATGAGCTAGCTGCTGACGGCAGGGTATTTCCGGTCGGATCAGTTCACGGGCTTATAGTCTTTCCCAGCTGCTGACATGTGGTGCTGAGTGAAGTACGAAATTGGATACTATACGGAGCGATGTTTGGACGGACCGAATCAAGGCCCTAACGGTAACTCATATGTAAAAGGGAAACGTCAAAATCAGCAAAAGTAAAAGAAATCACCTCTACATCGGAACTAGATCATTTTGAAACTCTTCAGAAAAAGAAGTAACGAAAATTATGCGTCACTTGGACAACTCTTGTATACAAATTAGTAAGGGCTAAAGACGACTCATTTCTTATACAAAAATATCTGCCTGGTTTGAAGATTATTTTTCAGAACGTTGCAAGTGAAAGCATTAGTACTAAAAGCATGGGTTATTGCATCAAATTTCTGATGTTTGGTAGTGGAGATTAGAAAAAAGTTTATTTTCTTTGCTGTATGCATGTATGTGGATATTTACTTAAATGAGTTATTCTCGAGTCAATAAAACAACCGTCGGCTATTAAATGATATAGATAACCACAAGTTATGCATCGATCTCCAGACATGTACATACAGCGACATGCACACCCCCCCCCCCCTTACACACACCGTTTTCTTGACATGTGATGTACTTATCGCATTATTATATATAACGTTTGTTATTAATACATGCATAGATCGGTTTATTTGCTGATCACGTCTTATGGTGATAGTGAATTGTAGTAGAAATGCAGGGTTGAACCGATGAATAAAACCCATAACATGTACTGAAGGATTACAACCACCCCCCCCCCCCCCCCCCGTTGTGATTTTCATACAACTATAATGGCACATTTCTTCTCCGTTTCCTCCCCACCCCTCATCTTTAAAAAAAAAAACCCGACGCTAAACTGTGCCTGAACTCACTATATCTGATAGTAACTAAGTAAGGCTTGATTAATGAAAAGTTGCCCAAATTAACGCAGAAAACTTGATTTCGTTGGGTATACTAAACACGATGGAAATGGAGACGAAATGATGGTTCCGATATTCCGTAATACGTGTTATCATACAGACACCGCCATTTTCTCATTTTCTCATTCATTAGTTGCTAAACAATTATTCATGTTTTAATTTTGATTGGCAAAAATACGAGACTCTGGCATGCAATTTTGGAAATTAAGGTAACTCCATACTCGCAGTTTTATCTGATACAAGTTTAAAATGTGTATTTATTTTCATTCATTAGAGTTAAAACTAACAAATTATCAAATAAATACATAGGTCATCACACTTTTTAAGATACGAGACGTACTTAAGCAGAATCGTATATCAACATCAGAAAATTGCAAGTTTCCTTAAACAGCGCTATTAAAATTCCATACAAACTGGTTATGACGATATAGTAGCATTCATAACAATTTCATGAAAATGTATCTTCACAAAAATATACAAAATGTCTGTAAAAAATACATGAAATCGTCGCATAACAGACTTGATAAAGAAACCAATAGAAATAGAGTTATTGCCCTTGGATTCAATATTTTGAAACGTATTATTGATTATTCATCTATAACTTAGACTTTTGAAATATTTTATTTTCAACAAGATTTTTTTACAATAACTATTGGAAAAGATTCCAAAAAAAATTATGTTCCTATCATGCATAAATGTAAATATATCATTGATTTTGCAAAATCTGATGACATCACAGGTGGGTGTAATTACTTTCAATGCTGAATTTTGTTCAAAGTAAACAGTATGATTATTTTATACCAGATTTTTGTTTGGTTTGCAACGTTGATATGAGGTTGGAAGGTGGTTGCATTTGAAAGTTTTAATGACGTTGAATGGACAACGTTGAAGTCTGACGAATTGTTTTGACGTTGATATTTCAATCGGAACTTCTCGAATGTCTCGCACTCTCGACTTAGATCTTAGTCAGGTTCCCGAGACCCCTCTGCATTTATAATAAATACAGAGGGGTCTCGGGAACCTGACTACTTAGATCTATATCGAGCGCTCGAGACATTCGAAGAGTTCCGATTGGTTGATATTTTGTTGGATTTGAAAGTTACAATGACGTTGAAGTAACAACATTGTATTAACATTGAAACCAATCGGATAACGCTCTCGTCTTTTTCTGTAACCGGTAAGAAGACTCGTACGTAGATCGGCGCAGGAATTGCATAAAATCGAAGCATTTCTTCGCCGGAAGCACACTCGTGGATGAGGTTATAAGGCCAAAACCAAATCCCTGAATAATGTGTTATTTAGATTTTCACCACAAATTCAGTTTTGGTATCATTAATGTCTTATTCATTATATTACAATGTTAGTCCCCGAGGGTCTCTACAGCCCAGTAGCTAAGTACTTCGTTACTAGCTTGAAAATACGGATGTATATTTATGGTGCATCAAAATTGGTACCGTATAAGTTTTACATAAACATATATGTGGAAATTGGTAGCGGTAGAATACCTTAAATATGTATAATATATTGGATGCATTTGAAAGTATAATGTACGACTGTGACGTAATTATACACCATGGTGAAAAGGTTTTTGAAGCGACCGGTCTATTTATTTTTCTCAAAAACAACATAAATGAGAGTTTTCTTTGTCTATCACATATCGCACGGAACGGACAGAGTTTTAAGAAACAGAATATGCCCCATACTTTGAATGAAAGTAGTCACTTTTCTCAAACACTCGTGTTTAATATCGAGTACCTAAGAAAATTCGCACGGCTGTTTGCTTCATGAGCTGATTTCAAGGTTTGAAATAATTTGAGAAAGAACCATGATAATGTGTCACAAGAATATAATAAGACATTCAATTTCTTACTAAATTGGGGTTCATAATAGTCTTTATTTTGACGAAATACTTGAAAATGAAAATAATGCAGGGTGAAATGTAAGTAGACCCAATACAGGGGTGGTTAGGGGGGGGGGGGGCAACTTGAAGTCCCCAGCAGGGCCAAGGCGAAGTTCTGATGGGGGCCAGGAGCTCTTGGATTTTTGCAGATTTTTATAATACTTGAAATATGTCTCCTATGTAGTCATTTTTACTATTTTCTGTCATTTTGATAAGGTGAAATTGATAAAATTACATGTACGTAGATTGTAAGGTTTTTGGAAAAAAAATGTAAGTTCTCCCAATAAAAGAAATTTTAAAAAATCAAAAGATTTTGTGATTAAGAGTGGAGGAAATTGTTGCTTCATTTATCGTTTACATTTTTCTAAACAAGAGACCACGATTTACCTTACATTTGAAAAAAAAAAAAATAGGAAGGGGGTGGGATCGACTGCGCCCCCTTAAATCCGCCACTGCAATATCAATAAATAGATACAAAATAGATAGTTGGGCAAACACGGACCCCTGGACACACCAGAGGTGGGATCAGGTGCCTAGTAGGAGGAAGAATCCCCTGTCGACCGGTCACATCCGCCGTGAGCCCTATATCTAGATCAGGTAAACGGATTTATCCGTAGTCAAAACCAGTGTGTCAAGAACGGTCTACCAATCGGTATGAAACATGTCAGACAGCATTTGACCCAATGATAAGTTGTATTGAGGAACTAGATCGTTATAACGACCATAGAATTTGCGAAATGCTGACTCCAATCGAGACTGTTGAAACCCCTATACCATCAACTTGTTTGTCAGTAGCTGGCCTCGATTTAAAAACTGACTATACCCAGAACAAGCTCTAGCGTATCGAATCAGTTGAGAGACATAAACACCATATACTGGTGATAATGGAATATTGCTAAATAAATATGGGAAGTTGACGATGGAGAAGATGAAATCATCCCGTTTGTCATACAGTTGAGTTGTTAGTTTGCCGTTAATGTCTACTTTCAATAAAATATCGAAGTATGAAGCAGAAGGGGACGACTCTGTGGTGTCCTTTATTTCGAGCTCACACGGATACATCGAATCGACATATGAATGAAAGTTATCAGGATCTCTCAAAGTTGAAACATGTGTGAATATGCAAGGACAGTTCTAAAATCTTATTCAAACTTTTTAGAAACTTTTATTTTTTGGTCTGTATATCGGATTGATTGATTGATTGTATCTTACTTAACGTCTCACTCGAGAATTTTCACCCATATGGAGACGTCACCAAGACCGGTGAAGGGCTTCAAATTTAGACCTATGTTCGGCGCTTACGGCCATTGAGCAGTGAGGGTTCTTTAGCGTGCCACACCTACTGTGACACGGGTCATCCTATTTTAAGGTCATCTCCGAGGACCCGTGACATTCACACTTGATGCCGAGCGTTTGGCGATGGAACTGTCACTACCGGTTTCAACGACTTAGGTGTGTCGCGGCCGGGAATCGAACCCAGGGGCTTCCGCATGCGGGGCGAACGCTCTAACCTCTCGGCATCGGAATCATTTATGAATTTATATTTGAATTTTCGGTGACAATGAATTTTAAATTCAATAATCGTGTGATTATTTCGAACAGAAGAATTTCCCAAATTTTCAATAGAAAATGAATATATCATATAAATACATAAAGATCATGAGATGATACTATACAAGCAGAATATACACACATGTTTGTTACTCATGTAGAAGGGTGTTGTTTTATTCATATTCATTATGCAATGGTATAATTATCTCACTTGATCATTATGTACATATTCATTAGTATCATTTATATCATCATACATACAACAACCTTATACTCTCTGGTTATTTATTGTTTGTAACCAAAGTTCTCTTTGAGCCTTGGAGCATCTATACCTGTGTGGTCACTTACAGACATGTGATTAAGGTCAGGTGGTTATCTAAACCAATAGTTTTACTTATTTTATTTCCCGCTTAAAAAGTCCCTAGTCTTTGTTCATACCAAAGTCAGACTTCAGACTGCATTTTATATAGAGCATAACTTTCAATAGAATTGAAGATCTGGACATTTTGGACATATTACTAATATACTGAATTGAAATCTAGAGCTTCATTAATTGACTGATGAGAGATTAAGCACTACCTTGTTCCACAAACAGGGTCTCTCTCTCTCTCTCTCTCTCTCTCTCTCTCTCTCTCTCTCTCTCTCTCAGAGATCCTGATTTCTATTCGTGTCAATAAATGTAGAACCCAGCCAGCCTAGTTGTCATCTTTCATTCGACCACAATATAAACAGGTTATCACACTCATAATCATATATCCTTACCCAATATGTGGTACCAGACCAGTACGACCAATCAACACATCAGGTAACTCTATATACAAGAAATAATATTCCTAATTATATACTCAGCAAAAAAAGAAACGCATATTTTTTACTCATCAAAGAAATTTTGAAACAGTACATGGAATAACTATCACGTCTGTCAATGGATACCTGTGGCCTATTTAAAACACAGCATGGCCCTTTCAAACCCCAGTGTCGAAATGTTTTGCTTGGTTAATCATGTTTATAAAAAGAGTGTTTTGCACGATTTCTTGTAAATCGGGGGTCTATTGTCATTAATATATTTTGGAATTAGGGAAACAACAAACACTCCTATCAAACCCATATTTAAGATTTTATGGCATGTTTGATGCCGCAATGCCGCGCCTAAACAAAGATAAACGCAACCGGGCTGTAACGATGCTACTAGCCGGAGCTACGCAACAGGAAGTTGCAACTGCATTTGGAGTACATCAATCGACTGTGCAGCGGTTAAATGTTCGTCTCCACCAGCTGGAAAGCACAGATGACAGACCAAGAACTGGCCGTCCGCGGGTTACCACTCCCAGGCAGGACCGTCAGATCCGCCTTCAGCACCTGCGCAGTCGATTCAAAACTGCTGTAGAAACTGCTGCTACAATTGCTGGACGAGGAAATCAGCGTATAAGTGCTCAAACTGTTCGTAACAGACTGCGAGGAGCTGGAATTCGTGCACGACGTCCATACATTGGAAATCCACTAACGCCGAGACGTCGCCAGGGACGAATGGATTGGTTAAGACAGCATGACCCTAGAATTTGGAGGCGACGACAATGGCATCAAGTTCTCTTCACAGATGAGTCGAAATTCAACTTGTATAGAGCTGATGGTCGTCCACGTGTGTATCGCCGGAAGAATGAGCGTTTTGCCGACTGTTGTGTAATTGAAAGAGATCGCTCTGGTGGTGGAAACGTTATGGTGTGGGGAGAGATTGCTTACGGAAGGCGAACACCACTCCACGTAATTCATGGCAATATGAATAAACTAAAATATCGTGATGAAATCCTTGCTCCTTTGGCTGTTCCATTTGTCCATCAGCACAATCTGACTCTGCAACAGGACAACGCAAGGCCGCATGTGGCAAGGGTGTGCTCGGATTTTCTGCAGACGAACAACGTGGATGTTCTTCCATGGCCAGCGTTCTCATCAGACCTTAATCCAATTGAACATCTATTGGATGAGCTGGATGAACGAGTTAGACGCCGTCCCAATCCACCAACCACCATCCAGGATTTAGAGCAGGCCTTGTTGTAGGAATGGAACAATATCCCTCAAGTTATCATCAACATGCTTATTAACTCTATGACAAGACGTGTTCAGGCTGGAATTGATGCAAACGGAGGACATACGCGATATTAAAACTCACTGTAATGCAGTCATTAAATTATTACCTTGTATGGACCGAGAGAAGCTGTGATATTATTTTTAACTGTTCAACACAGCAACATAGACATGTTTGATTTTTATCACAGGACGGTTTACTGCATTTAAACTTAAAAAAAAATAAAAATAAGATGTAAACTGAAGAATTAAATTATTATGTATAATCTGAATATGCGTTTCTTTTTTTGTTGTTGAGTATATTTAAAGTATATTTAATGTATACTCTGCAAAAGAATTTATAATCTCATATCATTCATACTTTGACATCAATGTGATTAAAATAAACTGACCTGTCCCATAAAAAGAAATATCACAGTATATAGTAAATGGAACCATTCAGCTTAACTGACAAAAGTGTTATATTCAAAAATGATTGAATAGACTAGAAAAAACTCTAAGAAAATCACCTGATCTAAACTTTCAACCAACCCAAACCTCCAAAATCAATCACCCATAAACAACACTAGTCACTAATGACAATCTATGGAAATCCATACTAGACATAATAATTTATCAAGGGTTTATTAAAATAACCTTATGGAAAGCAATTAATGTAATACTTTATAATTTAGTGACATGTATAAACTTATTTAAATTGGGATTTAAAAATTTATTAACGCACACACTCACTACCAGAATTATCAATATTTATTGCATCTCTCTCTCTCTCTCTCTCTCTCTCTCTCTCTCTCTCTCTCTCTCTCTCTCTCTCTCTCCAAGAAGTGAATTGAAGTTATCTCTATTATATGTCGTGCTAACTGACTGTCGTGTGGATATGTCGTGTGAATAGTGAATATAATCGGCACGACCTTCGTGCCGATAGACACTCCCCACCGAAATAGGTGACGTTAACGTTTTAAGAGCACAAAGTGACGTTTTCTCTGTTACGTAAATATATTCAAATAAGACAAACTAAAACACCAATCAAATTAAAAGACACAAGGGACATTTAGCCAAAATATAATTATGTACCCCAGGCCAATACACTGGGAAAGTGACCAAATTATGCTTGACTGCATGTTTAAATTACATTACCTTGCATAAGCATTTTATTCATGTGTGTAAAAAAATGAATTGATTCTTTATACATATACCCATCATATGTATAATATGAGTCTGTCACACATTGACATGTGGATCGCGATTTGTCACTTGCTTACATATTTTCTTGTGTCGGATTTTCTATTATCGACAATGTTGTATACAAGGGTAAGTTTTCATGTAGTAGAAGTTTTCACAGAGTTAAAAGCCGCAAATTTTGCATTTTCTGATATTTGAAGATTTATTTTGGGTATACCTAAACAATGCAATTTCCCGCATTTTCTTAATCTGTCGGAGATGAGCGACTTCAAAGTCGATCTCTAGCCTATCTCTAAAGGACAGCAAAATACGCATTGCATGCATAGTCTACACATATTTTCTATCATGATACACTTCACCTTCGATACAATATTTTGATGAATGGCTAGGCTCCATAAAACTAAGATTAAAGATGGCGACCTTCACAGCTAGACGCTTCGTGTCGTTGTTGCTAAGTGAATCATTGCGCGGCTCAGTTGACTTGTATTTTCCCGAGTTTATATACATTTTGATAAACGAAGGTTAGCATCTTTGTCTCTTGCAAACTTTCGTCAATTTTGGCAGATATCGATGCTCCGGTGGTGCGTTATAAATAAGCAAAGTCAAAATACTCTTCCCGAATGATTGGTCTGATGCTGGTTCATCAAGAAAACTCAAGCACAATGTTAAGACTTCCTTATTTGAAAATCATAAGCGATGATGGAGTAGAAGGCCTTACTTTTATCCCCCGGATATTTTGACCAAAATATAGGCTCACAGTGGGTATGACCGGGCGCCTGGGGATGCTTACTCCTCCTATTATCTTGAAGCAAAGTGGTAATCGAGATCAAAATATCCCTTCGTTCCCTGTAGTGACGTTGTGATAACTTCCGGTTTCACATTCGTCATTCCCTTAGGTTCTCGGAGGTCACGTGATACCTGGGTACTATATAAGCCGAGACAATCGGGATGATAAGCATTCTGTGTCTGACGGCCGGAGTGAAAGGTAGCCAGGAAAGAATAAGGTTTAGTAAGTATAAACTGAATAAAGTCTTACGTGCCTGAAATAGGCTTTCGAGACTTTGAGTATATAAATACATACTGTTTAACTGGCTTGTAAACTGAAGTGAAGCTAGAGCGCTTTAGTCCCCGACAGGCGCGTGCGCTTTAGTCCTTGAAAAGCGCATACGCTTAAGGCCCTGATAAGTGCGTGAGCTACAGAGAAACGAAGTGATTATTATGTAAATACTTGTAATTTAAATCTGTGAATGAGAAATATGTTTTGCTGATCTATTCAGGTAGAATAGCCGAATCCCAAAACGAACCCAGAAACGTTACAATCTGTCAGATATGCAACTACCAAGAATGATTGGTGTCACTGCTCAATGACCTTGAGAACCAAATAAAGATCTGAATTTGAAGCTCTTCCACCGATGACGTCTCCATATATGATTAAAATATTCTTTACAGGGATATTAAACAACACACAATTAAGCATGGGACCTCATATATAAATTACAATCATGCCTTCACATTTTGAAGCAAATACCATTGTCCAGTATCCCATCATAATAACCTTGAAATTTGTCAAAAGACCTTGACGAGTTATTGCATACTATTTGGCAAAACATCGCCTGTCTATGGTATGGACAGCGGTATAGATGTCACACGGGCCATAGTTATTTGTTTATTTGGAGTTTAACGTATGTTTCACTCAGATGGAGGCATCACCGATGCTGGTACAGGGCTTCAAATTTAGACCTTTACTCGTCATTCAAGGCCATTGAGCAGCGAGAACCCTTTAACGTGCTGACTTCTACTATGACAAAAACCAAGGTCCCGTATCACAGTAGGTATGACACGTTAAAGATCCCTTCCTGTTCAAAGACCGTAAGCGCCGAGCATATGTCTAAATTTTGCAGCCCTTCACCGGCAATGTTGACGTCTCCATATAAGTGAAAGATTTTCGAGTGGGACCACCGTGGGCAAACGTCATTTGGATACAGCCATTCCTACAAAGGATACAATCGTGCTTTTTACGCAGAATACAACCTACCCTTACGACAATTTACTATAGACAGTGGAGATGCACGTGGGGAAGGACAAGAAAGTCGCATATATTTCCCTTTATACATTAAATTTTTAAAAATCATATACTTCGTTTACCTGATCAAGATATAGGGCTCACGGCGGGTGTGACCGGTTGACAGGGGATGTTTACTTCTCCTTGGCACCTAATCCCACATATGGTGAAAAAGTCTTCTCTCGACCCTGACATACCAAAGAACTACCGGCCAGTGTATAACCTTGCATATCTATTTAAGTTGATTGAGAAGGTTTTAGCAGCACAGATACAAACCTACCTCAGTGAGAACAATCTACTGGAGCCATTCCAAAGTGCTTACCATCAGGGGCATAGTACTGAGAAGGCACTTCTGCGAGTTTTCAACGATTTGGTTTGTGCCATTGGAGAGCAGAAGGCTGTCTTGCTAACGCAATTGGACCTATCGGCTGCCATGAACACTGTAGATCATTCACGCTTGCTGCGAATACTCAAGGACCTTGAAAGTAAGGACACTGTGCTCATGTGGTTCGCGTCCTATTTTACTAATCGGACCCAGATTGTCAAAGTGATGGGAGCGAAGTCTGGTGCCACTGAGTTGGGCTGCAGTGTCCTCCAAGGATCTGTCATCGGGCCCGTTCTGTTCAATATCTACACAGTACCCCTGGGGGTCCTTCTCAGAAAGAACAATGTCTTGTACCACATGTATACTGACGATGATGAACTGTATATCAGCTTTAAAGTCCATCAGGCCGCTCTGGTATTCAGTCAGATGGAGTCTTGCTTGAGGTCAGTTCAAACCTGGATGGCTCAGCATCACCTCAAGATCAAAACAGACAAGACTGAGGTGCTAGTGATATCCTCCAAACATATGACCTCTAAGCTGCACATACCACCACTGCAAGTAGGAGACGACTCTATCACTCCTGTTACTAAGGTCAAGGGCGTTGGTGCAACCATTGACTGTCACATGACCATGGAGGCATATATATCATCAGTGTGCAGAGGTGCTTCATCCACCTTAAGAACCTGAGTCAGCTGAGGAGATATCTGGACAGGGAATTGCTGGTATGTAATGTCCATGCCTTCATAACAACAAAACTGGACTACTGTAACTCTCTCTACTACGGCTTACCATCAAAGCAGATCCAGCGGCTTCAATCCATCCAAAAAGCTGCAGCCAGAATCATCTCAGACACCTGCAAATATGATAGCATTACACCAGTACTACGCTCCCTCCATTGGCTTCCAGTTCAGCAGTCATCTTCAAGACATTGGTGTTAGTGTACAAAACAGTCAACATCATAGCTCCATCCTATCTACAGGAACTCATAACACCCTATGCTCCCTCCAGAACTCTGCGGTCCAGTGATCAGAGCCTACTACAAGTGCCATTTACCACCTCATCTGTGATTCAAACTCGAGCTTTTAGTGTGGCTGGCCCTAAACTGTGGACTGCTCCACCATATATCAGAACTGCTGCTAGTCTCTGTATCTTTAAATCTAAACTAAAGACTCATATGTTTATAATTCATTACAACTAGTCTGTGTAGATGAAATCTAAGCCAAGATTACTATGTTGTGCAATCATAACGTACTCCTTATTGTCACCTACTAGTCATTTGTTCTTATACAACGTATTTTATTTATTTTATTGTTATTTAAATAGCGTTTAGAGCAATATGGATTTTACGCTTTGCAACATAAATTTATTATTACTATTATTATTCGTGCCCATGGGAATTCCAACCGACAGTTGGAAGATCTGATCACCAAAGATCACGAAAATATTTTGTCAATGAGTAACTCCAGCATATTTTTTGGATGACTGATCACTAAATATGAATATTTCCGTTTTCAATTTTTGTTGAAGAAGCAACTGTCTATGATATCAAAAAGTCTAGTCTTTAATTTATCGTGAGGAATGGTACCATATCACGAAACAGAGATTTAAAAAGAGGCTGGAATGGCTGTGTATGTCACAGTGCGAAAAGACTACCACAGACTACAGCAGGCATACATGTACATTTCGTTAGAGTAAAACACATGTAGCTTCCTCACCTCTTAGAATTTCACAGATTACAGCGGTAATGTGGATGTAATCTTCAAAGTTTGCCAAATACGAGGAATAAATGTCATCATTTAAGTTTCATGATAAGGCTTCACACTTTGATATTTGGAACGTACTTCATCACATTATATATTCCTGAAAAGTACGGGAATAGGTTGAAAGTTTGACGTCATTTACCTGCTACCAGTATTTATCTTTGTGATTCATGTTATGTCTTGACACGTAAAAATATAGAGACTTCTTGGTTGTAAGTAAGGAAAGTAGTCATTTAAAGGTAAGGATGTAGTCATCGGTAGGAAGGAAATGTATTCAGATTAGGTAGGTTTTGTAGGTAGAGGGGTATGTAGTCAGTAATATGTAGGAAATGCAGGCAGTGGGTAGGGAAGATATTGTTTTCTGTGGAATGTGCAATCAGTAGATAAGGAGTTGTATTCAGTTGTAGGTAGACTGTGTTATTTGTTTTATGTAGCAAATGTTTCTGTAGTCAGTGGTAGGAAATGTTAGATTTCTGTAGCCAGTGGTAGGAAATGTTGTCAGATTTCTGTAGCCAGTGGTAGGAAATGTTGTCAGATTTCTGTAGCCAGTGGTAGGAAATGTTGTCAGATTTCTGTAGCCAGTGGTAGGGAATGTTGTCAGATTTCTTTAATCAGTGCTAGTAAATGTTGTCAGATTTCTGTTATCAGTGGTAGGAAATGTTGTCAGATTTCTGTTGTCAGTGGTAGGAAATGTTATTATATTTCTGTTATCAGTGGTAGGAAATGTTGTCAGCTTTCTGTTGTCAGTGGCAGGAAATGTCAGATTTCTGTTATCAGGGGTAGGAAATGTTGTCAGATTTCTGTAGTCAGTGGTAGGAAATGTCAGATTTCTGTTGTCAGTGGCAGGAAATGTTGTCAGATTCTGTTGTCAGGGGTAGGAAATGTTGTCAGATTTCTGTAGTCAGTGTTAGGAAATGCTGATAGATTCTGTTATCAGTGGTAGGAAATGTCAGATTTCTGTAGTCACTGGCAGGAACTGTTAGATTTCTGTTGTAAGGGGCAGGAAATGTTGTCAGATTTCTGTTGTCAGGGGTAGCTCGGAAATGCAATCAGTATTAAGTAAGCAATATGTATTCGTATTTGTTCAGTGAAAATGACGTATTCATGGAAATGACGTAGATTCATGTAAATGTTTTTGTAAATGACTTGTTTACATGTAAATTATGTTTATTCACATATGTGAAAACTTTCAGTATACGGGATGTTTGGGAGTGTCCAACGATCTACCTTTATCAATACAATATTGATTATAGTGAAATATACGACAAATCTGTTACAGTCTCAATGTATTGTCTCAAGTAAAGTCACCTATATGTACAATTGATACCAAGTCACAAGGACATAGTGTTTATTTATACGTAGTCCTTCACTATACAGTATCTATCACTATAATCGCTTCTCTTCAAAACACGCTCTGATAGGGATGTTTCTCTGGGTATATATATATTTCATTAACAGATCATACTCATGCAACACGCTCCCATTGATTTACATGTCATTGTCACCCAATTACAAACTTGGAAGAGGATAAAAACACTAGTTATTCACATGGAATCAACTGTTGATGACATACTCTTACTTTATATGGAGAATACCATAGGTGTGTTCAAGGAAGCTAGATTTCCATTCCTTACATAGTTGTATTGATCGTTGGAGTGACAAACTATATCATAGGGAGAACGAGCTGAGTATCAGTCGTTCGTATCAGCAAAGAAGGACACATACCTAAAGATTTCGCGACGAACGCTAGAATCTAATACAATAGTTTTATGAAATGAGACTGCGAAATATGTTTTAATTCATAGATACAACAAACTTCAACAGAATGTTATTGATTTAGCAGAACTCCCTGAGACGTAAATGATCGTCTGAAAATCGCATCCAGACTCCTTGAGCACCTAGTAAACAATGAGGAGGGCGACGATCATTCGGAAACACCAGGGACGGGGAAGGAGGACGTCAGCACCTGCGTACTCAACCACTTCCGGACAAATCCCGCCACGCACCCCACACCGGATGTCCGTCCCGTCTATCGTGGAGTCCCTGAATACCCATCGATATCTCGAACACCAGCGAGCTAAGGCCACTATGACTCGGTTGGTGAGTACATTTTTTCTTTCTACCCAGAAAGAATTTGGAAAACTGCAGAAACGTCTGCCAAAAAATGAACATTAAATTTTTCTTAAATTCTGACGATATTTGTGTAAGATGACACACGTTTGGTATAATATCTAAAATGATGAGATATAAATGAGACTTTAAGGTAAACAATGCCTTGCTTTGTGTGTACAGGAAATCGTTATTGAAACGGAAACGGGAAGAAAGAACACGTTTTAAACGTTTAACACGTTTTAAAAGAAAATAATATTAATATTTACCGACAGTACACCATATTTCTGGAACACGTCTCAGCTATGAACCATTATTATATTATTAAATTACATCTTGGTTGGTTGTATGATTCACGTCCTGTCTAGAAATTTTCACGTTGAGACGTCACCAGCCTGTAGGTGAAGTACCACAAATTTAGACCTAAGCTTAGCGCCCAGGGCCGTAGTGCTCAATGAATAAGAGTTTTTTAACGTATTAATATCTGCCGCAACACGAGATATCCGCTTTTAGGTCATATCCGAAAAACTTGTGATTCTCACTTCTAAATGCCGAGAGTTTGGCAAAGGAACAATCGGTACTTATATTTACATCTTAGGTTTGATGCGGCAGTGGCAAGAGCGGGACTCAAAATCAAGACCTTTCGGTTACGAAGCAAACGCTCTACCACCGAGCAATCGCCGTGATAGACGTCATATTATGCTTAGGTGATGGCTGTCAAATCATGAAAATTTTGTGGTTTGGAAACTTAGAAAGACGTAAATTGGATAACGTTGTCCTTCTGACTTAAAATTGATATTTTCACAACAAAGGAACTCGCGACTTTGATATAAAAAAAATGCATATCACCATATGTAATCAGAGAAACACGTAATTTGTGCTTACAGAGCACTGCTCTCTTTGTTCAGTCCAAGATTTTGCAGTGCAATGAACGATGAAGAAATTGCAGTGTTCCCAGTCGTGAATTACACAAACAGTCGTAAGATATTAGTGAAATAAACCACCTATTATTAAGAATAGGTAGGCTTGGGAAAAGATTGGTATTAGTTTTGAAATGTATGTCTTCCGAACGTAGGAGGTTGAAGAAATAACCTTACCGTCATATGTTTACACAGAGGGTTAATGTTGGGTGTGCGCCAATTTCATCTTCCTGCAGGGACATCCATATTAAAGTATAACACGCCATTCGTTTTCACACCTTCTAAGAAATTAATAAACTGTTCGCATTTCTACATAAAAAGTACAAATTCTAAAGTATTGTTATTTTCTAAGATTTAAAGATAATGTTTGCACTGTAAGTTCTATACGGACTCATGCGTTTATAACTGCTTTCATTCAGGTGAACCTTCATATAAAATTTACCTGTCGAGGTGAATCTCCGCATGTTGCTGTATCTGATTGACCCGTTGAGGTGATTGCTCGATAGTATTTTGTTGTCTCTTATTGACCTATTGAGGTGAATCTCCGTATATTACTGTCTTTTATTGACCTTTTGAGGTGATGTTCCATAAATTACTGTATTTTATACACCAATTGAGATGAGGTTTCGTATATTATTGTATTTTATTGTCCTTTTGAGGTGATTGTTGCGCATTTTGATGTCTCTTATTGACCTGTTAAAGTGATTGCTCCGTATTTTGATGTCTGTTATTGACATGTTAAGGTGATTGCTGCGCATTTTGATGTCTCTTATTGACCTGTTAAAGTGATTGCTCCGTATTTTGATGTCTGTTATTGACATGTTAAGGTGATTGCTGCGCATTTTGATGTCTCTTATTGACCTGTTAAGGTGATTGCTCCATATTTTGCTGTATCATATTGACCCGTTGAGGTGATGTCCCATTATTACTGTATTTTAATGACCTGTTGAGGTAATGCTTCGTGTATTAAGTACTGTTTTATCAACCAAGTGATAATTGCAATATTTATCATTGAAATAGAGTGTAGGTTTTGATCATTCTTGATAGACTATCACAGGCTACACATGTCATTGTCGCTTCAGAATTAAAGATTTCAAGTTGCTCAATTTTGACATCTCATGAAATATAATAATTACACGGAAAATAAAACCCTTACTATCTGAGTTAGGATTGAAACTTTGATTAATTGACACAGATGAAATGAAGATGAAAGAAATAGAGAATATTGAAGTATGAACTTGAAAAATTCGAAGACGGTACTCAATTAGCGTAGTAAGGGGGACAAATTTTCGCCAGTTGTCAAGGTTTTACCAAATCAGCATGGGTATCGAATGGCCGACCTATGGAACATCTGCTTAAAAAACAGATAAATGATGACAATTTAGACAAAAGACTGTCAAAGGCGAAATGTTGTCGACGGGATGTAAGGGTGACTGAAAAATGAACGACGAAATGAATTTTCATGGAACGGCCTCGTGAATTTTCAGGAAAAGGCCTCGTGAATTTTCAGGAAAAGGCCACGTGAATTTTCATGGAACGGCCTCGTGAATTTTCAGGGTACAGCTAATGGATTTTCAGGGAACGATCCAATGAATGTTCATGGAAAGGCCCATTGAAATTTCAAGAAAGAGCCCGATGAATTTTCAGGAAACGGACCATGGTACGTTGTGGAGACATCGACTACGATTTTCAGGCTAACACAACGCCGAAGTTGTGGGTTTATATCTTAAGAAAAAGTGCAAACAGATAGCCAAAACAACTCAGGTTACAGAAAAGAATTTTAAAGGAAAAGTTACAGGATAAATATTTCTATCTTAATACAGTTTGTGACACGTGACCAACTGTAATATCGGCAAGTCTCATTATGATATGTCAAGATGTTAATTTCAGGAATAGTTAAGTGAAATACGATGTTCCGTCAACAATCTTGTTTAAATTTATATTCATTTAATATATTCACATTTACTGAATCTTTTCTCTTATATTTCTTTTGAAATTGACATTGCTTTCATTATAGGCCAATCCGAAAACATGAGTTATCTTTCCTTGATCCGGAACGTAGTGCGCTTGCTTAGCAGTAGTTTAAGACTTCCGGGTAGTATATTCGAGAAGCGTCATTATCAACAGTGCAGAAGGCCGCAAAGATATTGCTGTATAATTTCACAGCAATCACGCCAACAAATATGTTAACGTTAATAAAAAAAATCCCAATGTATAAGTTTACTTCATACACGTGAAAATAACCAAATTTGCATGTAAAAATAATAGAAAATTAATGTTGTAAGTAGAGGATGACACCCTCCTCCCCGATAGAATGTTCTATCATTAAAGTGATGTAATTTCCTACGGCGGGGCTGTCCCGAGACGCAGTTAGATTATTTAGATTCAGATTTTTTATTTCCTTAAGCTATACAGCTCATCGGTTATAAATACATTTTGATATTTACAGTAACTAACAACACCCCCACCCCCCACCCACCCCCATTTTCCAGGATTTCACGTGTTTTATGACTGAAATTAGCATATATCATATATTGCCTACATTTCCTCAGGATCTTTAGCCCGTGTTTTAATACAGTCAGCTTTATAATAAAATATCAGAAGTTACTTGTTCAATATCAATGTAGTACATTCAGCGATAAAAGTTCTGCCACGATGTAGTATAGGTATGTCGAACTGATACCTCTGGATTTTGAAAATGTCCATCTCTTTGATTGGCGAGTAAAATTTATCCCAGCCTGTACTTGTAAGTGAGAGGCCACTGACAGATTTTCAGCTGTCTGCCCACTAATTTTATAGTTTCAAATACAAGTATTATAACCATAAAGAAATTCGTCGTCACAAACAATCTTTAAACTGACATTTACACATTTGGAATTTTACTCAAATTATTTTGTAAATTTGTGGCAAAAAGGGGGAGGGGGTCTAAATCTTGTCATTGCAATTTCTGTTATGACACGATACGTGCCTATACATAATCAAGTACATTTCAAGGGGGCTAAAATGAATAAAAGAGGGAAGATGCAGAGACGTCAAAAGCATTCTATTGGGGGTTATACTTACCTTCCCCCAGAGAGTACATTTGAGAATATGGCAACCCCCCCCCCCCCGGGGGGGGGGGGGGGGGATCACACAGGTCTATGAAAAATGATTTATATCAATCGAGCAATATTGAACACAATTAATTTTTAAAAAAATATTTTTGATTACCTATTTTTCTGCATTTTAAACATATCAGTTGATATTAACACTTCCAGCGTCATGCTGCAGTGTACAAATGATTTGCACACAGAATGAACACATCCAGGTATTTTGGAGAAAGTTACCCAAACATTGCAATCTGGTTTATTTTTGAAAGAGTCGATTGGTAGTGGTGGAATAATTTTAGCCCTGATAAAACAATGAGAACGTTGATTTCCTTATTGATTTTTTTTTTTTGGAAAGGGGGGGGGGGCATGTTATGCAAGATCTTTGCACGTGTCGATCCTTGTAAAAACCCGAGCTTTGAGTTGATGAGTTGTCATCATTTCTTGAGAATTAGAAGTTCTGTTCTGATTTCATACAAAATAATTATGTCAGTCGTTATTGGAGACATATTTGTAAACAAATGAATGTCTGCGTGATTTCCAATTTAATTTTTAACCCCAACCCCCCCCCCCCCCCCCCCAACTCGAAAAATCAGACCCGACTCGATCAAGAAATTCGTTTTTGTTTCCATTAACATTTTCTTACTCTCGTACAAATGATTTCAACTGTTTTCGATTTTAAGCAGCACCCATACTAATATATAACTCTTATAATATATGCGCAGTCTGAGTGTGTTACTACCCGGAAGTTGTCATATTCACACTAAATGTAAGAATACAAAGAGAGATAACTCACGTTTTTGGAAAGGCCTATAGACAATGAATATATATTTGTTACAAGCTAGTTAAAATCCCGCTCGCGCCGGTAAGTGAGAAAATTTCCCAGTTTACTTTCGGAAGGTCGGTGGTCTCTTCCCAGGTACAGCTAGTGTATCTGGGTTCCCTCTTCCACCAATAAAAACTGGGCGCCACCAGATTACTGAAAAATTGTTGAGTGTGGCGGAAAACATCAATCAATCAATCAATCAACCAAATATCATTACTAATCATTACCAAATATGGAGCGTCGTGAAGGTCAAAGGGTGCATTGGCTGTTCCGTTTAAGGTAACAAATGGGTCAATGATGCGATATTTCAGTACTTAATCTAGTTCATATTTTTAAAAATTACAGAGAAATATATAAAATTTTATATAAAAAATGAAATGTCTCTCTTGTTTTATCTGGTAATGGTGGTAGCAATCATTGCACACACTAAAATTTCATGACCCGCTTACGCAGGTTTTGAATTTTTTCTGCAATGCTAGTTACCGTCATCAACCGATAAAAAAAGAAAGAATTTTATTGTTTATACTTTCTAGGCAAATTTTATTGCATTGGATATTATTTAATTTTCCAAAATGATCGTTGTCTATAGATTATATAGGATCCTTAGATCAATGAAAAAGGCCAAATGTTAGCCCTCAATATTTTTCGCGAAATTTACTTTACATACAATAAAATTGGCGTATTTTCATCATATTGTAGATTCATAGAATGACGATAAAACCCACAGTTACTTATGTACACTCCTGGATAATAGTCATTCGTTTCCTAATTTTTACAATTATATCTGTTTTCTTTTTGATAACCATTTGAAGATCCAATGTGTTAATTTCCCCATGTACACGAATGCATGGGTGTGAATTTCTCATTAGCATGTAAATGAATGACGTCAGTGGGCGGGAAAAACGGAAAACGTGGTAATTTGTTTAATGGCTTGGCTTGTTATGCAAATTATCACGTTTATCATCTTCTGAAACATCCAACAATAACTCATAGTAGGCTGAGAATAATTCACCCATGTTTGTAGTCATATATACATATCTATCTTTGAGATATTCTTTAAATTAAAAGTAGGTTGAGAATAATCCACCAATTTATATTACACATGTCTGCCAGTTACATATTAAAAACCCTTCGATTTCAGAATTGCATTCATTTCTTTGAATTCATTCGAAACTTTTGCTTCTAATTAATTCCGTTTAAAGTGATCAACGATATGATATTTCAGTACTTAAATCTAGTTTATATTTTTACAAAATACACATGTAGATAAAAACAATAAAATGTCTTTCATTGTTGTTTTATCGGGTGATGAAGGTAAAGCAATCATTACAGATAGAATTGCTTAACCTGCTAACCCGGATTATGAATTTTTCTGCAATATTTGCTACCTTCATTACCCAATGAAATAGCAAAGAAAGCATTTTGATATAATTGCTAAATGAGCACGGATTATAGCATTAGAATTTCACTGTCAAACAAGATAATATCTCACTTTCAAGACACATGGAAATAAACGTGTCGTGAGATATATTAAATTTTGATCAGACTTAATACAGTTGAACACCTTAAGAATTATAGTTGTTGCAGCGAACAAAATACAGTAAAATGCTCTTATAGCAAAGTGCTGGTGACGAACAATTTTGATTTGGCATTAAACGTGCTTCAATAAATCAAAAAAGTTCAAATATGTTTTAAAACTACAGGGAATGAAAATCACTTTCCTGTAACTGTGAACTCATTAAAAACGTCTTCACTGTACCCTTGCTTTACTGTTTATGTGTGAATTCATTATAAGCGTGTTCATTGTTACTGTGTTTTACTGCAAGTATGTATTCATCATAAGCGTGTTCACTGTAACCTTGTTTCACTGTAAGTGTGAATTCATTATAAGAGTCTTCGCTGTAACCTTGTTTCACTGTAAGTGTGAATTTATTATAAGAGTCTTCGCTGTAACCTTGTTTTACTGTAACTGTGAATTCATTACAAACGTGTTCGCTGTACTTTTTTTTTTATTGTAACAATGAATTCATTACAAACGTGTTCGCTGTAACCTTGTTTGACTGTAAGTGTGAATTCATTATAAGCGTGTTCGCTGTAACTTTGTTCGACTGTAATCATGAATTCATTATAAGCGTGTACGCTGTAACTTTGTTCGGCTGTAACCATGAATTCATTATGAGCGTTTTCGTTGTAACCATGTTGTAATATAACCGTGAATTCATTACAAACGTGTTCGCTGTACCCTTCTTTTATTGTAAAAGCAAAAAGAGAAACAACACTGTCGATGATGAACACCATCTAAACGTCACATGACTACAACTAGGAACAGGAGCCACAGGCACTCGACTAACGGATCATACATAAAATATCTTATCCCCCCCCCTTTTTTTCTACTCAATAAAATGAATACCATCGGAGGATATTCCGTTTGTTTGTTTATCCATACATCGAGGGTCTAACACGTATGCTGAGCAGAAACGTATATTACGCTAAATAGACCACGTATACTTCTCGACTGACCATGTGGTAAAAAGAATAGTGTTTATAAAGATTGGTTAGCGTAAAATATTCGAGAGCAAGGTTATTCATGTGAGCCTTGTGTCCCATGGGCTTCTCGCTTCCCATGCATATCAATGTCACACTATATTTCTACAATGATAAAATGATGTTAAGCGTACAATCATAATGATCAAGTAAAATGTTTTGTTCAGAAAAATCCAGTTTTTTTGTTGCACTATTCAAAATTCTCATGAGTACTAATATTTTTCTTCATATCATGTAACTATGGCAATGAAATGGCATTTTGCGGTTAGATTATCAGCGTCCGTGGTTTGATAATTGTTTGGATCTACTTCCTTGTTCGTAAAAAAAAAAAAAGATAAATACCTTATTGGAAATTTCATGATGGTATATAAAGGAAAACAATGAAACACACTCACTATGGGAGTTAGAGTTGAGGCGAGCGACAGGTGAGGGGTGTCAGGTTATTCGCTCCGGTATAAAGTGTGAAAGTTAATGGTGTTTCCGACGAGACCTTAAAAAACCCACTGATCGCACTGTCACGAGAACGTCGCTTCCTTCTAAATCAATGTCACAATGATGTCTTGTACAAAATATATCTATATTTCTAATGTTTTATCTTTGATATCTTTACCAATTGAATGATAGCCATTTAAACAAAAAATGCTTTCTTTGTTGTTTCATCGTAAGCGGCTAATGTAAATTTTTTCTGCAATGATTGCTACCTTTATTACCCGATGAAACAACAAAGAAAGAAATGTTTTTGTTTATATTTATATTTTTATGCATTATTTAAAGATATAAACTAGAATTAAGATCTAAAATATCATATGGTTGATCCATTTGTTACATTAAACGGAACAGCCAATGCACTCTTTCACCTTGATGGCACTCCATATTTGGTATTGATTTTGCAGACAGGTGGTACATGTAACCGGATCGAACTAGTCTGCAACAAACATGTATTCATTGTATGATTAAAGCAATGTCAATTTCAAAAGAAATATAAGAGAGAAGATTCAGTGAAAGTAAACATTTCTTCATTAATGTTAACTATGTGGGTATGAATTTTGATAGATATAGTAATTTAACGATTTGGAATTCCCGACAGAAATGAAAGTAAGATGTAAAGATATGAATAAATTTCATTTTTTTTTTAAATATATGAGGGTATGAACAGTACCGCTTCACGCCAGCCTTCTCTTCATGAAGCATTAAAAGAGTTACCGCATGTTTCCAAAGTATGCATTATAAGCACTTCATGGCAAGTATGCTGACACAAAGCGTAGCAGTTCATACCCTCATGTATCTTAAAAAACGAAACTTATTTCTTAGATAACTTCCAAGTAAAAGTGAAATAATCTTGCCGAAGTATTATAGATAGGCTAGCTTTCAACCTATCGCAATCGATTCCTTAAATGATCGTCAATATAACAAAACTTGATGAATGTTATTTTGATATTGTGATCTCGTGTTCTTGTTCTGTAACATAATTCATATCTTTTTAATTTTCTAATTATTGTAAAATTATTTCAGAATGCAGTCAATACGTTCTAACGCCAAACAATGTCGGAAAATTAATGTTTACTTACAAACAATATCCCGAAACCTGGCTCAAATCACATCATATTGTTTAACAAGATTAGGTGTCAGCTTCGTTTCGTACAAAATAATATAGAACTTTTAATATCAACAATACAAGCACCACAAGTAAAGCTTTTTAAAAAAGCTTGCCGTCTTTAGCAGCAACTCTATAGAGCGAATTTGAATTATGTCCCTTGTCTTCATTATTGAATTAAGCTAAAATAAATAATCTCACGGACATCATGCCTACAAAGCTGTGTCCTGACTCCCATTGTAAAAGTTTGTATTTATGAAGGGTATATGTACTGGAAATCGAAATCACTGTTACCTGTATTAGCACTGATTAAAGCCTCTATATCAAATGAAACTGAGATTTTCAGTGTGTATATCAAAATATTTATTTTTTAACAAAGTTATGAAACAAAACAAACTAAAAAGATTTAATTTACTCAAATTTGCATAAAAATTATTCTTGCATATTGTACAGTACAACTGCTTTAGAAATTAACCAGGATAAAGACCTGAGAATATTGTAATAGTTTTGCCAAAAATTATATCATAAAATACATAGAGTTTGATGGAAAAGATTAATAATTGTTATTCAAATTTGAGCAATTGTAAGGGAAAAAAATATTCTGAAGGAATAGGATAGTTTTAGAACAGATGTGTTGAAAAAAACAAAAACTTTAAGTTTACCTGATACAGACAGGGGTAATTTTAAGCAACATAATATGTAATGAAATGTTACTCTCCTATTCCTTCTTAAGATTAGCAAAGTTCTCAAATGCCACTGATAATACAAACAAAAATGGTTGCATTGGAATCACTGATTGTCAATTAAAATTATCCCAAAACACAAGCAATCAAAACAAAAAACGGCGAGTTTTTCTGTTTGAATGCAAAAATGAAAACATTGATGTAAATGAAGTAATCATAGAAATGCTTTGTATTAGTTGCTTTAAAAAAGTAATGTGTCAATTTCATGAATTGCATTTTTCTTTTGTTCGTTTTGTCGATTTTTTTAAGATTGAAAATCTTGAAAAATTGTTAAGTCGTACGAAAATTAGAACACCAGAAAATTATCTCCCTTGCCTTGAAGAGCATTTCAACCAATGAAATAATTGAAAATTTTCACTTCATGCACTTTCTACTAATGAAAAAAGAGAGGAAGTGCAAAGCCCGAAGACTGTAAAACGCTTCAACTCTGTATACCGTCTTCCAAGGAAGACGGTAATAAATAGAGATCACACTTTAAAATTAGTCTAAATACTGTATATTAGGAAAAATGTATAATGTACTAGAGATATAGCACGGTGTATCTGACGCCCGATCCATTGAGAGTGACAAACGATCGCTCGGTGTAATGTTCACATGGTGCCTGTTCTATATATAGTAACAGACGATGGCTTGTTGTAAGCAATGTTCTATATATAGTAACACACGATAAATTGGTTAAGGATTACACAATCGCCTAACACGATAGCGGGGTATCAGG
This sequence comes from Ostrea edulis, assembly GCF_947568905.1. Taxonomy (NCBI): domain Eukaryota; kingdom Metazoa; phylum Mollusca; class Bivalvia; order Ostreida; family Ostreidae; genus Ostrea; species Ostrea edulis. Next base: position 24,733,884 of record NC_079165.1, on the reverse strand, counting down.
ATTACAAAGTCACACTTCGGATAGAAATTAAACTTTTTTTTTATTTTACACGACAAACCCGATGTTATTAAGTGACTGTTTTTCTAAAGATAGATTTCTCCCGAAGGCGTCACATGAACGAATCAGTGAAACACACTAAAAAAGGCAGTCTGTATTACGCCTTGATTCATGTTATGACCACAACTGGATATATTTGAGCAATACCATTTTTATGCCCCCAGAATCAAAGATTCGAGGGCATATAGTTTTTGTCTGTCCGTATGTTTGTATGTGGCAAAACTTGAACCTTGGTCTTATTTTTACCCCATAGAAGGTAGAGTTTCCGTATTTCTTGTAGCAAGACATTTCCAATGACATCAAAATCTTGACCTTGTGACCTTGACCTGGTTCCACTTTGTTGTAATCAGTGTTTTACAAACACTTCTTGTTTCCTTTTCTGATTTGTCAAAGAAAACATTCCGAAGACCTACAGTGACTCTCTTCTGTTCGGTAGTATCTGCTTTAGAAAAAGAAATCGATGTAATCTCAACATGAAGCACGTATTCCGGTATATCATTTCGTTGGTTTAAAATATTCGAATCCCTAGTTCGCCATTGAACTAATTGAAAGTTGTATTCCAGAACGTGAAATGTGCTATTTAAAAACTGACGTAGAAAATTGAAAACTACTTATTAGAGCTGAAAGCTTTCAAAGTGAAAGGAGAGTATCGTCCTGGTGAAAAAGAGAGACACAAACTACAAAATGTTTCTTTTGATTGTAACCTACAATGGAGTTGTGAAATGGAACCGCTTTGAATCACCTGCGTACAGCGGCGTAACTGCGGTACACAGACATTTTGTCGGAGCTTTGTAATGAGAATAAAAAATAAAAAGGCCCAGTCTTTAGTGATTGGATTCGCTGGGAATAGTAGGAATAGAATTTGATTAGAAGGCAAATATTTAATTAGATTTTCATAACAATATGGTGTTGGGTGTTTATTGAAAAAAGATAATCATCACCGACTTCATTATTCATATTAATTAGTATATTCCCGTGCTATTCATCAATTCAGCGAAATAATCAAAATATTTCTCTCATTAGTCCCTAATCTCATTTTTTCTTTCTTATTTTATTTTTTAGAAAGCCTTCCTAAAAGGATATCAAATGAATTTGTTGACACACAGTCTATAGAATCCTATGTAGGTGTTTTATATCTAACTTTTCCAATAACTGATTTCAATTATTTTTCTCTTTCTTTCTACTTTTTAAGAAAAAGAAATACAAAATGAAAAGAAGACATTGCCATGGTTTGTGTTGAAAGCCTCCTGGCGGGGGGAGAGGGTTTTCAATTCTAGTAAACCACGATATTATTAATTCCAAGATTTTCAATTTCGATGTTGACTAGAATAGCATAGAAAATAAGAAATCAATATTTTGCCTACATGAACGTTATCAAAGGAAATATGACTGCACTGGCATTAGAAATATACAGGTTTAAGAAATCACTGTCTAGTTTGTCGGGTATGTGAGATGATAACCATAATGGAAAACGTGACGATTTGCATAGAGGCAAAGCCGTTATGCATAAATTATCACATTTTATAATCACCTCACATACCTAACAACCTACATAATCACACCTCATGTTTTAATTACGTTGCTGTCCTTTAAAATAGGACTGCAATACGCGGGCCATAGGCAAGTGTTTCTAACAGAAAACTTAATATTTTAGATTGAAATAGATATTTGTTTTATAACAGATTTTTTTATTATCTTGAAACATGCAATTTTGTATTTCATTAAAAGTCTTATTACTACGCTGTACTGATATAGGTATGAAATATATGCAGCTTTGACCTTTAAACTCAGAATTAAGAGTCATCCTTTTATTTGATATGGACCTTAAAGCTCAAATACAACCGAGGATACATTCTGGTCTAAGTAATAACGTTATCTGGTCTAAGTAATAACGTTTGAGTTTCATACACTTAGAGAAATCTGGCAGCACAATACCTTGATCCAATGATATAAATCTGGCAGCACAATACCTTGATCCAATGATATAAATCTGGCAACAAAATATCTTTAATCCAATGATATAAATCTGGCAACACAATACCTTGAACCAATGATATAAATCTGGCAACACAATATCTTTAATCCAATGATATAAATCTGGCAACACAATATCTTTAATCCAATGATATAAATCTGGCAACACAATATCTTTAATCCAATGATATAAATCTGGCAACACAATACCGTGATCCAATGATATAAATCTGGCAACAAAACACTGAGACTCACAAACTTGATTATCTTATCTCGGAGCAACTTCACAAATGACGCCCATTTTAAAATATGAACAATATACTCCTTCCTTTGTGGAGTGTTGCTGAGGTGAATAAATATGTTGTATTGTAACTATGCATAGGCGGATCCAGAAATTTGTGAAGGGGGGGGGGGGTCTAGCACTTGATCTTTTAGGTACTTTTCACAACCTGTCCTCCACCCCTACACTATTTACACCCTTTGCCTGTGTACATACCATCTTAAGGAGGTCTTGAGACATGTTTGTATACATGAAAATACTTAGTTTATTTACTACTTGTTTCCAAAGTTCTAGTCATTCTATTCTCCATACTCAGACCTTATTTCACACTGCAAAAGCAAGAAGCTGATTCAAAGATTACGCCCAATAGTCCGGGGTGGGGGTGGGGGTGGGGGTCTTGGGGCCTCCTAGGTCCCCAGAAGCTCTGGGGTAAATGGTGCAAAATCCTGCATTCTGAGCATTTCCTGGCACTTCTATTTCACTTTCAAATTGTCTACTTCTTTAACAAAATTTTATGTTACATATACTTATTAAGAATTCTTAAGTGATACTTGTATCTGACGAAAATATCGTAAATATATATCACTCAGTGTGTCATCTTATTATTTTACTGGTGTTGATAAATAACATGTAAGTATCCACCTTTCATATCATTTGGAGTGAAGGACTCGTTAATATTGAATAACTCTTAAACTTTTCGGTCCGCAAAAAAAGGGGTGGGGGGGTGGGGGTGGGAGGAGGTTCAGGACCCCCCCCCCCCCCCTTGCTATATATTAATTAGTTTCCACAACATCTATTATTTTTATCAAGTATACTAAAGCAAACTAAACAGAACATCAGTTTTAAAAATTCACTTAATTGTTGTTTATGAAATATTGTTGCTTGTGCAGGTATAACCCCCCCCCCCCCCCAATAAAAATATGAAATCGACATATGAGAAATACTGCCAGATAGAAATTGAAATACACATGTCATTTCCATATTCCTCGCCCACTGCCCATTTGTTTGCATGTAAGTGAAAAATGCACATGCGGATTGGGGAGATTAACACACTGGAGCAACTGGGCATGTAAATATAATATCTACAGTGATATACTAAACACAGCCTAGCCTTCACGTCCGCCTTGTGGGAGAATGGTCGAGGGTAATGAAAGAACTGGAGTTTGCTAAATGGCATTGTATACATTGTTACCCTTTTAAAAGCGAAGAAAGTTTTCTTGACAAATTTTAGGCGCTGGATGATGACAAGACGATGTACGGGAGCTCCAGTCGACTCACAGCCACGCCCAGTTCGGACACGCCCCCTTCCTACGGAAGTGTACTGTCACAGATTCAGGAGAACTCGTCGGACTGTGAAGGGCTCTATGACTTCCTGTCTAGAACGTATCGGGTGCTGTGGAGCACCGGTAAGTGATCAGACGTAACTATATCATTAGACCGTGTCGAGTCTTTGGAAGACTTGCATGCCATATCAATGGAGCACCAAAGTAATTAAACGCAGATAATTGAATATATCATTGATGATTCAATTATTGTGCTCAATAAATGTGAATTGATGCGCGCATCATAGTTGTGGAATTATTGGTAACAAAATTTAATTCGGAGTTCGGTATTTAAATATTTTGACGATGTCTTTAATTCAGTTGGTTTTCTCACACATGTGCGGTTGTAAAGACATTTTTGAAAATTGGTCAACTTTTGGCAGTTTTGCCCCGCCTCTAAGATTCCGGGGGTGCAATAGCCCTGGAATTTAACATTAATATCTCCCCCTGTTCCAAAGATGCTTTATACCCAATTTTAAAAGAATTAGAAGGGTACAATGTAGTTCAGTCATTCCAGCGAAATGACATTTTTTACTAGCAGCAAATGATAAAAATGAATCCACTAATTATTTTACGTTTTCCTGATAGGATACCATCACCTGAAACTACAAACTTTTACTCGTAAAAGTTTTCTCATCAAAAAGCTATGATCCCTTGATCATGGGTATGTATTTGGAAGTAACGAGGTTAAATTTGACGTGTAGAACACTGAATGTAGCATTTTCAGTCAGATAACCTTGTCATGGTAGTAAATTTGCTGCTAATTTGTGACTTACAACAATTTATTGTCCGTACAAAAACATTCACACTTATCAACAACAAATATTTTCTTCCGAAAAGCTGTTTATTTAAAGTAGCTATAGTTGACACAATTTGGAACCTTATTTTTGGTTCAACATCAAACTGAATCAAGGGGGAAATATATCTCAGAATGACAAAATATATATTGTACATCATGAGGTCGTATCAAATATATCTGAAAAAATGTTTTTCTTCACGGAACAATATCGGTATCAAATGCTTACACTTTGAAATAAACATATCAAAGTCACGGAAGTTAATACACAAATTAGGGGATAGAATTATCTCTTCAAAAGTTCCTTTTACGTCTCGAGTCGATGAAATGGTTGATTTCCAACGTAGTTTAAACAAGTCCACGGGAAGAATCATTATTTTCATCAATTTTCTACATTTAGATTTTGTTACGGAAGTTATCAAGGAAGCTTTTGTTTATCAAATGTATTGTCAGTTTGAACAGAAGAAAACATTATCTATGCCGTAACAAATGCAAATGAGGATTAACGCAATAATTCATGTTAAGGCATGAATAAAGTCAGTTAAGTACTGAGAAAGTAAAGGATGACGGAAGTTCATTCACTTTGTTTGTATAATTGGGGTCCGTTTGTTTCTTCCGTTCTCTGCAACGCCTCTGAATTTCTTGTCTCAAGAGAGCCATTTACCTGAAAATTAAAAGAGCACCACTTTCTATCACATTTCAGGGTTCGTATGTGTAATTTGTGTCAAACGTGTAACTTACAACTGTTTCTTTAATTAACTTCCGTTACTTATCAATTTGTCATGAATCAATTAAATGTCTTACAGGAGAGACTTCATGATTTCCTTTCTCTGTTACAATGCTATTGACAAATTAATCATAAAATGATCACACTGTAAAGGTAAAATCCACGGGAAAATAGAATATCTTATATTTGTGGTAACTTCCGTTACCAAGCCTGGATAGTATCATTGTAAAAAGATATATGTTGTATTCATTGGCTTTAGAATGGTTAATCATATATATGCTTTATTATCTGAATCACGTGACTTCATATCCTTGGCATAATTTTCCGTCTATGATCGCCAAAGTAATAACTTCCGATACAATTTTCATAAATATACAGCTAGTCTGTTTCCATTTCAAATTTAGAATGAAATGAAAAGTATGTATGCTTTGTATCACATTATTCATGTTTTCTCGTTTAAATTCACATAAATCAGCATTCTACACCTATTCTATGTCATAGGATGGTTTGACTTTCAAAAATTGAAATACTTACCTTCCCCGGAAATAATGGGACTGGTATCTCGAAGGATTTATCTGTCCAGTATTTGTTTTTGCCGCGTGCACAAACTTTTGTAAGCGCAATATAGATATAACGCGTAACTGTAACCTTACAGGTTTTTGGAACCCGGACCAGAAAAAAGGGGGGTTATCTGTGGTATCGGAAGTTAATGATCTCGGAGGTTTAAAAAGATTTCAAGCCATTTGTGCAAAAATTCTCTTTTTGATTCGAGTCTATACGCAAACAATCATTTTGTTTTGCAGATAAGAGATACCTCTTACTAATTCTACAGCAAAATAAACTTTCCTTCAATGAATAAGGTACAAATTTATGGTCTTGGAAATTAATTCCTTATCTGTCCCAGAACAATCAGCTGTCAACATGGGAACCCAAGTCTTCAAATAATGAAAGTTATTCAACTTTCCGTACATTTTCATATTTAAAGTACCCTTAACTTGAAAGTAAAGTGTTTTGGGGGGTCGGTGACATATGCATTGCTCTATCTACAACCATTTGAATTTCGGTATCGGAGGTTAAGTATTATCTGGCGACAATGTATTCAGCCATAATGATTTTATTTCAAAGTGAAATTTCTAAGAAATAATTACAAATAAAGAAGCAATGGACATACAAAAATAACTTTGTAAAACTTTTCCGTGATTATGAGCACAAGCAAAATAGAATTCAAACTGATGCAATGACAAGTTGTCTTGCGACATGTGCTTTTTAGCATGTATGCATATACCATGTCATATGTAGCGGCGATTTATCGAAACTAGACCTTTTAAATTGTATACATTTTAAAACTTTATTTTATAACTGCCTTGAAATAGAGACAGTTTTTTTCTTTTTCATTGGTTCTTTTTTCTTCTGTATTAAGTTCTTATCCGGCGACACTGATTTTGTTCAAAATGCACTTTTTTCTGGAATGACCGAGTTATCAAGAAGTTAAAAATGTTCAGTTGTTAACACAAGGCGTTATATAGCACTTGGGTAAACTCAGGTTAATAAAAATCAATTAAGAAAACTGTAATTAGTCTAGTTAATAATAAAAACAATTAGTGAAAACGTCGGGGTATCTTTGTGATATTGAGCTTTTGTCTTCTTTTCTGTAGTCCTGAGTACTGTGTTCCTGGTGATGCTGACAGCTCTCCCAATATCAATGATTGCAGTAGGTAAGCAGGAATATCAATGGCGGATCTATCGGGAGTGTTAAAGGAATATCAATGGCGGATCTATCGGGAGTGTTACAGGATTTGTGATCTCCTAGAAATTTTTACCAAATCAGTTCTTGGTTTAACTCACTTTAGATAAGAAATATCATTGTTTGGCAAAGGAGGAACATCCGAGAGAATTGATTCTAAATCATTGCAATCAGATGGGAAGCAGAATCTTAAGATGTGTTACAATAATATTTCTACTCAGCTCACTAAAACATGTGTCAGTGTTCGGGTAGATTTAGGAGTTTACTGAGCCAATGAGAAACAGGAAGCTTTTTTCCATGGTCACACGACTTTGATAGGTAGATCTATAGATCAATGTCAGATAAAAATCTAAATTCAAATTGTTTAGTGGGGGTGTTTAGTTTATATCATCCGAAATCAATGTTCATAGAAGAACAAGAGGCTCGTGGGCCACATAGCTCACCTGAGTGGCCTTGGGTTTGCCATTGTCCAGCTGTTGTAATTTTTAAAAGATTTATTGTTTTATCAATCTTTATTTCCATCTTTATTCCCATGAAAAATTTTGACCCGATATTGTGGCCCCAAAGGATCACAACATAACTGAAAATTAATTCACATACCTGAGATGCCTCAATACCAATATGACTAATACCCGGGTATGATCCTGCTGTTCTGGATAAGACCAAGGTCACAAGGTCATTGATCGTGGTATGACATGAACACCTTGCAATACGAAATCTAAATACAAAATATGAAAGCTATATCTTAAATAGTTCAGGAGATGTTAAATAGGCAAGACTTTTATTAAAAGTAGGTAAAACTTCCAGGTCAAGGTCACAATACTAAGCTTCAAAACATAATTTTTTGCTATAAAGACCCTATATACAAAATATGAACGCCCTACCTTAAATATTTCAGGAGATGGTACAGGGGTTTCAACAGTCTCGATTGAAGTCAGCATTTCGCAAATTTTATGGTCTTTATAACGATCTAGTTCGTCAATACAACCTCGCATTGGGTCAAATGCTGTCTGACGTGTTTCATACCGAATGTTAGGCCGTTCTTGGCACACTGATTTTGACTGTGGATAACTCCGTTTACCTGATCAGGATATAGGGCTCACAGCGGGTGTGACCGGTCAACAGGGGATGCTTACTCTTCCTAGGCACCTAATCCCACCTCTGGTGTGTCCAGGGGTCCGTGTTTGCCCAACTATCTATTTTGTATTGCTTATAGGAGTTATGAGATTGATTACTGTTCGTTATCTTCACCTTGCATTGAATAGGTCAGGGATTGTTTTTTTTAATAAAAGGTAAGCCAAACTCCAAGGTCAAAAGATCAAACACCTTTGTGTACAAGATCTTGACATAATGAATCTATACACAAGATAATAAAGCCACACCTAAAATATTTCCGAACATATTGAATAGGTTATCCTTTCTTATAAGTTGGTCAAACTCCGAGTTCAAGGTCACAGGGCCAAAGATCATAACATCATATGAAAGGTCTTGTCATAAGAAATATATAAACAAGATATGAAAGATGTACATGTATATACCTTAAATAGTTCAGGAGATATTACATAGGTAAGATTTTTATTAAAAGTAGGTCAAACTTCCAGGTCTAGGTCACAAGATCATATACCATTACATCACATTTAAAGTTTTTTTGGTAAAAAAAAAATGTATATGCAAAATATAAGAGCCCTGGCTTAAATAGTTCAGGAGATTTTTAAAAAATATTTCCTCATATATCAGCATATAACACTTTGATCCCCATTATGGCCAAACCCTACCCTCGGGGACCATGAATTCCAATTTTCTATAACTCTTTAATAGTGAATTTGAATTCAAGCGATATGATTGCCTGTGATTGTGGCCCTGCCCTACACCAGAGGCCATAATTTGAACAAACTTGAATCTGCACTATGTCAGGATCGAAGCTTTCGTCATTAATTTCAACTTTTCTGGCCCAATGGCTCTTAGAAAGATTTTCCCCATATTAAAATCTTTCGGTCACTGAAAATGCTTGGTCACCTGAGCTTCATGTGTTGTGCTAAGTAAGCAGAGCTAATAATAAAAACCTTTCAGATTCTTTCTCCTGCTTTGAATATTTGACTTCCACCAACGTGTAGTCTCTCAGTCTTGTGAGATATATTATGTTGTGCGCTCGATATAAAAAGTAGTGCGCACGAAAAAGTAGTACGCACAAAATATTATGCCGTGTGCAAGACTTATTATCTCGTGCACACATTTCTTCAAAATACCGTATATTTCACAGTGAAAATCAAACATTGCTAGTTTTTACCATAACTGGTCGTCCATAAAATCGGCAGGGATGAATTTGACTATATAGTCAGCTTTTTTGTGGGGGCAATGCTGTTATATAGACAGGCTCTCTCTTTCTCTCTGTGTGTGTGTTTGTGTGTGTGGTGGGTAATCTTGTTTTAATTATATATATATATATATATATATATATATATATATATATATATATATATAGACTGGTTTCGGGTGGAAGAATTTTACTATAGAGTCAGTTTTTTGTGGGGGCAATGCTGTTTTATAGACAGGTTCTCTCTCTCTCTCTCTCTGTTTGTGTGTGGTGGGTAATCCTGTTTTATGAGTAGATTTTCTGGGGTGGGGTGGTGGGGGTAATCCTGTTATATATATAGACCGATTTTCTCTTTCTGTGTGTGTGCGTGTGGTGGCTAATCCTGTTTTTTGGGCAGATTTTCTGGGGGGTGGGGGTAATCCTGTTATATATATAGACAGGTTTTCTCTCTCTCTCTCTCTCTCTGTGTGTGGTGGGTAATCCTGTTTTTTGAGCAGATTTTCTGGGGGGTGGGGTGGGTAATTCTGTTATATATATAGACAGGTTTTATCTCTCTCTCTCTGTGTGTGGTGGGTAATCCCGTTTTTTGAGCAGATTTTCTGGGGGGTGGGGGTTAATCCTGTTACATATAGACAGGTTTCGGGTGGAAGAGTGGCTTGCGGGAAACACCGGATCAACATCACTTACTCTCACTCGTATGACATCCGTTTTGCATCTTTCAGGGTCGACCTATCGTAACGAGTGTCCTGTAGAACCTCGACTCCCGATCTACCTGTTGGTTGGTGGAAGCTTCGGTCTCATCAAGGTATTCCTGTTATTGTGGAACCAAAATAAGAACAGCAACAACGCATGCGCAGACGAGGATGATGACGCCGACACTGAGGACGCGGTCGTGCACCGAACGACAAAGTTCACCGGGTTCATACTGACAGTGTTTCTGTTTGTGTGGTTCGTCATGGGAAACATCTGGTTTTACAAAATAGACTGGATGCCTAACTTTGAACAGCCTTTACATGAACCGAGCAATTGGTGTCACGTGATCGTGTTTCGCTACACCTTGTATCAGCTGGTAACCTGTTACGGTCTTTTGGGACTAGCGGTGCTAACAACGACTTGCTTCATTAGTTATTACTGTTGCAAGAAATATACCTATATCAAATAGTACTAATACCTATACTGAGACACGTATATCTGACAAGAGATTTGGGGGTGGGGTGGGGTCTATTAACGTTGATTCCTACTCGTCAATATCCCGATTCGTTATAAATACATGTAGTAGCATGGACGGTGGTCATGCGTATATCACAAGACTCTCATTTTTTATTCCGTTGGAAGCCGGTTTAGAATAGGTCCTCAGTACCCCCTTGCTTGTCGAAAGAGGCGACTAATTGGGGCGGTCCTTCGGAGGAGACCACAAAAACCGAGGTCCCGTGTCACAGCGGGTGTGGCACAATAAAGATCCCTCCCTGCTCAAAAGCCGTAAGCGCTGAGCATAGGCCTAGATTTTGCAGCCCTTCACCGGCAGTGGTGACGTCCCCACAGGGGCTAAGCCCGTTTCGGGCCCGAACTCTGTGTTACCATAAATATAGGGCTTAGCCCCTGTGGACGTCTCCATATGAGTGAAATATTCTCGAGAGGGACGGTAAACAATATTCAATCAATCTCATTTTTTGTTGTAAGTGTGATTTACCCGAGTTCAGATCAAGAACATAATGTTGTTTATTTCCCGTCAGAGGATAAAAGTTGTAGACTAATAGTACCAACGTACTAGCAACACTAGTGTGTTCGAATCTTAACTTCGTCTATAGTTTTGACGACTCGAAATGTGAATGATTATGTTTTCATGATTTTGGTTTCGTTTCATACCAATCTGACTAAATACAGATCTTTGATCTGCTCCGGTAATATTTTGTCACTACTGATCCGATTTAAATCAGATTGTTGTATAGGTTCTGTTGATATTGTAAATGATATCCGAATTATATCGGCCATATCGTTTGTTTCTATCGATATTCTAAATCATTTTTATGCCCCCCCTCCCCGTCACAATGTGGTTGGGGCAAATAATTGTACCCTTGTCCATCCTTCTGTTCTTCCGCGACACTCAGTTTTCCGGACTTTTTCTTCTAACGCTTTGAGATATTGATTTTTTGAATGCAGATGTATATTGATGAGTTACAGATCGAGTTTGAGTTTTGTTCTGGTTCGTTGATTTTTTTTATTGAGTTGTGTCCCTTTAACATAGAAAAATAAATGTATGGACCATTTTCCGGACTCCTTTCTAAACGCCTTGTGATATTGAACTGATTTTTTTTTGTATGCAGATGTATATTGATGGAGTTTGAATTTTGTTATGGTGCATTGATTTTTTTTTAAAATTGAGTTGTGTCCCTTTAACGTAGAAAAATAAATGTATGGACCATGCATTTTCCGGACTTTTTCTAAACGCCTTGTGATATTGAACTGATTTGTTTGAATGCAGATGTATATTGATGAGTTACAGATCGAGTCAAGTTTGAATTTTGTTTCAGTTTGTTGATTTTTTTATGTAGTTGTGCCCCTTTAACGTAGAAAAATTACTGATAGGACCAGTTTTCTGGAATTTTTCTTTTCTTTTCAGAAGCTGTTATCGATTCAGAAGCAACTTTTATAAAGCATGTATTTATTTTATGGCTGTTAAAACATATAAAGGATTGTTGTTAAGTTCTTAATTTTACTTAATGTGTGTAACATACAATCTGAATACCAGGTTCAATACTATGCTTTGATTGATTTCCTACATTTGACTTTGCTGAAAGCGGGGGCATTCGTGTCGTGCCTGAAGGCTGGGGCATTCGTGTCGTGCTTGAAGGCCGGGGCATTCGTGTCGTGCCTGAAGGCTGGGGCATTTGTGTCGTGCTTGAAGGCCGGGGCATTCGTGTCGTGCCTGAAGGCTGGGGCATTCGTGTCGTGCCTGAAGGCCGGGGCATTCGTGTCGTGTCAACACATCTAGTTTTATTCTAAAAGTGTCTCCTTTTCCCACTGTATGATTTCAAAACCTCAACCCTATCCCAAATTGTACATGAAAATATCATTTTTAAGATACATGTAGTACGTTTAAATTTAATCAAATATTTGTACCACAGTACTTCTGTGTTAGCGAGGATTTGCTTAGTATATATAGAGGGTGTTACAAAAGTATACTGTCATCATAACAAATAAGTGGCTTTATCCTGTGATGTATGGACATATTAATGGATTTTGTACTCGGGCTGTATAACCCGATGATAAAAATGTTTTATTATTTTTTCTTAAAATCTTACAAGTATGTGGTTTGTATCTTATTAAACTGAATAATATAAATTGTGATTAAAACTTTTTACTTCTTCATTGGAGTTTTGTTTTTCATATTACAAGATGTTTATCACCAATCCCCTTTAGCACCATGACTTTTCAAACAGAAAATTTGCTGTATTCAACTAGAAATGTTTTTAACATTATTTTCTCTAATACAATTTCAAAAAAAAATAAAAAAAAATCTTCCAATTTCAAATATCATCGTTAAAATGGCAACATGAAATTTAATTGGAATTGCCACGATTCTGTCTCCCCAGTGGATTACTTGTTTAAAAGCTCGAGAATGTTTAAATTGGATGTGGTGTTATGTAATCAAACATTCTCGAGCTTTTCAGCATTACTACAGGCAACTCTCTGGACCTCAATCAGTCTCGCAAAAATAATCCCTCAACCAACCTCTCCATCCCATTATCTGGAGTTCTCCTACCCTTTGTATAATTCTCGCCACAGATTTCAAAATAATGGCGAAACAAGATGTGTTTGTGAAACACAAATGCCCCTGATAATGGCCAATTCCGAAGATGGCCAAGGTCACAAGGGCAAATATCTTGGTACCAGTAGAAAGATCTTGTCAAAAGAAATGCTCATGTACAATATGAAAGCTCTAATATTTACCATTTAGAAGTTATGACCAATGTAAAAAAAAATTAAAAGTAGGTCAAATGTCAAGGTCAAAAGGTTCAATACCAACGGAAAGATCTTGTCACAAGGAATATTCATGTGAAATATCAAAGCTCTATCTCTTACTGTTCAAAAGTTATTAGCAAGGTTAAAGTTTTCAAAAACTAGGTCAAACTCCAAGATCACGGGGTCAAAAATGTTGGTACCCATGGAAAGGTCTTGTCACAAGGAATACTCATGTGAAATATGAAAGCTCTATCACTTACTGTTCAAAAGTTATTAGCAAGGTTAAAGTTTCAGACAGAATTACAGAATGACAGACAGGACAAAAACAATATGCCCCCCGATCTTCGATCTCGAGGGCATAAAAATCTCACAATATTACATCAAACATTGACAACAAATATAATATAATATTGTGTATACAAATCAAAAGGTGCAAATGCTAAGGCCTCTCCCATTCTTAAAACAATTTCCTGACAAAATTAAACATGAGAGAAAACTTTATTTAAATTCAGCTATTAATACAATTTCCAATTTGTTCAAACATTTTTTCTTCTTCAAAATTTCTATTCCATTTTCCAAGGAAATGTCTTCAATTTTTTTTTTTACATTTTGGAATATCCTTGGTAATAAAATCCACTGAATTGACAAGGTACATTTGTATGTAAAAGATTAGTTAGATCCATTTTAAATATGGTACAAATAAATGCTTCACTCTTAACATACATGTATGTAGTGTGTTGAAGTTCAACTATGTTTATTCAAAGGAACTGATTTAATCATTAAAAAAACAGCATTTCAAAGAAGCTTACATGTGTAAAGAGAAAATTATGCCCCGAATCTCTGATTACGGGGGCATGAAAATAACACTACTATCTGGCTAACATACAAAAAATTCATAAATAATATGGCTGCAAATGTATAAGTGTAAATACAGATGATAATCAATCAGTTGTCTGTCAAGAAACAGAGATCTAGCCCTAATGTATAAACTAAAACACATATATGATAATACTGTTTCATTTTGTTCGTTCACTTCTTCTTTTCCTCGGGGAGCACGTAACCCTTACACACCAGTGGTCCATCTTTGTGAAGAAGCATGGCCGCCCACACACATGTGTCCGCAACTTTTCCTTTCCTGCCGTGGTGAGAAAACAAGGCTTTGTCTATCGTGTCACCTTTCTGCGGGAAGACTAGCTCCATAGGAGGGTCCTGCATACACATGAACCAGCACAGTTCCACGGATTTATTGATGTAGCTTCGAACTCTCTCGTCCTGGTGATGTTTCTCATCAGGTAAAAGCTCCCTTAGCTTTTGTTCAATGAACAACTGTTTTAAAACAAGAGGTACTGTGAGCAATGCTCACTAAGAATACCCCCCGCTTACCCCAATCTCCTAAAGGGTGTTGGTAATAGGTATAAACTACCTCTTTTCTGAGTGTAAACAACAAATGGCATGACAAACCAAACCATATTGCTACTTCGATGTCCAGTGCGCATGACCTTTGACCTTTTGACCCCAAAATCGATAGGGAACATCTTCATCCCATGGGTAGTCCATATGTATGATATGGTATCTGTAGGTGGAAAGGATAACGCTTTAGAGCCCGGAAACCATATTGCTACTTCAATGTCCAGTGCGCATGACCTTTGACCTTTTGACCCCAAAATCAATAGGGAACATCTTCGTCCCATGGGTAGTCCATATGTATGATATGGTGACTGTAGGTGGAAAGGATAACGCTTTAGAGCCCGGAAACCATATTGCTACTTCGATGTCCAGTGCGCTTGACCTTTGACCTTTTGACCCCAAAATCGATAGGGAACATCTTCATCCCATGGGTAGTCCATATGTATGATATGGTGACTGTAGGTGGAAAGGATAACGCTTTAGAGCCCGGAAACCATATTGCTACTTCGATGTCCAGTGCGCTTGACCTTTGACCTTTTGACCCCAAAATCAATAGGGAACATCTTCATCCCATGGGTAGTCCATATGTAAGATATGGTGACTGTAGGTGGAAAGGATAACGCTTTAGAGCCCTGAAACCATATTGCTACTTCGATGTACAGTGTGCTTGACCTTTTGACCCCAAAATCGATAGGGAACATCTTCATCCCATGGGTAGTCCATATGTATGATATGGTGACTGTAGGTGGAAAGGATAACGCTTTAGAGCCCGGAAACGATATTGCTACTTCAATGTCCAGTGTGCTTGACCTTTGACCTTTTGACCCCAAAATCGATAGGGAACATCTTCATCCCATGGGTAGTCCATATATATGATATGGTGACGGTAGGTGGAAAGGATAATGATTTAGAGCCCGGAAACCATTGTGTCTACAGACGGACGGACGGACAGACAGACAGACGGATAACCCGATTCCAGTATACCCCCCCCCCCCCCACAACTTGTTGCGGGGGGTATAATAAAAGATGTGTTTCCCATAATGAAATTCTGTACACATCTAGAACTAATGGATCATATAAAGTCAGGTTGTATTATCATGGTTTACTTGTCTGCAAATTGCTTCATTTCTCATTACAGAATTTTTTGCCCATATAGAGGTTATCAAAGTGGTAACAAATTCTAATATGTTATGCACTTTGGTAGATAGACGATCCGTCATGTCAAGTTCCACGATGTCGAAATACATGTATCATCAATGAAGCGTACTGTTTCCTTATTACCGACATTCCCCTCTGTCAGAATATGAATCCTTAAAGGGACAGAGAGCTTAATACATGTATTAAAGGGGTCTACATTTCACACGGGCGATTAGGGTTTTTATTTTAAAAGGAGGAATGCTACACCAGAGAAATTTGATATGGATGAAAAGTGGAGGATATATACAACAATATTTTGAAATTGAAAACTTTCAAATTTACTTTATTAAGTCAAAAAATGCAGTTTTAGTACAAAGCAATCGGAATAAAAAAACACCTATTGGACTAGAACCCACGGTTTACAGTTCAGCAGTCAACGTGCTAACCTACTGAGCTACTCAACGATATTTGACATGAATAGACAAATATTGCTGATATTCATATTTTCATTCATGTTTTAGAAGGAAGTCAGCCATTATGATGAGGTAGAGTATCTCCTAAGTTTTCTGAGTAATTTCAGCTGCTGTATTTAATGACTTATACAGGCTGCCTTTAGAACTTAAGGAGCTGTACTACATCATCATAATGGCCGACTTCCCTTTAAACATAAATATCAGCAATATTTGTCAATTCCTTTTTTATCTAACTGTCGAGCTGAGTAACTCAGTAAGTTAGCATGTCGACTGCTGAACTGTAGATCACTGTTTCAAGTCCAGCAGGTGTTTTAAATTTTTTTCAGATTACTTTCTACTAAAACTGCATTTTTGGACATACACTGTAATAAAGTGAATTTGAAAGTTTCAAGTTTCAAAATATTGTTGTACATATCCTCCGCTTTTTACCCACATGAAATTTCTCTGGTGTAGCATTCCTCCCTAAGATTTATCTCGGGTGTCTTTATGACATATAGTTACATTGTACCTTGGTGCGATGTCTGTATGATATCTACTGTATGCCCCTACCTTAGCCTGATGTCGGGCTGTCTCAGTAGATGCTGCCTACCTTAGCCTGATGTCGGGCTGTCTCAGTAGATGCTGCCTACCTTAGTCTGATGTCGGGCCGTCTCAGTAGATGCTGCCTTTCTGACTTCCTTGCCATGTCTCTCCACCACCTGATCTAGTAGAGAATTTCCACCCTCCATCTTCTCTCCTCCAGCTTCTGTCTTTCCTTCTCCACCCCCTGCAGGGCTCTGATCCACCTCCATCTTCTCCTCCTCGGAGTTTGATGTAGAGGACTTCAAATATCAAAGTACACTAATAGTTCAGGTTGTATAGTTTGTTGTTTTATTTTCTGGCACAAAGAAATGCTTATCATTCATATCATATGCTTCTAATCTAGTTTACGTCTGTGGCTCTGAATATAGAATTCTATGTACTGAATGATTTAGCTTATGTCTGTGGCTCTGAATATAGAATTCTATGTACTGAATGATCTAGTTTACGTCTGTGGCTCTGAGTATAGAATTCTATGTACTGAATGATTTAGCTTATGTCTGTGGCTCTGAATATAGAATTCTATGTACTGAATGATCTCGGTTATGTCTGTGGCTCTGAATATAGAATTCTATGTACTGAATGATTTACGTTACGTCTGTGGCTCTGAATATAGAATTCTATGTACTGAATGATCTCGGTTATGTCTGTGGCTCTGAATATAGAATTCTATGTACTGAATGATCTAGTTTACGTCTGTGGCTCTGAATATAGAATTCTATGTACTGAATGATTTACGTTACGTCTGTGGCTCTGAGTATAGAATTCTATGTACTGAATGATTTGTGTTACGTCTGTGGCTCTGAGTATAGAATTCTATGTACTGAATGATTTAGCTTATGTCTGTGCCTCTGAGTATAGAATTCTATGTACTGAATGATTTAGCTTATGTCTGTGCCTCTGAGTATAGAATTCTATGTACTGAATGATTTAGCTTATGTCTGTGGCTCTGAATATAGAATTCTATATACTGAATGAAGCACTTACTTGTGTTGGTTTTAGGGCTTCTTTCATGTGATTTTCCAGTCTTTGTAGCTGTTCTGTTGACTTCTTCTGGCAGAATGTGAAAACTTCCTACAAATATAATATTGTAAAAACTTAAACAAAACACCCCCAGTGTCACGCTTCATAAAACTTGCAAGGGTTGTATGTGATAAACTTTGGATCAGGTACTACTGTTGAGACTATTGAGTTATTTCACATTCCTCTCCGTTCAACCACAAATAATGCATCCTTAATTGATCTCTCTCTTTCGCTACATGTACTTGTTTCTGGAAAATATATATTAACATTAAAATTGACCAATCACACGAACAATATGGTATTGTCAAATTTTCGGGTTGACTTGTCCCTTCTTCAGGATGATAGACGATATAGATAGAAGCAAAAGCCAAATTACTGCAATAAAAACAAAGAGGATTAGCAAAAGTCTACATTTTGAAATTGTCAGATTTTTCACAGAGTTATAAGAATATGTCTGTTCTCAATGAAATTCAAAACTGTCCTGACTCATGCATGTAATTTTTGAAAGGCACTGTACCACCTTTGACAGTCTTGTCTCACATATGTAACTTATGAAAGGTACTGTACCACCTCAGACTGACAAATCACTGACCTGTACAATCTTCTGAAGCAGTGCCAGTGTATTGGGGTAGATATCATCCTCGTCTTCCTTTGTGGACGGTTTCAGGGCTTCAAACGCCTCGGACCACTCGTCATCAAACAGTTGACTGTACATTTCCCCTAGTCTAGTTGGGCGGTGGACATCACTAAGATCAGCTATGTTAGGGTTTCCCTCCGTCAACTGTTGGCTGGCAAATCTGCTCAACCTGAGAATAAAAAGAAAATTAATATGATATATTACATGTTTAGTTATAAAGCTGTATATTGTCAGAAGAGAAAGGTATGGTGCATAGAAAGGACATAATACAGGTAAATAGTTTGACTGGGGGTTTATAGCCATACTCAAGAAGGTGAACAATGCCTTATAAATCAGAAGCTATGACAGCCATCTTGAAATTCAAATAATTACAAAAGGTAACAGAGCTTCCTTGGGATCAATTAAGGTCAAAGGTCATAGGAAACAATATTTAAAATAAATTTCATTATGCCTACATATAAATTCCTAAAGATATATAGATGTAACAGGAAGGGAGAAAAGGCAGCGGACCAGAAAGGGATTCGAACCCTGGCTCCCTGAATTCTCTAGTCAGGTGCTCTACCAACTGAGCTATCTAGCACCAGCAATAAAACCCGCCTGACTACCATATAGAGATATTCAAACAAATTTGCACGTTAATTGATACTGCAATCTGTGAAAGTTCCCTTCATATAGAATTATTATTACCATACAAGGACATGTATGATGACTTATGGATATTCAAGAATGATAATCATAAAGCAATTTTCTGTAGCTAGTAAGTATGTGCTTCAATTTACTGTTGATTCATTATTTTATGCGAGAACTTGATATCACGAAATGACTAGTATACGTCAAATTGCGAGAATGGAAATTTGCGAGTGCTATGTTGATCAAGTACATGTATATCAGTAATATAAAAATAAAACAAGTAATTCTAATTCACTTGTCATGATGAGTTTCTGTCTCATCTACAAACAGATAAAGATATAGACGAATTAGATGAGACCGTGAACATAGACGAATTAGAAGAGACTGTGGACATAGACAGATTAGAAAAGACTGTGGACAGAGACGGATTAGAAGAGAGAGACTGTGGACATAGACGGATTAGAGGAGACTGTAGACATAGACGGATTAGAAGAGACTGTGGACAGAGACAGATTAGAAGAGACTGTGGACACAGACGGATTAGATGAGACTATAGACATAGACGGATTAGAAAAGAGAGACCGTGGATATAGACGGATTAGAAGAGACTGTGGACATAGACGAATTAGAAGAGACTGTGGACATAGACGAATTAGAAGAGACTGTGGACAGAGACGGATTAGAAGAGACTGTGGACAGAGACGGATTAGAAGAGACTGTGGACAGAGACGGATTAGAAGAGACTGTGGACATAGACGGATTAGAAGAGACTGTGGACATAGACGGATTAGAAGAGAGAGACTGTGGACATAGACAGATTAGAAGAGAGAGACTGGACATAGATGGATTAGAAGAGACTGTGGATATAGATGAATTAGAAGAGATTGTGGATATAGACGGATTAGAAGAGACTGTGGATATAGATGATTAAGTGGAGAGGAACTGTGGACGAAGTGTAGATAGAAACTTGGCTTTGAACAAGTAAAATTCAGGAAAATTTCCACATCCACAACATATATACCTGGTAGAAAGTTCTTCTACTTCCTGTGTCTTCTTCTGAAGTTCTGTCTGCATGGTGTAAAACATTTTCTTTTCAATCACGACATAAATGTTTCTGTCTGGACCCTGTTGTAGAAACAATTAGAACCTTGATAAGCATCATGAGATATCTTTACAGTAGATATCTGACATGGGTGATGATCATTGATTCACACGCTGCAGATAAAGTTCTGGCTCTGTCAGGTACATGAACTTTTACCTTTCAACCAAAGCCAATATCTTGGTTGAATATGTTTCTACCAATACCTCATTATATTTACATTTCCAATGTTTTTGCCTTTGATATTTAACAAATTGTAATGATAGCCATTTCCTCATGAATGTGCTGCAGTGGTAAGATCTTGATAAATATAGCATGTCTTTTAAACGGCCTAGTTCGATCATCAACCATAGTAGATATCTAGTTGACTTCCGAAACTTAATTGCGCATGCCTAGCTTCCGGATCTTCCGTGCACATGTCTGGTAACTAAAGTTTAACCATTCTGTAAGCAAAGGCTGCTGTTTGGTAGACCAGACATGCGCAGTAACACCTCTTCCGGTTTCGACCAAAGACAGTTCGATCGTACTATGGTTCAAAATTAATTATCGAACTAGGCCATTAGCTAGGAATTCCAACAGAAATGAAAGTAGAATGTATAAATATAAACATGATGTGTTTGTAAAACACTGATGCCCCAATATGACTGCTGTAAAGTAATTCTGGTACCACAATGTAAATATAAACATGATGTGTTTGTAAAACACTGATGCCCCAGTATGACTGCTGTAAAGTAATTCTGGTACCACAATGTAAATATAAACATGATGTGTTTGTAAAACACTGATGCCCCAGTATGACTGCTGTAAAGTAATTCTGGTACCACAATGTAAATATAAACATGATGTGTTTGTAAAACACTGATGCCCCAGTATGACTGCTGTAAAGTAATTCTGGTACCACAATGTAAATATAAACATGATGTGTTTGTAAAACACTGATGCCCCAGTATGACTGCTGTAAAGTAATTCTGGTACCACAATGTAAATATAAACATGATGTGTTTGTGAAACACTGATGCCCCAGTATGACTGCTGTAAAGTAATTCTGGTACCACAATGTAAATATAAACATGATGTGTTTGTGAAACACTGATGCCCCAGTATGACTGCTGTAAAGTAATTCTGGTACCACAATGTAAATATAAACATGATGTGTTTGTGAAACACTGATGCCCCAGTATGACTGCTGTAAAGTAATTCTGGTACCATAATGTAAATATAAACAAGATGTGTTTGTAAAACACTTATGCCCCAGTATGGCAGCAAAGTCATTTTGGTACAGTGGAAAACGTAATAACAGGGTTCCACTGTACCAAAATGCTAATGTACTTCAAGAAGTATGCCAATGTGAAGCATCACAGTTCATGCCCCCTGTATTTTCAAAATGTGAAATTTAAAATTTACTTGTTCACTATACACATATAAGTTTTGATACAGTTTCAAAACGAACCAATCAATTTTTAAAACTGATTTACAGTAATCTGTCAGCTCCATTTCAATAAGTGTTTGTTTCAAATTGTATACCATAATGGCCCAGCTACAGCGAAACTTGTTTAATCTGGATGTTGCACAATCTGAGTTGTTGTGTAAAATTGAGTCTGTATTTTGGCAGCAAACTTTTGACTTCCAATGTAAGAAACACTCGAGTTAAGTATATTCCAGATGTTGTTTAATTCAAAGATTGTTTTCTTGGTACCTAGTCAGGGTTAGACAAGTATCCCTGTACTTGCCCTGGACAATGACCCCCCAACCCCCTTTCAAAACCTCTGCAATACCAATCAGATACCAATTGAGTTTTACACTCAATTACCAACTTTGCTAGCCTGGGTTGTTGGTTCACTCTATTCATGGGGAGCAGAGTGGACCAAAAACCCTTGAATAGCAAAGCTGTACTACACATGGATCCTAATGAAAAAGTAAAGATAACAAACAGTGGTCAATCTCAAAATTCCTACAAAGAATACCAAATTAAGGGTTGGGAAAAAATGGACCCCTGGATATACCAGAGGTGAGATTAGATGCCTAGGACGAGTAAGCATCCCCTGTTGACAGATCACACCCGCCGTGAGCCCTTTATCTAGTATAATATAACTCAGTCTCTATGACTGATGCCTACATTAGCTTTCTTGGCGAGGTCCAGCAGGTTTTCAGCCATCAGTAATGTGCCATACTCCCTCCACATATCAGTGTAACTTTTGTTGTACAGCTCCGGCTTCAGGTTCGCGAGGTACCGATACAGCGCCCTCTCTCTCACTAACTCTGGTACTTCCTCTGGTTTACTGATGTTTACAGTCACAAGAGGTAGGATGTTCTGGGGGAAAATTCAATCAAAATGAGAACTCAATAATTCATCTTGTTTAGGCCACATAAAATCAATTCTCTGGTTCTCAGACCCCGCCGCCCCCCCCCCCCCCCCCCCAAAAAAAATCGGCTGCTGACACGAGTTTATTGCCACTCCGGAAAAAAATCGCCGCCGCCCATATTTGATCCGTCAAAATAAAACTCATGTTTTGACACCAAAATCGTAAAGCGCCTTGCTGAATAAGACGTGCTGCTTAGTTGATGTAAACAATACGGCGATAGAAACAGTTCTTGTCAGCATTGAGATTATTTTTAACTCAAAACAGATTGTTCCATGGAGAATTATACCTGTAGACTCGTCCTTGACAGTTGATACGCTTTGCAAGAAACTTCTGGGCAGTGAATTTAAAGAAATTGAAACCATGAAGGAACAAATTGATGAAAGCAAGCCCGAGTTGAAGTATGACGTTTTCGTAGGTCGAAACAAAACGGCTGACAGCAATAAGGTTTTTTCAACAGTGAAAATTTCTGAAGTGGTTGAACTTTTTGTAAGATAATTATTATAATAATTTGTAAACTCTAACTTTCTTCACAACACAAAAAAAAAAAACCACGGACAAAAATCCCTACCCATTTGTGACATGGAGATAAACTGAAAAACTAAACCCCCTACCTACCTACCCATTTTTTGAAAAACAATTGTCTTAGCACCAGAGAATCGATTTGATGTGGCCTTATCATTTCACATTTTCAAAGAACAGTAAACATAAAATGTTGACATATATTTCAAAATTATTTCCTTCCTTGAATTCATTCTAGTTTCAGAGAGTAAAATTTTTAGCATAGATAAACAAGCATATTTGTTGATTGCATGACCTTGTGCACTTTAATTCTTGCCGGGGCTTATGTTGGGGATAGCATGACCTTGTGCACTTTAATTCTTGCCGGGGCTTATGCTGGGGATAGCATGACCTTGTGCACTTTAATTCTTGCCGGGGCTTATGCTGGGGATAGCATGACCTTGTGCACTTTAATTCTTGCCGGGGCTTATGCTGAGGATAGCATGACCTTGTGCACTTTAATTCTTGCCGGGGCTTATGTTGGCGACCACAATGTAAGTGTTAAAGGACCACATGGTGGATTATGTGACAAGTTCTCCACTCAAACTAACGAATCTTAATTTTTACGTGAAAATGCACATTTTGTGTAATATACAGTCAGAAGTGATCCTATAAGTGATACATCATAACATGTATAAAACCACAGCCTACAACATCAAAGGATGACAGGTCTAAAGCTGTCTGATAGGTGAACTTAATCAACTGAGTGCGTGAAAATGAGTTTCTGAGGACCGTCTGACAGGTAAACTTAATCAACTGAGTGCGTGAAAATGAGTTTCTGAGGACCGTCTGACAGGTAAACTTGATCAACTGAGTGCGTGAAAATGAGTTTCTGAGGACTGCCTGACAGGTAAACTTAATCAACTGAGTGCGTGAAAATGAGTTTCTGAGGACCGTCTGACAGGTAAACTTAATCAACTGAGTGCGTGAAAATGAGTTTCTGAGGACCGTCTGACAGGTAAACTTGATCAACTGAGTGCGTGAAAATGAGTTTCTGAGGACTGCCTGACAGGTAAACTTAATCAACTGAGTGCGTGAAAATGAGTTTCTGAGGACCGTCTGACATGTAAACTTAATCAACTGAGTGTGTGAAAATGAGTTTCTGAGCACCGCCTGACAGGTAAACTTAATCAACTGAGTGCGTGAAAATGAGTTTCTGAGCACCGTCTGACAGGTAAACTTAATCAACCGAGTGCGTGAAAATGAGTTTCTGAGGACCGTCTGACAGGTAAACTTAATCAACCGAGTGCGTGAAAATGAGTTTCTGAGGACCGTCTGACAGGTAAACTTAATCAACTGAGTGTGTGAAAATGAGTTTCTGAGCACCGCCTGACAGGTAAACTTAATCAACTGAGTGCGTGAAAATGAGTTTCTGAGCATCGCCTGACAGGTAAACTTAATCAACTGAGTGTGTGAAAATGAGTTTCTGAGCACCGCCTGACAGGTAAACTTAATCAACTCACAGCATGTGGAAATGAACTTCTGAGCACCACCTGACAGGTAAACTTAATCAACTCACAGCGTGTGGAAATGAGATTCTGAGGACCACCTGACAGGTAAACTTAATCAACTCACAGCATGTGGAAATGAACTTCTGAGGACCGCCTGACAGGTAAACTTAATCAACTCACAGCTTGTGGAAATGAACTTCTGAGCACCGCCTGACAGGTAAACATGTGGACCAGATCTTGATGAGCCTCTTCATATTCATCAGTTTCTTTGTTAGTCTCTTTCTCCAACAGATCAAACAAATTGAGAACCTCCTCCTTCAAATAAAGATGGTAATATCCAATTTATACAGCCGTGATATTCAAGTATTGAAATCAAAGTATCTCTCAATTCAAAATATTTATAAATCATGGAAACACTGATGTTCACAGCTGAATATTTTCAGATAATGTAACATGAAAGAAGTTTCTAAAGTCATTTGGCCCAAAATATTGATGATTTCACTTGGAGCTCAAACCCTGGTATTCAAATAAGGAATAGTTTAGCAAACCCAAAATCTGCTCAGTTTGATCAGCAAAATGACTTGTGTCATATGACGAGAGCTTGAAGTTGGCATAAAATTAAAAAATGCCATTTTCAATGAAAATATCCATAAATTCAGGTGGTTTTCCTTTCAGAAAACAATTAGCACAAGCGTCGAGCATATTCATATTCAAGTATGTTTTTCATCTTAAAATAATACACAAAATATATAATTTTCATTTTGCTCGACAAATGCGTACATCTTTTCCTAAACAATAATCTGGATGACATTTGATAGTTTTCAGGTTTATTTTGAAAAAATTAGGTATAGCAAAAATTAGCAACTAGGAATATCATTCTGATTTTGTTGACATAGTATACATGTACCTGGCATATATTTTACTTTCTTAAAACGCTGAATAAGGTTAATTCCAGACACATTTTATACAGAGAAAATTTTTTGTTTTTTTTGTTTATACAATCGTACCGTGTTCTTTCTTTGATTGGTTTCAATACATGACTTATTGAGGCCCATGGGCCATATCACTCACCTGTGTCACATTGGCCCATATTTAAAGATTTTCCCTACAAATTCCCATGTAAAACTTTGATACTTATTGTGGTCCCAACCTACCCCTTGGGGCCATGATTTTTACAAACTTGAATCTGCATTTGGTCAGAAAGCTTTCATATAAATGTAAACTTTTCTGGCCCAGTGGTTCTTGAAAAGATTTTTAAAGATTTTCGCTTTACGTACGGTTTGTATGTAAAACTTTGATCTCCTATTGTGGTCCCAGCCTACCTCCGGAGGCTGTGATGTTAACAAACTTGAATCTGCACTATCTCAGGACGCTTGCATGTAAATGTTAACTTCTCTGGCACAATGGTTCTTAAGAAGAAAATTTTCAGAGATTTTCCCTATATATCCACATGTAAAACTTTGATTCCCTATTGCAGCCCCACCCCACCTCCCGAGAGGCATTATGTTAACAAACTTGAATCTACACTATGTTAAGAAGCTTTCATGTAAATTTCAGCTTTCTAGCTTTGTGGTTCTTGAAAAAAAAGATTTTTAAATTACTCCACCCTATTTTTGCATTTTGTGACTATCTCCCCTTTGAAGGGATGGGCATGGTCCTTCATTTGAACAATCTTAAGTCCCCTTCATCCAAGGATGATTTGTACCAAGTTTGGTTGAAATTAGTCCAGTGGTTCTGGAGAAGAAGTCAAAAGTATAAAAAGTTTACAGACAGACGGATGATGGACAATGGGTGATCAGAAAAGCTCACTTGAGCTTTCAGCTCAGGTGAGCTAAAATTGGTGTACATACACAACATTATGACATCATAACACTGCATGATATTGCAGATTTAAAAAATGTATGCAATAAATGTGATTCAAATATAAAATTTCTGGTCATTATGAAAATCAAATTATAGGGAATAAAGTTAATATCAAACCATGTTGTGAGGGTAAGGAATGATATAGGGTACTGTAGATACCGAAATATACACGAGGAATTTATCATCGCATAATTTCGTGAGAAGCATCACTCGCAAAATAAAATTACCCCCTTTGATTTTTGTATTGCTAAAGTACATGTAAAATACCACTCACAAATTCATGTTCTCGCAATTTGATGTCTACAAGTCATTTCACGATACTCACGTAAAATAAGGAATTCACAGAACTGTAGTTTATCACTGTTCACAGTTTATGAACTTTATCATCCCCAGAAAAATGATGAGAATGAAATTTGATCTATTCTAAACCATGGTTGCATTATTTGGTAGTTAGGGTGCTGAAGGTTCACATCATCATGTCAGTAGCAAGTTACTGTATCATCATTCCTATGGCATCCATAAAAAAGGGACCTTGTTTTTGTTGCTGACTAATATTGATCCTACATAGGATTAAGGAGGGGGTTGATGACCAACATAGGATTAAGGAGGGGGTTAATGACCTACATAACATTAAGGAGGGGGTTGATGACCTACATAACATTAAGGAGGGGGTTGATGACCTACATAAGATTAAGGAGGGGGTTGATGACCTACATAAGATTAAGGAGGAGGTTGATGACCTACATAAGATTAAGGAGGGGGTTAATGACCTACATAACATTAAGGAGGGGGTTGATGACCTACATAAGATTAAGGAGGGGTTTGATGACCTACATAAGATTAAGGAGGGGGTTGATGACCTACATAAGATTAAGGAGGGGGTTGATGACCTACATAAGATTAAGGAGGGGGTTGATGACCTACATAAGATTATAAGGAGGGGTTGATGACCTACATAAGATTAAGGAGGAGGTTGATGACCTACATAAGATTAAGGAGGGGGTTGATGACCTACATAAGATTAAGGAGGAGGTTGATGACCTACATAAGATTAAGGAGGGGGTTGATGACCTACATAAGATTAAGGAGGAGGTTGATGACCTACATAAGATTAAGGAGGAGGTTGATAACCTACATACCTGTGTCTTCCCGTCCGGTTTATCTGCCCCCTCCATTGGTCCAGTCTGTTGTGGGGGTACATTGATGACTGTCACCTGGGGACCTGGCTCGACTGGCCCCTGAATTGTTTGATATATAATTTGATATAAGTAAATCACGCAATGAGAGTCTATAAAGATGTAATGTAGATTTAGTTTCATTCAAGAGGCTTTTCATTAAAATCATGGATCAGAAACTACGTCTCTCGTCCCCTTTGTTAACTAAATAATATATGTTTCATTAAAACATGGAAAGGTGTAGTAGCATTACCACAGAACTCTGAAAATACCACATATAGGATAACTTCAGGAAATGTTGGTTTTTATGGTGTTTGGTGAAAATCCAACAAAAACAATAGGCCATATGGGCCCGCCTTAACAGTCACCTGATAATCATACAATAATGGAATTAAATTAGAAATGTTGTGTGTAAAATGCACTAGTGTGAATCTCTAAAACTCCGAGGACAAGTTGTTCTTATGGTTGAATAACTCGTTTAGTTCTTCTCATGCTGGTCATAAATAATGTTCTTTGCACCAAGTATTCATGAGCTGCTATTTCATTACAACCTTAAAAGATGTTTCACAACAATTTTGGAGGAATTGTTCTCAAAGTTTTAGAAAAGATGTCAAGAATGTTCAAAAGTTTACAACATACGATGATAGAAAGGCACAGATTAATGATTTTTGTCTTTTGAATGACCTAATAAAAAAGCACAAATATCCATTTACATGTATAATACGCTCCAAGAAGTATGCTGGCATGAAGCATTGCAGTTCATACCCTCATGAATTTTCAAAAATGAAATTTATTTATTCAGTCTGTGACTACCTGTTCCTTGTCACCCTGCTGAGGATGTGATGTTACGGTCGTCTGTGATTGGTCAATAGCATCAGATCCCTTAAAATAATGGATAGATATATTACAATGCAAGTCATCAAAACTGACATCCAGAAAGTTAATCACCCAGACAGTTAATCATCCAGACAGTTAATCAACCAGAAAATTAATCACCCAGAAAATCAATCAACCAGAACGTTAGTCACCCAGAAAGTTAATCACCCAGACAGTTAGTAGCCCAGAAAGTTAGTCTCCCAGACAGTTAATTACCCAG
Organism: Ostrea edulis; assembly: GCF_947568905.1. NCBI lineage: Eukaryota > Metazoa > Mollusca > Bivalvia > Ostreida > Ostreidae > Ostrea > Ostrea edulis. Next base: position 24,705,216 of record NC_079165.1, on the reverse strand, counting down.
AAAGTTAGTCACCCAGAAAGTCGATCACCCAGAAAGTTAGTCACCCAGAAAGTTAATCACCCAGAAAGTTAGTCACCAAGACAGTTAATCACCCAGAAAGTTAGTCATCCAGAAAGTTAATCACTCAGAAAGTTAATCACTCAGAAAGTTAGTCACCCAGGGTCAAGTTGCACAAAATCACTTCAAATTAACGCTATATAAATGTTCAAGTTAATGGCAAGTTAACTTTAAGTTCAAGTTAATCAACCTTCATGCAACTGGGTCCAGAAAGTTAATCACTCAGAAAACTATTCCCCCCAAAATGTTAATCGCCCAGACAGTTAGCTATTTCCTTTGAAATCAGAATCAGCACTGACCTATTTTTGGTAGCAGTGTTAAGCACTATCAAAGCCTTCTCAAAAACACTATTTAACCCTGAATTTCTATTATCAGTATGCTATTTGGGACTTAATTTTCATATCATTGTAGGGTAAATCTCTCAGAAAAATCATAGGTATTTGTCCCCCTCTAAAAATCTTGGTTATGGGTCAGTCTGTGAGTTCTAGTTACGTGTCACTCTGTGAGTTCAAGTTTAATAATAAACCAGTCTGTGAATGATTGATTGTTTGTTAGTTTTATTTCCCATCTAGAATTTTTCACTCATATTAAGATGTCACCAGTTGTATATGAAGTCCCAAAATTTCATGCCTATGCTTAGCACTCAGGGCTGTAGCAGTGAGGTTCCATGACTGTCATGCCATGACAAGGGACCTCTGTTTTTAAGGTCATATCTGAAAGACCCGTGATTCTCACTTCTAAATGCTGAGCGTTTGGCAAAGGAGCATTCACTAACTATGTTAACGTCCTAGGTTTGACGTACGAGTCTGTGGGTTTTGGTTCTGGGTCAGCCTGTGTTATGTGTTAGTCTGTGGGTTCAGGTTACATGTCAATATGTGAGATCAGATTATGGGTCAGTCTGTGGGTTCAGGTTATGGGTCAGTCTGAGTTCAGGGTATGGGTCAGTCTGTGGGTTCAGGTTATGGGTCAGTCTCCGGGTTCAGGGTATCGGTTAGTCTGTGGGTTGAGGTTATGTGTTAGTCTGTGGGTTGAGGTTATGTGTCAGCCTGTGGGTTGAGGTTATGGATCAGTCTTTGAGTTCAGGTTATGGGTCAGTCTGTGGGTTGAGGTTATGGGTCAGTCTGTGGGTTCAGATGATGTGTTAGTCTGTGGGTTCAGGGTATGGGTCAGTCTGTGGGTTGAGGTTATGTGTTAGTCTGTGGGTTCAGGGTATGGGTCAGTCTGTGAGTTCAGGGTATGGGTCACTCTGTGAGTTCAGGCTATGGGTCAGTCTTTGAATTCAGGTTATGGGTCAGTCTGTGGGTTCAGGCTATGGGTCAGTCTTTGAATTCAGGTTATGGATCAGTCTGTGGGTTCAGGTTATGGGTCAGTCTGAGTTTAGGGTATGGGTCAGTCTGTGGGTTCAGCTTAATTGTTAGTCTGTAGGGTCAGGTTATGGGTCAGTCTGTGAGTTCAGGGTATGGGTCAATCTGTGGGTTCAGGCTATGGGTCAGTCTTTAAGTTCAGGTTATGGGTCAGTCTCTGGGTTCAGGGTATCAGTTAGTCTGTGGGTTCAGGCTATGGCTCAATCTTTGAGTTCAGGTTATGGGTCAGTCTGTGGGTTCAGGTTATGTGTTAGTCTGTGGGTTCATGTTATGTGTCAGTCTGTGGGTTGAGGTTATGGGTCAGTCTTTGCGTTCAGGTTATGGGTCAGTCTGTGGGTTCAGGTTATGTGTTAGTCTGTGGGTTCATGTTATGTGTCAGTCTGTGGGTTGAGGTTATGGGTCAGTCTTTGAGTTCAGGTTATGGGTCAGTCTGTGGGTTTAGATGATGTGTTAATCTGTGGGTTCAGGGTATGGGTCAGTTTGTGGGTTGAGGTTATGGGTCAGCCTTTGAGTTCAGGTTATGGGTCAGTCTGTGGGTTCAGGTTATGTTAGTCTGTGGGTTCAGGGTATGGGTCAGTCTGGGTTCAGGCTATGGGCCAGTCTTTGAGTTTGGGTTATCAGTCAATCTTTGAGTTTGGGTTATGGGTCAGTTTGTGGGTTCAGGTTTATATGGGTCAGTCTGTGGGTTCTGATCTCATTGTACATGTACAGAATACAATATTATTTACATAAAAAATCCATCAGAAATGAGCTGAATGCAAACCACAAATGTGAGTTCAAGGTTATACAGAAGGTGAAGGTAAAAAAAAAACCAACTTGCAATTTTATCAATGTTTATAATGAGCTGAATGCAAAATGGGATGAATGGACAGAATTGAAGACAGTTTGCTGTGGCATTAATTAATCTACTTACCCTGACTGAATCATTTCCCGTTTGTCCTCCCTCACCTCCCGAGGATGGATCTTTGTATGGCTCCTAATCAAAAGGTATGGAAAAAACCAGAAAACATTATGCATTTATTTTTTCACTGTCCAGTTGTTGCAATAATTTGGCCATGTCTGACTTTTTGGATATTACAAAATGCAGGCAAAAAAGTGTGATTTGATTCACAAATAGAAAATTTTGGCCTGTTGACTAACGGTGACAAAAATATTAATCTTATTATGTTGGTCAAGAGACGTATATTTTCCTTCTCTAAAAAAAGCTTACCTTTCACATTCAATGATATTTCAGCATATTTACAATCATATTATTCTGATCATATAAGAAAAATAAAATTTTATGAAAAGGTGATCAAAATGGAAATCTCTCTTCGAATGACTTTATTTTGCAAATTGCTGCTACATCAAACTGATGTGAATGATAGGATGACAGTTGTCTTAAAAAAATAACAGTACACAGAAGACAGAAATGACATCATTGTCTCCATTTGTACATATGTATGTGTGACCTTGACATTGTAATGGCATATAATGTATGCGAGGATGTGGAAGATTTACCGGTATCCAAGGAGAATTGCTGTACTCTGCTGATTCAGTTCTGCACATACCATCAACATATAATTTAAGTCACACTACTTCTACACTAGAGGTATCAACGATATTGAAATACTGTTCCCCTAAAATCATAAATAATGCTTTCTCGAAATAAATTGCCAACTTTTGTTAAAGACCATTTGGGCAATAAATCGGGTGTGGCAATATAACAAATTCACCATTACATACAATTCATTGAGCATTCAAAAGAAATTCAATCCTATAAATTTATTTGGGCTACATTCTGTTTAAACATGGACTTTTTTCAGCAATCATTTGATTCCATGTACGGAATACATGTACCTTGTCTATCTTGTCACACCTCACTGCCTACTCTGAAAGTACAGGTGTGATTATTGATGGGTGTTAGGTAATTGCCATTATTATCTAGGGTAAACCCTATCAAATCTGAGCATTCGTTTTTGAAAAGCAGTGGCATATAACATTATGCTGGGTTGGTATTGTAACAGGGGTGTTAACCTGTTCTTTAGAATTTTCAGGTAATAAGCAGAGGTGGCATTATAACTGGGGGGGGGGGGGGGGGGGGGGGGGGGGGGGGGGGGGAGGGATGATACATATATTATCCATTAAAATCATTTTAAATCACATTTTAATGTTCAATTCATAAGAAAGGAAGTCGTGTACACACCTGTTGACTTACTGCTAGTTTGTGTTTGCCAATCAAATCAACATAAGACATCCATGCCAGCCCTGCATTTACAATCTTCTGTTTATTTGCAAGCAGAAGAATTTTGGCCAGATTTGGCTTATATTCTCTCTGTTCTGCAGTCACGCTCTCTTCTTTAAATGGAGTTACTGGTTGAGAAAATCTGTACCCCTTGCCCATCAGAAGGTCCTCATATTCATTTGATGCCTCGGGATATAGTGGGTCTTTCTCAAACTCTCGAATAACTTTACTTATGTAGTCCTTCGTGTTCGACAACGTTGGAGTACCATTTTTACCTGTAGGCTAAAAATAGAATGAGATATCTACATCTGTTAATGTTTTGTCTTAAACAACACCAGACAACAGAGACGTGCCCTATTGTATTGCTATACACTGGGGTCAAGAGGTCACAGCCATGTGGTTCAGCTGCAACATTATTTCATGACATTCGGTAAAACTACCAATGTTGTTCCAAATCAGTTTTTAACATCTATACGATATACACACTTGATCAATCTGATTACACTCAGCTCCTCGAGTCAAATTCTTAAAAATTCTAAAAAGAGCGGATTGAGGAACTGATTATAATGAGATTGCCTGAAGGCTTTATAAGATTTTGATCATGTGACCAACTGCATTTATATTGTATACATGTACATACAGATGTTTAAATGCAATGGCTGAATAAATATGTTAGTGTCTTCATGCAAATTTCCATAATATGATTCTGAGGCATCTTCACAAGTCAAGGGTTATTGATTCGTTACCTCGCACTAAGTGCACTAAGTGCGAGGTAATGAATCAATAACCCTCGACTTGGAAAGATTCTGAGGTAGAACTATATTTTGTATTGTGTTCAGTGTGTGACTGTTTTATGCTTTACATGGATTAATCACTCAATGCAAGTCATAAGTAGATTAGAGACACAAACAGATATACCTATTTAATACCATAAGATATCACTAATGTAGCGGTCAGTAGGGTTCGATCTTCGGTGGCCAGTTAGCTCAGTTGGTAGAGCACCTGACTAGAGATTCAGGGGGCCCGGGTTCGAGTCCCGGTCTGGTCCGTTGCATTTTCTCCCTTCCTGCAGTGCTCCAAGTCACATCTGCTATCAGGTCGCAAAATGGCGACCTAGAAATATTTCTGGTCGCCATTTTCAAATTTCTAGTCGCCATGTTAAAAATTTCTACTCGTCATGGTAAAAGATTTTGTAAATAAGACCTACAAGTTTTTATTTTAATTTGAATATCTTTCAAGAAAAAAATCTATACCCATGTATGCGTTTTGTTTGTTTAATTTTTAAACTGAATAGAAATGTGCTGTGAAACATGCTGGGTGCAAACAAGTCAAGTATTTACTCTGGCAAAAGTTGTATTGCATTGGGCCGTCCTGTATATTTTACAGTACGCTTCTGGGGAAGAAAACTCAGCGTTCCACACAAGGATTTGCTTTAAAGTCCTCAATAAGTGAGCCTTCGCTGCTTATGCGAATAAGAGCTTCTACTTTTGTTGGATCTTTTGCTGAACAATCAGTACCAGCATCAATAAGAACACCACATCCCGAGTTTGTAATTGTCTGTGAAAATTAGCAGCAACAGCTAGTTGCCCCGCTCAACTTACTGCTAATACTGCAGTCACGGACAAAGACGTGTCTCTTACTGTTACCGTGAATAGTCACACTTCCACATTTGAAAGATGTACACCTGGTTGTGGTGAAATCGGACAATGGATGTCCAGAAATGGTGGACGTTGCTGGCTAATTGGCCTCACAAATTCTGCAAAACATTTTGCAATCTCTGTATATCAACCATGAAAATTCCTTCAGCCATTAGGACTGGGGTTCTTCCTTTACTTTTGCAGTTTCCTTTAGACACATCTACGTCATCTTTAAATGCAGAACTTTCTCCGTGTGATTCTTGAATTTCTTCGTTACTTGTACTAGGCCGAGGCTTCTACTTTTTACTTTTTACTACTGACAAATCCAAAGTGTTTTAACCCTCGTTTTACCGCCATTTTGATTGCTTTCAAATGCTGTTTTGACCGAGACTGAAAAATATTTATTCAAACTTCCGATCCCGATTACAAAATTTTACAGGATGCCCAATTTTTTTCCACTCGCAAAAATGCGACTTAAATATAATCTCTAGTCGCAAAATCGATTTTCTGGTCGCAAATGTGACTGTTTTACTCGCAACTTGGAGCACTGTCCTGTTACATTTAGTGCCGTAGAACAGGAAGGAACAAGAGGTACTGTGAGCAATGCTCACTAAGAATACCCCCCACTTACCCCAATCTCCCAAAGGGTGTTGGTAATAGGTAAAACTTCAGTATTATGATCCAAAAGGTATCTAGGAACACAGCATCTCCATGCGATGAAAAAAGCCGTTAAAGAATTTAAATGGAAACCATATTGCTACTTCGATGTCCAGTGCACGTGACCTTTGACCTTTTGACCCCAAAATCAATAGGGAACATCTTCATCCCATGGGTAGTCCATATATATGATATGGTGACGGTAGGTGGAAAGGATAATGCTTTAGAGCCCGGAAACCATTGCATCTACAGACGGACAACCCGATTCCAGTATACCCCCCACAACTTGTTGCGGGGGGTATAAAAATGCAGCAAGACCAGGATTCATAGCTGGGTCCTGTGAATCTCTACAGTGTAGAATAAAGGTAGGTCCTGTGAATCTCTACAGTGTAGAACAAAGGTGGGTCCTGTGAATCTCTACAGTGTAGAACAAAGCAGTGTAGCACAAATCTCGGCCCCATGAATCGCTACAGCATAGCACAAAGCTCGGCCCCATGAATCTCTACAGCGCAGCACAAAGCTCGGCCCCATGAATCTCTGCAGTGTAGCATAAAGCTGGATTATCTGAATTTCTACAGCGTAGCACAAAACTTGGTCCCCTGAATATCTACAGTGTAGCAATAAGTCTTCTACTGGATCATCTGATGATTGCTGTTCTCACTTATCTGGGAACTTTTTCAGTGCAAATGTGAATTGCACATATTTACAACTCTTTTGGAAGGTCTAAAGAAGATAAATTTTAATGGCACAAGTGAAAAGGCTCTATTGGCGATTAACAGTAACAGTCACAAATAACAACTAAGAACAAAAATATTCCCATTCGAATACAGTGAAACTTCTCTAAACCGGCCAGCTGTCGGACCGAAAATAACGGCCGGTTTAGAGGGGTGGCCGGTATACCGAGAATTTGGCATTTAGAGACGTTTCAGCTCAATTTTTTTTTTTTTTTTTTTTTTTTTAGATATTTCATTGACATAACACAAACCATATAATATGGCGTTCAAGGACTATTATTTCACTATTGGAAATAAAACAAAATAATTTACTAACATGTTTATTTTCAATTTATAGCACTAAAACTATTTAAACATGAATAAACATTTTTACATTGACATGCATAAATAATGGAAAACATTCTGTTTAAATAAAACTGCATTTGATATATGTATAGAAATCTGTAGACTAGCAGCATTTATGTAGAATTTCGGCTTATGTTTTCATAAACAAAACAAACACATAGCCATTTGATTGCTGCAATTAATACACAGAGTAGGTACTGCTCGCTTTGATATGGGGATCTCTGATCAATTATCGGTGGAGATCAAACTAGTCCGCTCGTACCTACAGGTAATTATTACGAGAAATAGTCTTGCTGCAATCATCTAATTTTAACTAAAAATTTATAACGGGATACATAAAGAAAACACAGAGGTCTATTAATGGCTTATTATTGGAATTCCTCTTACCCATAAAAACTCTGTTTACGTCCATTGCTTATATCGTTAACAAATTTGTTTTGACGTTTTTGAAAAGTACAGTAGTAAATATATAATTTTAATTTTGATGTTTCTTAGGAATTTTAAGTCTATGGAAACCCCCAAAAAATCATTTATCTATTGAAAATTATCATTAACAGTCATGGTTTGTTGTTTATTAACTGCCGCTTATATCCATGGTGCAACAATATGGCGGATTGATTGTATTCATTCAATATGTGCGTATCTGTTTATAACATTTCGTACAGAAATTTGAAAGGGTCACTTGGATTAGCCAAGCACCAATTAACACCCTGGACAATAGGTAAACTATAGAACTTATAGAGGCCACTTGTGTTTTTCACACCTCCGGTAGATAATTTCCCACCTGGCCAGTAGGTCAGTCATTTTCCACACCTGGCCGATCTTAATCATCCATCTGGCCAAAATTTTCTAGTCTTCAAATAGTGGCCGGTATTATAAGGGTAAATTACACATGTTTGTTAACAATTGTACTTTAAAAAGTGGCCGATGTCCGGTTTTCAGGGGTGGCCGGTTTTGTGAGACTTTCTTTGTAAGGAAATGTTAAGGTTTCTGCCGGGACTTTGAAAATCGGCCGATATTCAGGGAGAACCGGTTTTCTGAGGGGCCGGTTTGGAGAAGTTTCACTGTACATTACAATTTTGTATTTCACTTGATGTTTACGTTTTTGTTTTGAAATACGTTACGAAATGTTTACGTTTGACGTTATGTTAATTTTTGTGTCCTTCTACTGTGACGTCACAATTGAAAGCTTTCTCTCACTCAATGTTTTGCTTTACATCTAATAAATGTATGACAATCACATTGAGTGTAAAACAAAATAGTGCAAGTAGTTGAGGATATAACATATTAGTTTCACCCCTCGGAAACTATTGAAAAGTTATAAGAATTTTCTGTAGAGAAAGTTGTTACGAATTTGTTGACGTTTTAGATTTAAAAAAGACATGAAACAAGTCAATAAATGTGCGATATGTTTTTAACGTTCAGATTCTTTAGAAAAATAAAACGCATAGGCGCCCTCAGGTGATAACCCTACTAAGACCTGATAATTTGTGATGCATCCCTGCTAAACAGTCCATAATTGTATTATACGAGTTTTCTCATAAGAGAATTTTATGTTGATACCAGAAATTGTCTATTAAGCATATTTGTGTTGTTGATGGTGGAAAAGTTTAGTTGTTATAATTTGATCTTAAAGGGACTGATTCACAAAATACCCTTCAGAGTGACAAAAGACTGTAAGCTCCACTGGTTTCAGTACAGAATTATAAACAAAATTTTAGCAACAAATTCATTATTGTTCAAAATAAAAAGAATAGATTCTAAATATTGCAACTTTTGTCACTCTGAAGAGGAAACAATAGAACATATTTTATGGGAATGTAATTATTTACAATTATTTCTTGTAGAATTCAAACAATTTTTAGAAGACAAGACTGAGCGACAGATTACAATTACAAAGAAATCCTTTATTTTAGCTTGTATTGAAAATAATAGTGATATACAAAACATAATCATTTTATTTCTGAAGTATTATGTCTATACTGCAAGATGCACTAAGAAACTTTTAAACTTGCCCGCTGCAATATCACAAATGAAATTATTTTATGAAACACACAAATATATAGCATATAAGAATGGTGAAAAGAAAAAAATTGATACTCAATGGAACAGATGGAACTTAATTTTACTTAAAACATGCTTCTCTCTTTTTCTCTCTTTCTCACTACCTCTCTCCATGCACATAATGATAATTATATATGACTTGTTGTATTCATGTACTTTATCATGTATACAAAAACCAATAATAGTATAAAAAAAATAAATAAAATAATTTGATCTTAAAGGGAGTTGATTCACGATTTTCCTCCAAATTTTGTTTTTCACTTTAAATGATCAAAATCTACAGTCTACATGTTTAGAAGGTTTCACAAAAAAAAAAAAAAAAAGGTTATTCATCATGACAGAAACTCATTATAGAGAGTTTATTATTTGTTTTGAAAACAAAGATTGAGGTGTGTTATTGTTTATGAAGTTTTCAAAATAAATGAATATTGATCCAAGTTTATTATATAAATATCACATCTCAAATATACTTTAGGTAAAATGTGTAATTAAAAGTTAAACTTTGTGATTGTACAAAATAAAAGTACTTTAAATTACAAAATTAATGTTTCACTGGTTTGCTTGTTTACATAAAAAGACTTGAGTCATGAGTCTTTGTTTACATAACACAGATTTAAGGCTAAAATATTGCTCCTATCCTTGTATTCAGACGACCAAATTTTGGTTGTCAACATTAAATGAGTTATATTTTGAATTTCTAACATAAAATACGAAAAATATTTCTTTTGAAAAACATGAACCAGTCCCTTTAAATAGATTTATTACAATAGTTTAGAAAATTGGTTGTTTTCAAAAATTACAGGAGATTACTCGATCATTGTCTGTGTCAGTAGTATTGGAACCCTGTTGATTATTTTTTACTTATGACCCCCCCCCCCCCCCCGACTGTTAAATAATAAATCTTTTATACCAAACAGTCGTTTATGCTGACAATAACAAATCTCCAACTTCAACGAAATGATAGATACAGAATTCTCTGTAACTCTCGGATATGTAAATTCAGGATTCACGACGTCGTCTCTACAAATGCCTTAAATCTGGGCTGCGTTCAAGATCGTTGCGGCTACGTAGAGATCGGTAGCGCTACGATCTTGAACAATGTGTTAGGCTAGTCCTACATAGGGATAACAAAGAGTTAATTCATACAGCGCATTCAATATACCTAGATATATCTAGCCTAGCAGCTGGTCAAGCCGCTATGATCTTCAACGCAGCCCAGGGAAATACATTAGTTCTGCAGCTACACGCGCAACATGAATAATTCATCAAAACAGAAAGTGAAAACTTCAAGGATGTTAAATACAACACTCAATATATTTGTACTTTTCTAGATAAAAGGAAATATACCATTTAACATAAAAGAACATTTTATACCAGAGCGTGCTATAATTTAGTTGGAGATAGTCCGAAAAAATCCTATTTTTCTGGTTAAAATAAATTTTCACCTCATGACATTGGATGTTTGCATACGTCTGTTTGCACTCAGTGAAGTGAATGCAAGCATATCATCTTCATAACTTTACTTTTGTGAGACAAAATACAATAAAGCAGACAAGAACGAGTAAATATATGATGATAAAAACAGAATTAGACAAGCATAGATACCCCATCTTTATCTGCCATGTCTGTCGTTTCCAATCAGAAAACAAAACGAAAGTAGGTACACCACACACAAAAATCCCATACCATACATATGGTAGCTCGTACGGGACACATTTCGTAGTCTGAGCGCTTTGTTAAAATATTTATATAAACAATATATAAAATATCCAGTAAATATGATATAAGAACCGATAGTTGGACATTTGTTTTATCATTTTACATTGTACTTAGATTTAGATCAGATTCTCGTTCATTCATGCTAGCCAGTTCATTCTAACTTCAGTGTTTTGTGTGTCTGTGTTGAAATCAACCTAAACACTCCTATGTCGTATAAATGTCGTGGTGTTCTCTTTCGTCTTGCAGATCTCCTCAATGAAACGCCCTCTTTCTCTGCGACACCAATTTGTTGTTCTTAGCCTCCATCCTCAACTGTCTGGTTAGCACGAGATTCTCGGTTTTTCCCCCCCACTGGGGATAGAAATTGAAAACATTTTAAATATCATGTTTTCAATAGAAAACATATTACAGAAGTTTGATGTTGTATATATATTGATGACAATGCTTATTGAAGATCTATCCCAGTTATATAGTGCAGCACAAGGAGGAAGTGAAGATGTGTCAGAGTGGAGCTGTAGGTTAGAGGACTTGCTCAATAAAGTAATTCAGAACGGCGAGGTCACTCCAACAAATACAGATCAAATGTTAAGAAAGATGTTTTGGAATGGACTAGCAGAAAATCTTTTAAGCAATACAAGCTGTAACTGACGGTATTTTTTCAACTATCCAATTATGCACTAAATATCACCTATCGATATATAGCTAATATATAATCCCCAAGATTTGAAGGAAAATTTAGCAAATAAACAAGGAAATATTGTTTGAGAGCATACCTACAATGAGCGTTTTGTATAAAGCGCCATTGCACCGTACATGTATGCACACGGACATGGGAACAATGATTGCCGAACATAATCGGGTTGCTGAGACCGAGGCCATTTACAAAGACGGAAACTGACGTGAGTAACTACATGTTTCATTTGTTTTAGAATATTACATCATTTCATGAATGACAAGAAGTACTATATAAGTGTAGCAAAGTAATAATTGCGTAAATGTGCCACTCAAATAAAATTTTGATGGTGAATTTCCTATAAAATTGGCATTTTAAATTGTTTATAAATCTGACACGTGCTCAGTGCCTCGCTTTCGCTTTTTTCCGAGCTGGTTTCACCTCCAAGGTCATTGCACATCGAATAGTATGAGCAGGGATTACGGATAGGATGGGAATAATTCATGAATCGACATTTTTTGCTGATTTGACGGCTTAATTGCTTCATATTCACTCTGATTGTATTAAGTTATATATATTCAATAACAAATATGTTAAATATTTAAGATATAATAGGACATTTTTTCCAAAGAATACACCAACTTTGATGAATTGAAAGGGACAGTAAAGAAAGTTGAACAAGATAAACTTAGAAAAGGAAACTTCAAGAAAACTAACATTCACCAGACAATTGCTTGTACAAATAATGTGCAGACGGATGAATTGAAAGCAATGATTTAGAAAATTGAACCAAATGAAAGAAGACACAGATGGTGTCAGAAAGAAGTATTATGAATACCAAGGTCAAGGATACAAAGGATAGAAGCATGGGCAGTATAGGAACAAAAGGAAAGGATATGCGCAGGAAAATGAGAATGACGAAGTCGCATGTTACAGATGCGGTCAGGCAGGACATCTGAAGTACGGATGCAGAGTGAGATTAGATCACAAGAAAGATTGAAACTCATCTCGGCCAGTATCAAGACGCGGACACTAGGTCGACAAGAAACAAAGCGTCAATCAGCAGTTATCATAGGAGATCCAACCGAGGTTAAGATTAAAGTGAACTGCTTTACTAGCTATGTACAGGGTCTACAGTATCAACCATTTGCGAATCATTTTATCAAGAATAGATGTAGAAATTCAACAGTATCCCATTGGCACGAATTGTGCTCCTTTGTTAAATGACATGTTTTTATATTCATATGAAGCAGAATTTATTAAAAAACTTATACGTGAAAAGAAAAAAATCTCTTACTGTGGCCTTCAATTCGACATTTAGATATATCAACGACATTTTATCTATTAACAATAATAATAGTTTGCCAATACAACCTATCATTGGGTCAAATGCTGTCTGACGTGTTTTATAACGATTGTTAGACCGTTCTTGTCACACTGATTTTGAGTACAGATAACTCCGATTACTGATTACCTGCTGAAAATATAGGGCTCACGGTGGGTGTGACCGGTCAACAGGGATCCTTACTCCTCCTAGGCACCTTATCTCACCTCTGGTGTGTCCAGGGGTCCGTGTTTGCTCAACTATCTATTTTGTATTCCTTATAGGAGTTACGAGATTGATCACTGTTCGTTATCTTCATCTTTAGCGATTTATTGCAGTATAAGACAAGTACATCGGTCGCGGTAGCTCATTGTTATTTCTAATGGTCAAACAAAATTTGAATATCAGTTTTTGAGTTACAAGTGAGATACAGCACTCACAATTCTTTGTTATGTAAACAAGGCTCGTGTCTTGTTGTTTGTTTACATATAGACTGCTTAATAGAATAAAAGCATGTTTAAAACAAGATGAGATGTGCTAAAGTCTAGAAACTATCTCATTAATTGTGTTCAGAATTAACTTGTAAATTGAAAAATCTGCTTTCAACTAACTTTTACAAGTATATTTAACTTATGTTGGGCCGTTCTTGGCACGCTGGTTTTAACTGCGGGTGGCTCCGTTTGCCTGATCGGGATATGGGGCTCACGGCGGGTGTGACCGGTCAACAGGGGATGCTTACTCCTCCTAGGCACCTGATCCCACCTCTGGTGTGTCCAGAGGTCCGTGTTTGCCCAACTATCTATTTTGTATTGCTTGTAGGAGTTATGAGATTGATCACTGTTCGTTATCTTCACCTTGCATGTAAACAAAAACATGGCACGAGCCTTCTTTGCATAACATAGAATTGTGAGCTCTGTATCTCCCATGTACCTCGACAACTGACATTCAATTATTTGCTGACCATTAGAGATACCTTGCTTGAGCATACTGAACATTAAAAATGGAAAAATAAAATTTTAAAAAATTTCAGCTCAAATCGTGTCCATGCCCCTTTAAGATAAAGAATATGATACTGGATGAACCAACTACGCATTGGCGGATACGGGTTGGTTGGTTGTATACTGTTTAATGTGAAAAGTGAAGGTAACGAACAGTGATCAATGTAATAACCTCCCACTCAGAAGTTTTCATTCATATGGAGACGTCACCATTGCCGATGAAGGGTTGCAAAATTTAGGTATATGCTCGGTGCTTACGGCCTTTCAGCAGGGAGGGGTATTTATTGTGTCATACATGCTGTGATACCCCTTGGAATGCTGTCATGTTATGATATTTTAAAATAATTATAATATAGTACATTTATATCATATTGTGCTTCCTGATATCCGAATTTAACTTCTCATGAAGGCAGTGGCATATTAATTTCGATTTGGTTGATTGATTGATTGATGTTTTCCGCCACACTCGACAATTTTTCAGTTATCTGGTGGCGCCCAGTTGTTATTGGTGGAAGAGAGAACCCAGATACAATGTACCTGGGAAGAGACCACCGACCTTCCGAAAGTAAAGTGGGGAACTTTCTCACTTACCAGCGCGAACGGGATTCGAATCCGAGCCGACAGAGGTGAGAGACCGTGTGATTTTGAGCTTGAAGCTCTAACCACTCGTCAACGGAGGATTTGGAATCCTCACACCAAAACAATGTATGCGTGATGTACAGTAATATGTCATTTAGATTCTTAGATTCTGACGGCCTAGTGGTTAGGCCGTCAGATTCTCGACCGAAAGGTCGTGGGTTCGAATCCCGGCCGCGGCAGGGCCGACGTTGTGTCCTTGGGGAAGGCACTTTACATGAATATCCTCACTCCACCCAAGTGTAAAAGGGGTACCTGGCTACAGACAGTGAAATATATTGTTAGAATGTTAGTGCTCTGGCGCTTTTAATGTCAGCTTGCACTGTATGCTTCCTAGGAGACTGAGAAAGTTCTAGATTGATATAAGGTCTGCCGAGGTAATAATGCATTGTAAAGCGCTTTGAGCAGCATACGCTGGAAAAGACGCTATATGAAACCAATCATTATTATAACAAGGATTATAGAGATAATAGATTTTCGGATTACTATGGTAATAAGCAGTAAAACTTTTCAGCTTTATTACAAGGGCCTATATCCTAAAGTTTTGCTTCAATATGTCAATTTATTTTGTGTTTTATCAATCGTATCGAAGATAATTCTCATTTACCTCTAAGTCAAGATAACAACAGTTTGTTTAATGATGAATGATTGACAAAATCAACCTACATTTTAGTCGTTCACTCTGTCTCGAGCGGTCAAAATGGAACGGATTACAAGTTGTATCGTGTCCCTGTACTCCTTTTTAACTGTAGAGTGTTTGTTGTTTCATGGTCAAACAAACGCTACGCCAGCATCCAATGGGCAACTATATATCAATGTGGACAGTCAAATACGTCATTTACAAACAGTTTTGGATTCAGTACTTACGGACGTAGTATCTTTGAAACAGGAAAACCATCAACAGCAAACGAGGATATCCTTCTTGGAAAATGAACTTAAAAACGTTCAGAGAGAAAACAGCATAATGAAAAGCAAAATAGACAATTCGAGTTCTACCTCCACTTTCTTATTGCAACAAAATACCATTCTGAAAGAGGAACTAAATTCTTTGAATACTACCTGCATGCTGATTCAACAAAATATGACCACTCCTGAGGATATAAGAAGACTGACAGATGTCTTAACTTTTGAAATGGAGCAGATGATTAGAGAAGGTGAAAAAAAAAAAGATGAACATGTCTCCTACCATTAAGGATCTACAAGTCCGGGACCGATATTTGTCACTCTCTGTGTTAGATGTACACAACGAAACTGCAACATTAAAATCCTCCCTAGAAGAACACCAAAAATCAACCAAACTTCAAATTCAAAACTCTTCACTTTCCATGTATAATGAAATAACCAAAGTGAATGATTCACTTTCCAATCTTCGGAGAGCATGTATGTATAATTTTCTGTTTACATGTAGTTTCGCTATCTCTATCGTGATATAGTTAGTACAGTAATCCAGAGTCAAACATCAATATGGAAAGAACGACCGAACAATTGGTATGAAACACATTTAACCTAATAACAGCTGGTATTTGCAAATATGATCATTACAAAGACATATAATTTGCGAAATGCTGATTTTAAACGAGACTGTTGAATCCCTCTAACATCAATCTATTTGCCAACAGCTTGCCTTGATTAAAAAATTTATCATACGCAAAATGGTGATCAGGTCTTCTAACAGTCTGATGGAATTTCCAGGGGTCGAATTGTGCTCCTTTGTTGGCTGACCTGTTTTTATATTCATATGAAGTAGAATTTATTCAAAACCTTCTACGTGAGAAGAAGAAATCTCTTGCGGTGACATTCAAATTGACATTTAGATATATTGATGACGTTTTATCTATTAACAATAATAACTTTCATTCAAACATTTCGGTTGAGCATCACTGAAGAGACATTATTTGTCGAAATGCGCATCTGGTGCATCAAAATTGGTACTGTATAAGTTTTACATTATGACCCCTGGGTCGAGGCCTCTGCTGGTGGACTGTTAGTCCCCGAGGGTCTCTACAGCCCAGTAGCTAAGTACTTCGTTACTAGCTTGAAAATATGGATGTATATTTAATTGCTGTTACAAAATTTAGAAATTCATTTCAAAATTAAGGATTATCTCCCTCATGCATAGCTCTTATCCTTGGACGAATTTGGCTCCACTTTTTTGGCACGCTGTTTTTGGCTATATTTAGCTCTAAAACTTCATAGTTATTTCGGATTTCAAACATTTCGGTTGAGCATCACTGAAGAGACATTATTTGTCGAAATGCGCATCTGGTGCATCAAAATTGATACCGTATAAGTTTTACATTCATATGTCGATTCGATATATCCCAGTGAACTACAAATAAAATACACCACTAAGTCGTCCACTTCTGCTTCATACTTAGATATTTTATTGAAAGTAGACATTAATGGCAAACTGACAACTCAACTGTATCACAAACGGGATGATTTCAGCTTCTCCATCGTCAACGTCCCACATTTATGTAGCAATATTCCATTATCATGGGCATATGGTGTTCATACCTCACAACTGATTTGAGTTTATTCTGCGTAGTCAGTTTTTAAATCGAGGCAAGCTACTGACAAATAAGGTGATGGTGCTGGAGTTTCAACAGTCTCGTTTAAAGTCAGCATTTCGCAAATTCTATAACCGCTTTAACGATCTAGTTTGCCAATACAACCTATCATTGAGTCAATTGTTGTCTGACGTGTTTCATATCGACTGGTAGGCCTTTCTTGTCACACTGATTTTGACTACGGATAACTCCGTTTACCCGATGAAGATATAGGGCTCACGGCGGGTGTGACCGGTCGAGAGGGGATGCTTACTCCTCCTAGGCACTCGATCCCACCTCTGGTATATCCAGGGTTCCGTGTTTGTCCAACTATCTATTTTGTATTGCTTATAGGAGTTATGAGATTGATCGCTCTTCGTTATCTTCACCTTCCATATGCTCTCGCGCATCGATCAATTGTGATACATAGATATCATATGTTGGTAACAATGAAATATTACAACAAAATATGGGAAGTTGATGGAACTCAAGTCATCCCGTTTGTCATAAATGGAAAAGGTGAAGTCATAAAGTCGAGTTGTTTGTAAAATAGTTAATCCGTAACTGTTTTTGATTAAGTAGATAATCAACAATCCTTAAATGTGTGATATAATTTGTGGAATACAGTCTGTGAAATGAGTTACAAAGCGGTATCAATCACATACCTTAGTTCTTTTTAATGTAACAATTACATACATGTATTTTCGTTTGTTTGACTATTTAAAACCCCCATACTTACTCCTCCTAGGTACCTGATCCCACCTCTGGTGTGTCCAGGGGTCCGTGTTTGCCCAACTATCTATTTTGTATTGCTTATAGGAGATATGAGATTGATCACTGTTCGTTATATTCTCCTTTCATACTATGGTTATATTTACTATGTAACAATAACATTCTTGAATCAATTTTCTACTACGTCAAACCATTATCATGACTTATCTAATCTAATATTTTTCAGGTACTGGATCTAATGTAGCTTTCACAGCTGGAGCTCATGGTTTAAGAGATAAATACACTGTTGGACAGACTGTTATTTTTGGTAGGGTCGTATACCAGGTGGGCGGGGGATATAATCCTACAACAGGCGTGTTCACTGCGCCAAAGGCTGGACTCTATCTTATATTTTGTACTGTTGTGGCAAACTACGGTCACACCTTCTGGACCACAATAAAGATTAATGGTTCAACAAAGACAGGAGTAATGGCGTATAATCCTGAATCTTTAAATATCTACCAGTCAGCGTCCAACCTTGTTGTGTACCACCTAGAGGCGGGGGACAGGGTCTGGATACAATTGTACAGCGGGGACACACTGTACAGTGGTTTCCCAGACTCAACCTTCTCAGTTACCTTGATCAATGGTTCAGAATGACACTGCTATTGCTACATTACAGTTTTAAAAAGTAAATACCATATACATGATTTAATAATCGAACTATACATATCAGAAAGAAGTCTGAAAGAAAACTGCGTTTTTACTACGGATAACTCAGTTTACCTGATCAAGATATAGGGCTCCCGACCGGTCGACAGGGGGTGCTTACTCTTCCTATCTATTTGATCCCGGTCGCACGAATGTCGTTCTGATTGATTTGAAAGAAGATAGTTGCATGCGTAACACGCCAATGTCACAATATTTGGATAACTTGATAAATTTGGATATTCATTCTCAAAACGTTCATTATGATTATTATCGTCTACATCTAACAATACCGGTATCTATAGTTTACGAATGTTAATTGCAAAAGAAGTTTATCATCTGTGTATACATGTTACATCTGTACGTGATTTACATTTGACACAAATCTATTTAACTGTGCTTTGATTTAATTATGCTTTATTTGTATTTGATAATTGTTTCACGTTCTTGCAATAATTGCTCACTTTGACTTTAGCATGGCGCTAACTGCCGTAGCAGTGTTCTTTATAGAGTCAACGCACACAGTGGCATGATGCCTTCTTTGTATGCTCATCTCCGAAAGACACGCGTTTTTCACATTTAATGCTAAGAATTTATGAAAGTAACTTATGTTAAACGTCTAAAGCAAACTTCTTTCTCGGAGAATATTTATAAGCCGTGCACAAAAATCGGAATGCGGAAAGCGAAACATGGCGAACGGAGGTCATGTCAAGCATTGCTGTCTGCCATTTTGTAACGGTGATGAACGCTTCCATCAAATTTTGTCATTCCCTTACTCTGGGGATCATCAAATTTACAATTTTGGTAAAAGACTACTTGATCTATGAAAAGCGAAGATAATGAACAGTGATCAACTCCTATAAGCAATACAAAATAAATATCTGGGCAAAGACGGACCCCTGGAAACACCAGTGGTGGGATCAGGTGCCCAGGAAGAGTAAGCATCCCCTGTCGACCGGTCACAACCGCCGTCAGCCCTATATCCTAATCAGGTAAACGGAGTTATCCGTAGTCAAAATCAGTGTGCAAAGAACGGCTTAACAATCGGTATGAAACACGTCAGACAGTATTTAGTTTCAATTTTAAATCAAAAGCACTAAATGAAATGTTATTTAAGTGTTTTACACATAAACACTTTATAACTAGTTTGGTCCCGCCCTGAGGTCAGAACCCCTACACCAGGGATCATGAAATTTACAATTTGGGTAGAGGCCTTCGTGCTCTACATCACTATATATTTAGTTTTTCTTACATATGTGAAAGGCAAAGATAACGAACAGTGATCAATCTCTTCCAGAGAATAAGATTTTTGAAAATTGGTCAATTATGAACAGTTTTTGCCCAGTCCCTAGGACCCCAGGGGTGAAGGAATCCTGAAATCTACAATTTTACAACATGCGTGAACAAGAGGCCTGTTCTTAATATTTAAACTAAATTCTAATGTTTAGCAACAGTATAAAACAAGAAGTGTTCTTAAGACTTCACTGCCCTCAAAAGTACATACATTGATGAAAGGCTTTAAATAATAGGTGTATTAACATTAAAACATCAAAAGATATGACTAATTTGGACTCCTCTTAAAGGCATAACCCTTGGTTGTTACACATAAATACTATATACTAAGTTTGGCCCCACCCTGGGGTCAAAACCCTTACTCTGGGAAAAATCAAATTTACAGTTTTGGTAAAAGACTACCTTCTCTATCCATTTAGTTTCAACTTGGTATCAAAAGCACTGAAGAAAATGTAATTTAAGTGTTTTACACATACATGCTATATAACATGTTTGGCCCCGGCCTGGGGTCAGAACCCCTATCCCTGGTATCATGAAATTTACAATTGTGGTAGAGGCTTTCCTAGTCTACGTCACTATGCATTTAGTTTTTTTTTTTAAATGTGTGTGGTTCTTAAAAAGATATTTGAAAAATTTTCATTTTTGGGCAGTTTTCCCCCTGCCCCTAAGGCCCCAGGGGTGTAGGAATCATTAAATTTACAATTTATGTTTCCTATGTGCCAAAGATGTTTCATACCAAATTTGAATAGAACTGGAATGATAGTTGTCAAGAAGTTAAAAATGTATATTGTTCACACACTTAATAACTTGCCATTTTGGCCCCACCCTGATAGCAAAACTCCTACCCCTGGAATAATCAAATTTATAATTTTGGTAAAAGACTACCTCTTCTTTCTAAATATCTATTTACATTAAATTTAGTATCAATAGCATCAAAGAAGATGTAATTTAAGTGTTTTACACATAAACACTATATAACAAGATTTGCCCAAACATGGGGTCACACCCCTACCCCGGGGATCATGAAATTTACAATTCTGGTAGAGACCTTCCTGCTCTACATCACTATGCATTTAATTTTTCTTACATGTGTGTGGTTCTTAAGAAGAAGAGTTTTGAAAATTGGTCAACTTTGGACAGTTTTTGCCCCGCCCCTAGGGTGCTGGAGTCCCGAAATTTACAATTTATGTCCCCATTGTCTCAATGATGTTTCATTCCAAGTTTGAAAAGAATTGGACTGGTGTTTATTAAGAATTTAAAAATGTTCAATTGTTAACGGACGACGGACGGTAAATCATGTCACCATCAGATTTTGAATATCGGGCATATAAGACACTATTTAACAAAAGAAGCTTGCACAATCCTGGCTAACGCCTTTGTAACATCTAAACTTGATAATGGAAACTGTCTATATTTTGGAGTTAGGAAAAACATTTGACCGGCTACAACGGTGCAGAATACGAGGTCGCCAAAAAGGGAACATATATTTCCAGTTCTGGCAGAATTCCATTGGCTTCCCATTAATTACCGACCCCAATTCAAGATTTTAAGCTATACATATTGTTCCCAGGGATGTGACTGAATTCCTCAGAAATCAGAGGAAAACTGGTTAAAAAGGGAGGAAAACACCTCATCCTACCTGGAAAAATATCATTTTCTGCCACTTTAGATCAAATCCAGTGTTTCATTTTTTCGACAATTGAGCAAATCAGAACATTTTCTCTAAAAAGAGGAAAAATCACACCCCTGTGTTCCTTTCGTGAATTTGCGCCATTATACTTCGCAAGTCTTTTAAATGAATACAAGCCAAGTATTTTATTATTTCATTATGATAATTTGTATGTAAGACGTTGAGGGTTACTACCACAATAGATGTGATCGAGTGATCAATGGATGCGTTGAACAGGTTGTCCTTCATTAGTGATTAATTGTATAGAAAACTTCATGGAGAGGAATAAAAGCTAAAATTATGTTTCTGTTAAAACGTGGTGCTCACTAAACCTCACTGGTATGTCAAATTAGAAAGTAATATACATGTGTAGTTCCTCAAAAATTTGTTTCGAGGTACAATGCTGTTGTCTCCCCTGATTTTCTATGGCTCATTTTAGCCTCGATTTCAGTTTGACTGAAGGACAATTGAACACAAGATTTACTCCCGACTTCTAAGTCTGGACTACTTAATTTCAGCTCTCCAATCTTGAAGCAACCTTCATCCGTAACGTATTTTGGATCAGGATCTCGCGAAGCATATAATTCTAGTTTTGACGTTGTGTCGTGAGAGACTCGATACTTCTTCTTAGTCTGATATTCTCCTACAGTGATGAGCTCACCGATTTCCACATGTTTACTGAAGAGATTTCGACAGAATACCTTGCCATTTTCCTCCACTCTTTTTGCAGGATCATGTATGTCATCCTTGAATATCTGTTTACATTTCACAC
This sequence comes from Ostrea edulis, assembly GCF_947568905.1. Lineage (NCBI taxonomy): Eukaryota > Metazoa > Mollusca > Bivalvia > Ostreida > Ostreidae > Ostrea > Ostrea edulis. Next base: position 24,683,082 of record NC_079165.1, on the reverse strand, counting down.
CGTAAGTGTATCTGCTTCGTCTTTCTTTGATCAACCAAGGATCATGACCAAAAATAACTGCTCCCTTCAGTACCGACCAATCGGCGTCCTCTGGAACAATCACATGTTTGTCTGAAAATTCCTTAACGACTCCATGACTTAGAATAGTAGAATTTGAGAAACCACCGACCATAATCAGAATGTCGACTTCGAATTCAGAGCACTGCTGAAAAATATGCTTTAAATGGCTACATATAGAATTGATTACACCCTCAAAGAAAGAGCAAGCAATTTCATAATCTAATTTCAGTTTACCCTTGCTTAATGATATGTCTACTGTTTTTCCTTCTCTAAGTTTAGCGCTTTTCACAGATGACAGTTCCATACCATCATGATTTTCCTTGAACAAATCGTGAAGAACAGCTGGAATGATGATAGTCATTTTCCTCTTGGATTGAGTGCTTATACTTAATTTGGCTGTTTCAATGTTGCGTTTAAGTTCTAGAAAGTCCAGCTGATGATCAGTTCTTAGTGTCGACATGGTCTTACTTCCCAGAAGATCCTCCAAAAATTCCATGATGTTGTCGTCAACGTTGGTTCCTCCCCAATCGCCCCCGGATGATTGAATCAACTCTCTAACACTTCCATCTTCAAGAACTCCATGGGTTGTAATATCCATTGTCCCTCCTTCAAATTAAAAATGACATTCTACATAAAATGAATAAAGAAAAACCTTAGATTAGATTCAATTACAACCGTTCTTAAAGATATCTGCGTTTTCCTGCTATGATATGAAACGAATTCCCTTCACAGAAAGAAATATTTTAGATTTTGATATTGGTTTTCCGTCTTGATTTTCATTGATATAATACCAAGGATCGGACGCATTTCATTGATATACTACCAAGGATCGGAAGCATTTTATTGATATACACCCAAGGATCTGAAACAAGTTCTGACAATTACTAGTCAACTAAAACTAATTATAGGCAAAGAAAGCGTGTAGTTCAGATCTAATTACACATCCTTTATTTGCTGACATGTTTTTATATCCTTTTGAGAATAGAATTTATTCAAAGATTTCTACATGAGAAGAATGAATCTCTTGCTGTGTATTGTCGACCCGTCACATCAGCCGTGAGTCCAATATCTTGATCAGGTAAATGGAGTAATCCGTAGTCAAAATCAGCGATTGGTTGCAAATATAAAACATAAAAAATATAAATAGAATACCAGAAACCCCATAGATTGCAAGAAAAAAAGATAGAATGTAACAGCTTATAACATGTCATAAAGTATGGGTCATCTAATTGATAGTTATACTCACCCCCTGCGTCGACAATGATGTACTTTGATCCGGGTGAGAAGGCTCTAAACGTGTCTCCAATTTCTCCAAACTTTTTTTTCTGTAACGGCAAGTGTTTGAGAAATATGGCTGCTGCTTCAGGTTCAAGCGCTATCGTGAGCATCTTTGATTCCAAACCTGCCTATAGGAATGTATTCTTTTTTATGAATGTAAACATAAAATAATAAAACATATATCTTTTATTATCAAAATTATTACCATAGTACATGAATAAAACATTTCCGGAACATACTTCCAAAAGCACTCCGAGCCACAATGACTTATATACATATAATTATATTCAATAATAAAAGTCAAGAAACACAAAACTCAAATAACATTTCACTGTTAGCTAACAGTGAAATGTTATTCGAGTCTTTTATTAATGGATGTATTTACTGTATCAAATACTGAATTCTTTTTTACAAACTATATAATTATATATATACTTACTAGGGTGGCTGCTTTTCTCATGAATGATTTTGCAGGCTGAGTCCAAATGGCGGGTACAGTGATCACCCACTTTACGTCTTCACAGGTTACATAGGAAACTTGTTTGACGATTGCGTTCATTATCTGCTCCCACAAATATCTTATGGCTGCAGAGAAAACTGTTAAAGCTGACATCTTGTTACCATTTTCAGCTTCCAGCTCCAAAGCGTCCAATGAAGTCTACAAAATGTTAAGTCATAAGCTGATTCACGGTGGTTCCTTTTTAGAATAATTTGGATTTTGCCGATCTTTACATAGAAACTCACCTGCTGCTCGTAGAGGGACATTTTGAATTTGGTGAAGAAGTTCCAGCATTCTGCTTCACCGTCAAGCAGAAGTTCGGTGTATTTATCCTCCGCTTCGTAACCAAAGCTAACAAACTTTTGATGATGGAATAACACGGCAGTGGGAGCCTTACTTGTTACCATAATACCATGCCAGCTCTTCAGATAGACGTTTGTTGGGTCTTTAGTGAAGGAATCTCTGGAAGAGAACCCAACTCCAGAATACGTGGTCCCGAGGTCGATGGCGGCCACAAATAGATGAGGCATAGAGTCCATTGTGACCTTGTCTGGCTGCTTAGCTCATCTAAAAATTGATGATAATGATTAATTGATTGTGAAAAGTTCATAAAGAATATTTTTTTAAATGTTTCATAGTACTGTTGGTGTATATCATGAAAATAATGCCTCGTATATATACGAAAAGTTTGGAAAGGCAATATCTAGTAATTTCAGCTTATTTATTTTAATTCAAAATATTCCAGGAATATCCAAATAAAAGACACTGCAGTCTTCCAAACCTGTTTCATATATGGATGATTAACTGAAAATGGGAAATGTTATGACAAACGGGATGCCTTCAGCTTCTTCACTGTCAACTACTCATATCTATATAGCAATATTCCATTATCCCCTGCGTATGGTGTTCCTGTTTCTAGTCGTTCACAAAATTGGCACAAGTATGACGAGCAATTCCGACTCCATAAGGCCTCCAACCCTGCTATGTCTTGGGGAGAAATTCACAGCGAATTCTGGTTGATGTGCATAAACAACCAATCAAATTTCCGCAATCAACAGTCGGCTCAGGCCAAGTTTATACCTTATGTATCAGCCAACTCCTTTAATACTATACCGGTAGGCCATGCATCACAAAAACAATTACAATTTATATTGCCTGCAACTCTGGTAAATTCTGTAATTTCTTCCCTAGATGCCGCAAGTCATTCATGCAGTCAGTGCAGAGGGAAACACCCTAGAGTCAATTGCAGGAATTAAAACCCTACATTCTTTGGGGCACACTCCTATTCTACTACGAGCCCTCAAAATGCACATGCAAGGCTACCAAAATGCAAAATTTCTCTTAGACGGTTTTACTTTTGGTTTTAGACTTCAGTACTTGGGTCCAAGGGGGCGAGATTAAGTAAAAACCTCTAAAGTCTTCATTCTAACCTATCAGTAGCGTGCACAAAAATCAACAAAGAGTTGTTGCTTAATCGGTGGCTGGGCCTTTTCCCAACCCCCTTTTATAAACCTTAAGGTCTCCCCACTGGGTTTAGTCCCCAAAAAGGATGGAGACATGAGGCTCATACATCATCAATCATATCCTCAAGGCAATTCAGTAATTTGTTTTATTGATTCCACAGCCTGTTCTGTCAATTATTCAACCTTAGATGAGGCAGCAGTCATAATTGCTAAGCTGGGGTCAGGCGCCCTTCTGGCAAAGGCTGATATCAAATCTGCCTTTCGTCTTTTACCAATATTCCCTGCTAATTTCGAACTCCTTGGGTTTAATTTTCAAGGTCATTTCTTTTTTGACAAAATGGTTCCCTTTGGCTCTTCAATAAGCTGTGCCTTGTGGAAAAAATTTGCTACCTTTTTACACTGGCTTATTCAACAGCACACAGGCAATGGATTTATCCTGCATTTCTTAGACGATTTTCTATTTTGCGGTCGTAAATCTTCCTCAGTCTGTCAAAACACGGTAGACAAATTTAGGTCTCTGTCGAGATCTAGGGGTACCAATTGCAGAAGAAAAAACCGTTGAACCAACTACATCTCTCGTATTTCTAGGTATTCAATTTGATACCCTCAGTATGACCATAACCCTACCATTAGACAAGTTGGATCGTTTAAGGTAAGTTAATAATTCTTTTCTGGCTGTCCGAAAAGTCAGCTTACGGGACCTTCAATCACTAATTGATTCACTAAATTTTGCCTGTAGGGTTGAATCCCCGGGGTGCGCCTTTTGCCGACGTCTTATCAATGCTACGATTGGCATTACTAAGCCCCATCATAGAGTTAAGCTCAATCGCAGCATTAAGCAAGATCTTCGTATTTGGCAAGTTTTCCTTCAATCTTTTAATGGCGTCTCGGTTATCAACCGTCCTTTTCTAGATAGTCAAACCATTCAGCTTTTCACAGATAGCGCGGGGGTAACCATGGTGTCTATTTCGGGGGTAGGTGGGCCCATGGTTTCTGGCCACCCGTCTGGTTTGAATTGGGTATCACCAGGGACATGACATTTCTGGAACTCTTTCCAGTTTTAGTAGCCATCACTGGTTGGTGCCATCTGTTCCAAAATTCTCAACTTCCTTTTCACATTTACAATTCTGCTGTAGTACAAGTAGTCAATACCTTTACTTCTAAATCTCACAGTCATTGGTGTAATCAGACAGTTAGTGCTACCATTACTACAATACAATATTCAGTTAAAAGCCACTTACATTAATACTTAGGCCAATCACATTGCGGATTCATTTTCTTGTTCACAGTGAACTCGTTTTCAAAGGCTTGCACGAGATGCAGACCAGTGGCCTACACCACTACCAGCCCACATATGCGACTCATCTAGACTTCTTAACAGGTCACTGGATCACAACACTCACCTGGCATACAATGCAGCTTTAACCAAGTTTAAACAGTTCACTTTACTGTATGGTTCCACCAGCACATGGCCTGTCCCTGTCGATCAGCTGCTGCATTACATTGCTTATTTGTCACTAAATCAGCTTACATATCTATATGACCATTTGTTTGCACTTGAGTGCAATTGTTTATCAACATAAATTCCAGGGTTTCCAAGATACTACCAACGCATTCATTATCACAAAAGCTCTAGAAGGTGTCAAGCGGTCTGTAGGCGTCAACAAAGATATCAGACGTCCTATATCATATCAGTTATTTGTTAAAATTATTCATGCCTTAACATCCGTCTGTCGCTCGCCTTTTGAATCATGTCTTTTTTCAGCAGCCTTTTCATTGGCATTTTACGGTTTGCTCAGAGTCAGTGAAGTTTTGTCATTGCTGATTTCACACGTTTCTCAAAACCAGCTAGGTCAATTGTCAGTATCATTACATTAGGTTCAAGACCAACCAAACCGGCAAGCCCCTAATTTGCCAAATTATCTAACTTCCGGACACCAATTTCTGTCCAACACTACCAATTAAGGCAGATTTACAGCTTAGCCCACCCCTACTAATACATAGCTCGTTCATGCAGATGGCACTCCTATGACACGTTTTCAGTTCCAGGCAGTCCTTCAAAAAGCTCTGTCATTCCTGCAACAATCTGACCATTTCAGGTCACACAGTTTCCGCATTGGCATGACAACTGAATTAGCAAATCGGGAATATTCACATATATAGTTTTATCCAGGAACAGGGTAGGTGAAAGTCCAACGCTTTCTTAGCATACATTCGACCTCAATAGTTTAAGCCATTAATTATTAATTCTCCACACACACACCCCTCATCAGTCAGACACCACATACACACGCACCCAATTCATGCATAGCACTGAGGTATTTCAGTCATACTCATTGCTACTCTCAAGTAACACAAGACAAGTATTACAGGTAAAACTATTTGGATTATGGGGTGGTCGATCCCATATTGGGCTGGCATTGCAACGCAAGACATACCAGAAGGGAGCAACCTCAACTTACAGGCCAACATCACATGGAAAGGTTGCAGAGGGCTGAGATGGGACCAGTTGGAGGAAAACCTCAACGATTTATTACTGGAGCACAATCATTAACCCCCTGAAGTTTTACTCGTTCACTTAGGATCCAATGACTTAACTACTGATCATGTCACATCAAAACAATTTAAAGAAGATGCGCAATGTACCATGTTAAGATTCAATGCGCTCTGGCCAAGTACAACCCTTATCTAGTCGGCTATCCTACCTAGAAGATATTGGCATTTTGCCCCTCTTGATGCTGGTCCTAAAATTAACAAAAAAGGATCAGAATTAATAGTTGCATGAGAAAATTCATGACTAACCAGGTAAGAGGTTTGTACATTGGACACGACCATGTCATCAAAGCTACTGAGGTTGAGTTGTTCCGAACAGATGGCACTCACCTGTCGGACCTGGGAAATCAATTATTTCTCAGCAATATTCAAGCGGCCTTGGAAATTTTTTTAAAAGTCAAGGCGTTTTTTACCCGCCTCACAAGTGATTTAACATTTCATGCTTGCTGCTGTTTGTCAATTGTGTGCATTACTATAATTTTTATGCAGCTCTAGGTTCAATGCAAGGAAGGTTCAAGTATTGGGGTTTGCTCAAATAGACTTATTCTTATCCATGTGACTCTTTTATGCCTACACATGTGTATGTTTTTTTGTATTTTGAGTTTCACTCAGTTTATTTTAATGCTGCAAGTTTTTTGGTGGGACATTGTTCTAATGTATGTGGCCGAACTGGGGAGTCGGTAATGGTATGCGATGACTGTTTCTGCTCCAAAACCTGGTTGTTCCCCCCACCTGCTTCTAAAGCAGGGGGCAATTTACAGGACTAAAAGTCGTAGAAGTTAAAACAAGTAAACTAATAGTTGGACCACCACCGGGGACGGTTAGGGCCACATCCACCTCACTTCAGTGAGGAGATACTACAGGCTGATGCATGTTAGAGGTTTATGTCCAACATGAAATCTACATAGCAGGTAGCACTGCAGGAGACAGCGTGAGAAGGGCGGGTCTCGCTTACCTCCTTAGAACACTGTCGTCCGTTCAGGTCTGGGCACTGAATGTTTTACTCGGGCCCTCCAGTGTATCCCTTACAAGTTAAGTTAAACTGGCTTACTGTGCGGTACCCCACAAAATTTTCACAAGCGGTCGATATTGTCCATTTCAGTAGATCCCAAATGTACCATTGCCATTATATTAATAAATTGGTAAACGTTGTTTGTGTCTTTAATTCACTGCAATGAGTCAGGGACATGTCATTACGCCAGTTTCTTTCATGTGTCATTTTGGATTTTATCTATCAAAGCGGATTCTTAAATTGATGTTAATTATGGATTACTGCGCTTTAAAGGACAGAGGGGCAAAGGTGGTCAACAGGCGATATTTAGAGACATTATTCTCCCTCCTGTGTTTGCACTGTTTTCAATTTTGTTTTCTTTAATGGATTTATGAAATTGTAAAAGCAACCAAAAATAAATATGTAACGTTTTCATCAATGAATTAAAATTAATGCATGGTTTTCACATGGGCTGTTACTTCAACAATTAAAGTGATGCTGTAGAATCGTTTAAATTCGAGGGAAGAAATTTCGTGGGTTTTTGTTGAAATATCATTTCATGGATAGGATATCTTTACCTTGAAACATCATATCAAGTTTGTGTGTCGTTTTGGTTGATTGACTGATTGTATCTTGTTTAACATCCCTCTCGAGAATTTTTCACTCATATGGAGACGTCACCAATATCGGTGAAGGACTTCAAATTTAGGCCTATGTTCGACGCTTACGGCCATTGAGCAGTGAGGGTTCTTTATCGTGCCACACCTACTGTGACACGGGACATCCATTTGAAGGTCATTTCCGAGGACCCGTGACATTCACACCTTATACCGAGCGTTTGGCGATGGAACTGTCACCATCTGTTTTAATGACTTTGGTTTGTCACGGCCGGGATTCGAACCCCAACCTTCCGCAAGCGTGGAGAACACTCTACTTATATCCCACCACGGCGGTATTTGTCGTTTTGGTTCAAATGTTTGAAAATCATGGGATAAGGAAATCCACAAAATTGATTGAATGATTTCATAGTTATTTCAGGTAAAAATTAATGAAAACCATTGAAAGCATTCATTTTCGAGTTTGTGATCTGATGAACAAGGGAAGAACATTTTCCACAACATTACACTGGTGTTAAAATATTTTGTAACCTATTATAATTATGATGTGCTAGCCTCTGTTGTTTATCTTCTCAACAAACCATATAATAATTCAACATGAAATAAAACTTCTCGTATCAGCCTTGTCAATGTCAATTTTCGAGTTGTCGGGTTTTCGTATAGATCATGTATTTCTGTCTGAATATGAGTGAAAAATTCTCCAGGCATAAAACAATTATACAAACAAAACATTTTTGCTATGAATATTTTTCTATATTGCTCCAGTGTCTTTTATCTTTAAGTTTCCCAGACTCTGTAGAAACAAACACTACGTACCAAACAATACCTCTAGGTATTTAATGTAACACAAATCAAAATACAATGTAAAAATACTCATCTGCCAGTAAAAAAAGGAATACTCTCCTACTGAAAAAGGATCAGTATACACATTACATATAAATGTGTACTGTACACAAGTAACATATACTGTACACAAGTAACATATACTGTACACAAGTAACATATACTGTACACAAGTATCATATACTGTACACAAGTAATATGTACTGTACACAAGTAACATATACTGTACACAAGTAACATATCCTGTATACAAATAACATATACTGTACACAAATAACATATACTGTACACAAGTAACATATACTGTACGCAAGTAATATATACTGTATACAAGTAACACACTGTACACAAGTAACACACACTGTACACAAGTAATATATACTATACACAAGTAACATATACTGTACACAAGTAATATATACTGTACACATGTAACATATACTGTACACAAGTAACATATACTGTACACAAGTAATATATACTGTATACAAGTAACACACTGTACACAAGTAACACGCACTGTATACAAGTAACATATACTGTACACAAGTAACATATACTGTACACAAGTAACATATACTGTACACAAGTAACATATACTGTACACAAGTAACATATACTGTATACAAGTATCATATACTGTACACAAGTAACATATACTATACACAAATAACATATACTGTACACAAGTAACATATACTGTACACAAGTAATATATACTGTATACAAGTAACACACTGTACACAAGTAACACGCACTGTATACAAGTAACATATACTGTACACAAGTATCATATACTGTACACAAGTAATATATACTGTACACAAGTAATATATACTGTACACAAGTAACATATCCTGTATACAAATAACATATACTGTACACAAGTAACATATACTGTACACAAGTAATATATACTGTACACAAGTAACATATACTGTACACAAGTATCATATACTATACACAAGTAATATATACTGTACACAAGTAATATATACTGTATACAAGTAATATATACTGTACACAAGTAACATACTATACACAAGTAACATATATTGTACACAAGTAACATATACTGTATACAAGTAACATATACTGTACACAAGTAACATATACTGTATACAAGTAACATATATTGTACACAAGTAACATATACTGTATACAAGTAACATATACTATACACAAGTAACATATACTGTACACAAGTAACATATACTGTATACAAGTAACATATACTATACACAAGTAACATATACTGTATACAAGTAATATATACTGTATACACAAGTAACATATACTGTACACAAATAACATATACTGTACACATGTAACATATACTGTACACAAGTAACATATACTGTACACAAGTAATATATACTGTACACAAGTATCATATACTATACACAAGTAATATATACTGTACACAAGTAACATACACTATACACAAGTAACATATACTGTACACAAGTAACATACACTATACACAAGTAACATACACTATACACAAGTAACATATACTGTACACAAGTAATATATACTGTACACAAGTAACATACACTGTACACAAGTAACATATACTGTACACAAGTAACATATACTATACACAAGTAACATATACTGTACACAAGATACACTGTACACAACTAACATATACTGTACACAAGTAGCACATACTGTACACAAGTAACATATACTGTACACAACTAACATATACTGTACACAAGTAACATATACTATACACAAGTAACATATATTGTACACAAGTAACATATCCTGTACACAAGATACACTGTACACAAGTAACATATACTGTACACAAGTAACATATATTGTACACAAGTAACATATACTATACACAAGTAACATATATTGTACACAAGTAACATATACTGTACACAAGTAACATACACTATACACAAGTAACATATACTGTACACAAGTAACATACACTATACACAAGTAACATATACTGTACACAAGTAACATATACTGTACACAAGTAACATACACTATACACAAGTAACATATATTGTACACAAGTAACATATACTGTACACAAGATACACTGTACACAAGTAACATATACTGTATACAAGTAACATATACTGTATACAAGTAATATATACTGTATACAAGTAACATATACTGTACACAAGTAACACGCACTGTATACAAGTAATATATACTGTACACAAGTAACATATACTGTACACAAGTAACATACACTATACACAAGTAATATATACTGTACACAAGTAACATACACTATACACAAGTAATATATACTGTACACAAGTAACATACACTATACACAAGTATCATATACTATACACAAGTAATATATACTGTACACAAGTAACATACACTATACACAAGTAACATATACTGTACACAAGTAATATATACTGTACACAAGTAACATATACTATACACAAGTAACATATACTGTACACAAGTAACATACACTATACAGAAGTAACATATACTATACACAAGTAACATACACTATACACAAGTAACATATACTGTACACAAGTAACATATACTATACACAAGTAACATATATTGTTCACAAGTAACATATACTGTACACAAGATACACTGTACACAAGTAACATATACTGTACACAAGTAATATATACTGTACACAAGTAACACACACTGTATACAAGTAACATATACTGTACACAAGTAACATACACTATACACAAGTAACATATACTGTATACAAGTAATATATACTGTACACAAGTAACACACACTGTACACAAGTAATATATACTGTACACAAGTAACTTATACTGTACACAAGTAACACACACTGTACACAAGTAATATATACTGTACATAAGTAACATATACTGTACACAAGTAACATATACTGTACACAAGTAACACACACTGTACACAAGTAACATATACTGTACACAAGTAACATATACTGTACACATGTAGCACATACTGTACACAAGTAATATATACTGTACACAAGTAACATATACTGTACACAAGTAACATATACTGTACACAAGTAACATATACTGTACACAAGTAACACACACTGTACACAAGTAATATATACTCTACACAAGTAATATATACTGTACACAAGTAACATATACTGTACACAAGTAACATATACTGTACACAAGTAACACATACTGTACACAAGTAACATATACTGTACACAAGTAACACATACTGTACACAAGTATCATATACTATACACAAGTAATATATACTGTATACAAGTAACATATACTGTACACAAGTAATATATACTGTACACAAGTAACACACTGTACACAAGTAATATATACTGTACACAAGTAACAAATACTATACACAAGTAACATATACTATACACATGTAACATACACTGTACACAAGTAACATATACTGTACACAAGTAACATATACTGTACACAAGTAACATATACTGTACACAAGTAACATATACTGTACACAAGTAACATATACTGTACACAAGTAACATATACTGTACACAAGTAACACACACTTTACACAAATAACATATACTGTACACAAGTAATATATACTGTACACAAGTAACATATACTGTACACAAGTAATATATACTGTACACAAGTAATATATACTGTACACAAGTAACACATACTGTACACAAGTAATATATACTGTACACAAGTAATATATACTGTATACAAGTAACACACTGTACACAAGTAACACACACTGTACACAAGTAATATACACTGTACACAAGTAACATATACTGTACACAAGTAGCACATACTGTACACAAGTAACATATACTGTACACAAGTAACATATACTGCACACAAGTAATATATACTGTACACAAGTAATATATACTGTACACAAGTAATATATACTGTACACAAGTAATACATACTGTACACAAGTATCATATACTATACACAAGTAATATATACTGTACACAAGTAACTTATACTGTACACAAGTAACACACACTGTACACAAGTAATATATACTGTACACAAGTAACTTATACTGTACACAAGTAACACACCGTTCATAAGACATTTAGAGGAATTTTCAAGCGAAAGTTAGTCTAAAAGTATCGAAATTAGGACATACCAGAATTGGGATCAGTTGCCTAGGAGGTGGGATCAGGTGCCTAAGAGGTGGGATCAGTTGCCTAGGAGGTGGGATCAGTTGCCTAAAAGGAAATGATAGAAATGATTATTTTGTTATGTAGACTCTGTACAAATCAGCAACACTGCATTAATGGTGACCAAAGTGAAGAATACACTTTTTAAAGGTATTCAATGTATAATGACCATATTTCATATCTAATAAATGGATTATGGTATATTTGTAATCATGGTATCATTTTGAAGAGTCCTTCGAATGGAAATAATCCACTATAGGAATTTTTAAAATTTTGTTTACTGCCTGATTTATTTCACCTAGAATTTAACATTGAAGTATATGGGAAAGACACGTTTTATTACAATATTTTACAAACAAATCATATTTTCATAATTATCTCTTGGTAGAAAGTTACATATACTTTCTTTTTATGAAAATATGAAATGAAATTAATCATTGACCATACAAATTTTTATAAATTAGATTTTTCTTATTTTTACAAAGGGCAGACAACTCTTCCAAAAAGTCTTAAGTGCAAAAAGGTCAGCTTCTAATCATTTACCATTCACGTGAATTTCATCTGCTTCACTTTCATCATTATTTAATAATAAACATTTATGTTGATCTAAATCTTTTAAAATTGTTCATTATCCTTTCATTATACATGGAATACCTTAAAGCAGGCCCTCACGTCTTGTGTCATAATTGTTTCCTTTTGTTCTCGTTCACCGTGTGGCTTTTCTTTGATTCATGGAGTTTTAATAACACACATGCAATAGGACGAATTGTAAAAAATGTAAAAAATTAAAAAAGTAAGTGCTATATGTATGTTGTTGGATTTGGGATTCCTTTCACTTGTTTTGAGAGTTGATTTTCCAATCGTAATGCGTACCTTCTAAATTCGACATATCAACGGAACGTGAACTACCTCGGCATCTATCGTGAAGCTGTATTAATTACCTTTCGTTTTGTATGAATTACAGTACATAATCTATGTTGTTATTTTGTCAGATCTCTCGTCCCCGCATACAGGCCTTGTATGTCCACCACCCCTGAGCTTGGCAGAAAATAAATATGGTTTCCTATTTGTATCCACTTTCAGTTGTGACATACTAAATGATAGGCCATAGTTTTATTTCAACTAAATATATGCATTGGGGAAAATTTCTGGATCCGCTCATATTCAAGAAACTGTGATCGCTCTAACATATTAGTATCGAATATATATTATTACCCACAATGGTTTTTACCCAGGAACGACCAAAAAACGTATGAATGTTTACGAAAGATTGAATATTTGTGAACCTTAATATTTTTTACGTATATACCAATTTTAAACACTCATGTTGTTCCGTAAATTTAAAGCGTTGGACATCGTATGACCTCATTATACGAATGATTGAAAATCGGTGAGGGACTATGCCACTATAACCCCCAGAATATACAGACCTCCACCTCCACAATCCCTATCTTCGGATTGCAACCCACAACAAATTAACGAAATAGATATTCAAGTTTACATACTTACTTTCTGTTCAGCAACGTTTGTCATCTACATGACTCAAAGCGGTCACACCTTATCGCACAAACGCTTACGCTATGAATGACAATGGGAAATCCCGGGAGTGTGAAAACTTTCAAACTGCATGTCATGTGAGGGAATCCCCTCAAGTATTAAATATCACTAAAAACCTTAACAACCAAAGTGTCAGATCCGAATATAGATACGAGGTTGAATATATATAAGGATTTAAAAAACACTAAAAATGACCAACAACACGAATAAATTGAAATTTTCAAATCCGTGCAATTTGTTGGAAATAGAATAGTTACGGTTTTTTTGGGGGGGGGGGGGGGGTGTACATACAACTAGCACTAAAATCAAACTACGAAGGATGAGACCCCCCCCCCCCCCAAAAAAAAAACCCACCCCAGAACGTCTACATAGTCATCAAATAATGAGGGGAAAAGGGCTACAGCCCAAAAAAACTCTAAAGTTTACCTCGGTAATGAGAATATTTCATTGAACAGCAATGTAGACAAAATAAACGCATTGAGACATCACTGAGTGGTAAAATATTCATAATAATTCTTGTCATTACACAACTGGTCAATATACGTATTTCATTAATTCTTGGAGGTTTTGATGAGATCGTAAATAATTTAAATTTTCAACTTAGTATGATTAACATTGGAACTTCAGCTGGTACTCGTACCTTGATACTACTCGTCAACTTTACATACCTCAATATATTTTGCTGGTACTCGTACCTCGATACTTCTCATCAACTTTACATACCTCAATATATTTTGCTGGTACTCGTACCTCGATACTACTCGTTAATTTTACATAACTCAATATTTTTAGCTGGTACTCGTACCTCGATACTACTCGTCAATTTTACATACCTCAATATATTTAGCTGGTACTCGTACCTCGATACTTCTCATCAACTTTACATACCTCAATATATTTAGCTGGTACTCGTACCTCGATACTACTCGTCAAATTTACACACCTTAATATATCTAGCTGGTACTCGTACCTCGATACTTTTCATCAATTTTACATACCTCAATATATTTAGCTGGTACTCGTACCTCGATACTTCTCATCAACTTTACATACTTCAATATATTTAGCTGGTACTCGTACCTCGATTCTTCTCATGGACTTTACATACCTCAATATATTTAGCTGGTACTCGTATCTCGATACTTCTCATGAACTTTACATACCTCAATATATTTAGCTGGTACTCGTACCTCGATACTACTCGTCAAATTTACACACCTCAATATATTTAGCTGGTACTCGTACCTCGATACTTCTCATCAACTTTACATACCTCAATATATTTAGCTAGTACTCGTACCTCGATTCTTTTCATGGACTTTACATACCTCAATATATTTAGCTGGTACTCGTACATCGATACTACTCGTCAATTTTACATACCTCAATGTATTTAGCTGGTACTCGTACCTCGATACTACTCGTCAATTTTACATACCTCAATATATTTAGCTGGTACTCGTACCTCGATTCTTCTCATGAACTTTACATACCTCAATATTTTTAGCTGGTACTCGTACCTCGATACTTCTCATCAACTTTACATACCTCAATATATTTAGCTGGTACTCGTACCTCGATACTTCTTGTCAATTTTACATACCTCAATAAATTCAGCTGGTTCTCGTACCTCTATACTCCTCAGTTTTACATACCTAAATATTCGTGAAGTCAACAAATTCCCAAAAGTGACAATGCTGTGGTAAATACATAATACAAATTCACCACTAACACTGAACGATTGGGGGGCTCTCCAGACTTCCCCGCTCCCAACTGCTAGCACACCGAGGGTGTGACTGCGCGGCCGCTTAGGGAGGGGTCCGTCCTTCAAGCCCATGTAGCCGTATTTCTCCCGGGTTTCTGTGGGTGAGTCGTCAACAAATGTACACACCGTTTTCGGCCCGGGTACCTCTTTGAAAAAGGTCAGCCCGGGCCCCTAGGAGATGAAACGTACTCGGCTGCGGAGAAATGTTCGAAGTAAGCGGCTGAGAAGCGCCCCAAACCCTTCGTGTCTCACCATGGTATATGGAGATGTTCCGGGCTCGAGTTGAATGGCGATCTAATTTTGCTTTGCAAAGTTTGTTGTTTAAATAGCAAATGTTATTTCACAACACATGGAAATCCAGTTCGAGATTCCTCTAAAACGTGGCTTCATATCTAAGCTGGTTACAAATTACCCAAGCTGTGGGATTTAAACCTCTTTAACAGCTACATGTAGTTGTACCTCATACAAACCTCTAGAACTACATGCAGTTGTACCTCACACAAACATCTAGAACTACATGCAGTTGTACCTCACACAAACATCTAGAACTACATGTAGCTGTACCTCACACAAACCTCTAGAACTACATGTACAATAAGTGGAATCCAATGACTTTAGTGTAGATCGGATCTAGGCCAGAGACTGTGGGAGGATTTGACAGCGGCATAAAACCTTGAACCTTTATGTCTGACCTGACATAGACCTTGAACTTTCACTTCATTGAATATGAAGTATAGCATAAAAACTATAGAACAAGCCAAACTTATCATTTTCGACAATGGGAGATATAAACTGACAGTCCAAACGCAACACCCCATCCCGTCATAAAATTCGTGGCATGAAAATTACATTTTTCTATCCCCCTCTTTCCCTCTTTGTTTAAAGTTTATCTAAATCACTTTATCTTCAAAATGCTCAAGACCGTTAAGTTTGTTTCAATACATAGATAGAATAATTAACATATATTGGTAGATTCATCTTAAGACCTCGAACATCATCTACACAAATTACAGGGGATGGAGATTCGTCAATTTTGTTAATGGAATCGAGTCTCTCACTGTCGTACAGTGTATCTCATATCTCTCACTGTCGTACAGTGTATCTCATATCTCTCACTGTCGTACAGTGTATCTCATATATCCCACTGTCGTACAGTGTATCTCATACCTCTCACTGTCGTACAGTGTATCTCATATACAAGTACAAGTAACATCTGTATTAAGGTATTCGATCCATAAACACCCTGATTATCACAAACAGTCAATATCTGTAGCATTAAATCTTTTGTGAAAACATAATGTCTAATTCTTAGTGAGGTAAACATGGCAGGCAGAGTGGATGATGACCAGATCTAGTCAGAGTGAATTAGAGTTTTTGTCAGAAATGTAGAAAAAATTAAATATGTTCTAAATTTCTATGGTGACCTTTACTTTTTTTGGCATATGTTGGTGATAGGGATCTCTTCACCATGATAATCATTTGGAAATTATATTCTAATTAGCTTTATATGTTAGAAATGTGTTTTTCTCATAAGGATTAATGTTAATCTCTATTATAACAGTTACTTCTTATGTATCTTGTCAATTTTCAAAATTCGTTTAGTGAATCACTGCGTATGTTAATTATCTTTCATCTGATACCAAGTTTTGTATTGCATAACAATTAATTATTGAAAAAATTGGGATTTTTGTATAGATCTGATACCTCAATGAGATATCTGTTAGTTTTTAAACATGTGCTATTTTTAGTGTTACATGTATTCGACTTATAAAGAACACCAAACCGACTTGCCCTGAGTGCAGTCGGAGTAGCATGTAGTAAACGGGTCTCTTGCCCGAAGCCATGTTTTAGAAGGCACCGAAAGAGCCGGATAAATACTAGTTTCTGCCCGATCAGCAAAAAACATTCAAATCTATGTTGGTTTATCGATTTAAATAAAACGCCATTGTCGTGTGTACGCCGTTTTTGTTGTTGTTTTTTTCTCTCGATATTTAAACATTGTTTGATTATGAATAGACATTTACAGCACTATTGATTAACTTGATAAGATAAAACGTAACATTATCCCACTTCATGGAAATATACATTTAAAAAATAAACAATTTTGAAAATACATGAGAACATGCATTTCCACGTTTTACGCCAGTGTACTTCATGCAGCGCGCGAGCGAAATTTATTTTTCATATTTATATTTCACTTCCATGTTTGTATGTAAACACTAACAGAGAAAAAAAAATCAAAATATATATTCAAAATATCTTTGTTGACGATGATGATTTGTTTTGAAAGCTAAGATTGAAATTTTTACTATTTCCAAACAAAACACCCTTTTCCTCATTCCGGAAAAATCACAAAAAAAAAAAAAAAAAAAAAAAATCATATAAAATAATTGAGAACTTGTATTACTCTTTTTGGAAGTGAAATCATGCTTCAAAAGAGGTGTTTTAAAGAGCAATTCAATAAAAAAAAGTTTGGTGTAATGATTTAAAAGCCGAATAGTTGTATATAACCTTGAAAAACGAACAGATCTTAGTTGAAATTGAAATCAAATTATCTTTTTAAAACAATAAAAAATAACGACCAGGAAATATGAAGTCATGGCCCTATCAAATACAAATCGAAAGTGCACAGAATCTGCATAACGCGCAGTGCTTATGATTATAATTTTTCTGCACACCCTACCTTAAAGTATCATTATAAATTATGAGATATGTGGTTTGCCCAACAGCACTGAATCCGCCATTGTATTGTGATAAGAATACTGATGATTGTTTTTTCATATATACCATTCATTTCTTACAGAAATATGTTTAAAACACTCTCAAATATAGGTCTTATTTTGCCAGAACTCAGTAGCCTCAACGGGTTTTGTCCCTGGGCCCCACCAGGGCTTTACCCTGAACCTACTGGGGCCAGGTCCAGACCCCAAGCGTTTTATTACGCCCCTGTTCACAAATTTTGGGATCCGCCATTACAATGCCACAATCACGGAGTTATCATGCAAATATGCTGACGTAGCAGCGACTTCGAATGGAACTATTAATAAGTCTTGCTAACATATCTATATTTTAAGAAACATGAATTGTTTGTGACACATTTGGTGATTCCAGCGATGAAAATGCCTTATATATAGTTCCAAAACAAGTAATGAAAGTTCACATTTTTAAATTTTAAGAGATGTTTAAACTTATGTTTCATTTTGTTCACATAAAAAGACTATCCGCTTTTTACTGCTGTCGTCTAACACTCCAGAAACGGAGACGACCCGGATAAAGTTTAAAGTTGAAATGAAGAACAGTAACTCTTCTAGGAACTCTGCCTGATCAATTTACCCGATTAAATCCTATAGTTCTATTCGAAGTAGCTTCAAGACGGTAGGGTTGTATGCTTTTCCCAATCACAGCTACAGTTCTGCAACAACAGTCGAAGTCGCCTGGGGTCTTCACAGTTAATTGAAACTTATCTTAACGACAACCTTGACGATAAAATGAAAACATTACATATTTCCACATATTCTCATAGCATGTTATTTCCCAAAATATTTTAGATTTACTAAGAATGTACGTTTCAATTTGGCTTAGTGGATCAATGTCATGTATACAACTGATACAAGTTTGAGAACCAAACACTGCACGGGAACCTTGACTGGAATATTGGTGAAAAAGCTGCACACTCTCATAAAAAAGAATCTATTTAAAAATCTGTACCACAAAAAGGAAATAGATAAATACCGATGGGTCATATTTCATCATTCAACTTATATACAATGTACATGTAGTATGAAGTTTTATCATTTACTTATTGCTGCAAGCAACCTTTGCTGCATCGAAAACTTTAGATGGGGGTCATATTCGCAAGATTTTAATTCCTCAATATAAAACACAACAAATTGTCCATATAAGTACTATAGGATAGTCTTGGTCTCCAGTCGGTTTGAATTCTCTTCATGAGAACATGAGTTATCTTTTAAATGTGTAGTTCTTAAAGCTGCAAATAACAGTTTACTCAAGGTTTTGAACAACGGCTTACTGAATGCAGCCTCCATATATAACAGCCCGTGGGGATCCGGATTAGAATAGGTCCTTAGTACCCCTCGCTTGTCGTAATAGGCGACTAAATGGGTCGGTCCTTCGGATGAGACCGCAAAAACCGAGGTCCCGTGTCACAGCAGGTGTGGCACGATAAAGATCCTCCACCTGCCCAAAAGCCGTAAACGCCGAGCATATACCTGAATTTCGCAGCCCTTCACTTGCAATGGTGACGTCTCCATATGAGTCGAGAGGGACGTTTAACAATATACAATCAGTCAATCAATCAAACATTTCCTACCAAAAGTCTTCAAGGGGTTATCTGTCTGGGACTTTGGTCAAAAGTAGTCAGTTGCTTCGTCCTCCCCAGCTAGCATGTCCAATGTTGTTCCAAAGAATGCTTTTGACCACTATTAAACACTATGCAAACCAAAGTGGTTTGACTTTAAGGTTATAAACCATTATTGGTAAACAGAGATAACTTATACATGTAAAACTGTCTGTAGGGCTGGCAGAAATTTTATCTTCTCCTTCTCCTCTCCACTCCAAATTCAGGTATGTCATCCCTAAATCGGAGACTTCGGTTCTCATACGCTATCTGACTGTGGTCATTCCCTGCAGACTTTTACCTGAACTTTTAAAGCAACACCATATCTTTATTGCTGATTTTGATATGATGGACAATATTTGTAAAAAAAAAAAAAAAAAAAAAAAAAAAAAATAAAGGTCCCTATAACCGAGTCCAGGATGTTTTTAATTTCGTGAAATTAAGCCTTGGCAAAAGCTAGCAGATTTTCAAACTACAACATTTTCTGTCAAATCATTATCTAAACTCTTGCACGATGTTTAAATCTCTGTAATCGATGAATCCACGTATATGGAAAAAAAACCAAAAAACAGTGACCAGAAGCGCGTTACTGTGACTGCAAAGAGATGTCACTTTCACAATCTGTTCTGTAACCTCCAGTATGTACAGGTGACCTCCAGTCTGTACAGAGTTGCGTTCAAGATCGTAGCTATGGTGGCAGTTTTATGCCATTTTATGATTTATCGTCTTTTTGTTATTTCGAGGCGAAAAGACAAGACTATATCTCAGACAAAATGATAATTAGGCCTAGCTACGTTTCCCTTTAAAATAACAAAAAGACGACTAACTGTGAAATGACACAAATCAGCCACCATACCTAGCCCTTAAGCAAGCCGCTACGATAGGTGACATCCAATATGTACAAGTGATCTTTAGGTTGGTATTGGTGACCTCCAGTAAATACAGGTGACCTCCAGTATGTACAGAAGACCTTTAGTTTATATTGGTGACCTTCAGTCTGTACAGATGACCTCCAGTATGTACAGGTGACCTATAGTTTATATCAGTGACCTCCAGTCTGTACAGGTGACCTCCAGTATGTACAGATGACCTCCAGTATGTACAGAAGACCTTTAGTTTATATTGGTGACCTTCAGTCTGTACAGGTGACATCCAGTCTGTACAGGTGACCTCTAGTCTGTACAGATGACCTCCAGTCTGTAAAGATGGCCTCCAGTCTGTACATGTGGTTGACCTCCAGTCTCTACAGATGACCTCCAGTCTGTACAGGTGGGTTGACCTCCAATCTGTACAGATGACCTTTAGTTTATATTGGTGACCTCCAGTCTGTACAGTTGACCTCTAGATAGTCTGATTGGTATACCACTAAGGAGTACAGATTGCATTAGGAATTTTTTATAGAACATAAACTTGGTTATGAAGAAGTCATTAACAGAGATTCTTTGTATTTCTACCTGATTTTTTTTTTTACTACGGATACATGTACCTTGACCAAAAATAGAAGGCTCCACGGCGAGAGTGAGTGGCCAACTGGTGATAAGAAACTATTTTCAATTCAGTTTTCTTTGTAGGATTCATGAAATTGATCACTCTGCGGTTTCTCCACCCTTTTCATTGAGAAAAATCGGTAAACCATAGGCAATTTATTGGTTAGCCTGGGTCTTAGAAGAAATAAATCACAAGGATATTCAAAAATTTTAAACAGTTTATTTACAATTATTGAAAGAAAAATAACAAATTACTATCTTGCAATAGGTATTCAATAACAGTTTCCGATTCTGGTTTATTGTCGAGCTGAGTTCCCACACGAGAATGTCAACTGTCACAAATCGGCTGTTGAATCCAAAATCCTTTTCCAGTAAATTTCGTAGTCTTATAGAATGTTTTTAGAGCCCGAATGAATGCTTAATGCCACACAATTTACAGTGTATTTATGCTAAAATAATTTCCAGATCTTCGTTTCTAGAATGCACAGTGTTACGGCAAGACAGCAATTACGTCATCTTTATATTAAACTCACAAAACTCGTTTAGAATCATGTCTAGGTCAATTAAGAACACATTAATTACACAATATTAGGGTCCTAGAAGTCTATCCATTTGATTCCGATGTTGTTTTGTGGCACATCCAGCAGCGTTCCCTCGTCCACACTATGACACAGAGTGCACACACAAGTATTTCTCTATATTGATAGTCTCACCATTATGAGACAACCCTCTATAAGTCAGTCTCTACTCGTCCAAAGCTTCATTGCACCCTTCCAGTCTATGAATATGTTGTACACAAACCGTCAGTGTAGACTGTACATTTCGCTTAAATGTTTTACTATTATAAACGTCTGGTTCAAGTCAGAAGGTAAAGGGCAATCCACCGAACCCCCCCCCCCCCCCATTTAGTTTGTAATATCGAGTAGCACAAATCTGGTTCTATCAAGCGATCATGAATTAAAAAAAAGTCGTCACGCCACTTCATATAATATCATATATCACACCGTGAATATCTTTTTTCAAGGTACAAAATGAGCAAACAACAATGTGAATAAGTACACAAGAAGATAGGTCTACACCAGCAACTTAAAATGGCTGCTCATCCTTCGCCATCAGCCAGTAGGTAGTCATATTGCCCTTCCCCTATAAAATACCATGTACTTTAAACATGTATATTAATTAACATATATAATGTTTAACGAAGTGTTTACAGCAAGTCTTTTGAATTAATACTATACATATAAGATACTGTTTGCGTTTAACACATTGATAAACGACTACTAGTATTCAAGGAGAGAGAGAGAGAGAGAGAGAGAGAGAGAGAGAGAGAGAGAGAGAGAGAGAGAAAGAGAGAGAGAAATGTATGATGTCACGTGTAAATACAAACATGTGGTTTTTCTTATAGAATGACTTCTACATAAGTGAATGCGTTGTATCAGTTCTACAGCATTAAGTGTTACCTTTATCGGGATGTTTCCTCGTTGTATCAGTTCTACAACATTAAGTGTTACCTTTATCGGGATGTTTCCTCGTTCGTGTAAAACAAACAAATCATGACACACCAACAGGTCTCGGGTCATCCAGCTCACATGGATCTTCATAGCTTCAAATATATAAAAAAAGATATTGTTTTTATTTTTCACAACGAACATATTTTGTTATCTACGAATCGATACAATTACTGGTTAAAGTTTACGCCACGACTCAGACAAAGCCATATTGTTGAGGTTTTAGAAAACATATACTACCAAATTCAGCATCATGGTGTTTATACATATGTGGATATATTAGTAGCTAAAAACCGTGTTATGTTTACCTTCCCCGTTAGATTCCATCCTAGATGCCGTATTAACCGTGTCTCCAAACAAGCAATAACGAGGCATCTTCTTTCCCACAACCCCCGCACAAACAGGGCCTGAAAAAGTGAGGCACGAATAACAGATCACCACAACCCCCGCACAAACAGAACACTACAACCCCCGCACAAACAGAACACTACAACCCCCGCACAAACAGAACACTACAACTCCCGCACCCCCACACAAACAGAACACTACAACCCCCGCACAAACAGGACACTACAACTCCCGCACCCCCACACAAACAAAACACTACAACCCCCGCACAAACAGAACACTACAACCCCCGCACAAACAGAACACTACAACCCCCGCACAAACAGAACACTACAACCCCCGCACAAACAGAACACTACAACCCTCGCACAAACAGAACACTACAACTCCCGCACAAACAGAACACTACAACTCCCGCACAAACAGAACACTACAACCCCCGCACAAACAGAACGCTACAACCCCCGCACAAACAGAACACTACAACCCCTGCACAAACAGAACACTACAACCCCCGCACAAACAGAACACTACAACCCTCGCACAAACAGAACACTACAACCCCCACACAAACAGAACACTACAACCCCCGCACAAACAGAACACTACAACCCCCGCACAAACAGAACACTACAACTCCCGCACCCCCGCACAAACAGAACACTACAACCCCCGCACAAACAGAACACTACAACCCCCGCACAAACAGAACGCTACAACTCCCTCACCCCCACACAAACAAAACACTACAACCCCCTCACAAACAGAACACTACAACCCCCGCACAAACAGAACGCTACAACTCCCGCACCCCCACACAAACAAAACACTACAACCCCCTCACAAACAGAACACTACAATCCCCTCACAAACAGAACACTACTACTCCCACACCCCCCGCACAAACAGAACACTACAACCCCCGCACAAACAGAACACTACAACTCCCGCACCCCCGCACAAACAGAACACTACAACCCCCGCACAAACAGAACACTACAACTCCCGCACCCCCACACAAACAAAACACTACAACCCCCGCACAAACAGAACACTACAACCCCCGCACAAACAGAACACTACAACCCCCGCACAAACAGAACACTACAATCCCCTCACAAACAGAACGCTACAACTCCCGCACCCCCACACAAACAAAACACTACAACCCCCGCACAAACAGAACACTACAACCCCCGCACAAACAGAACACTACAACCCCCGCACAAACAGAACACTACAACCCCCGCACAAACAGAACACTACAACCCCCGTACAAACAGAACACTACAACCCCCGCACAAACAGAACACTACAACCCCCGCACAAACAGAACGCTACAACTCCCGTACCCCCGCACAAACAGAACACTACAACCCCCGCACAAACAGAACACTACAACCCCCGCACAAACAGAACACTACAACCCCCGCACAAACAAAACACTACAACTCCCGCACAAACAGAACACTACAACCCCCGCACAAACAGAACACTACAACCCTCGCACCCCCGCACAAACAGAACACTACAACCCCCGCACAAACAGAACGCTACAACCCCCGCACAAACAGAACGCTACAACTCCCTCACCCCCACACAAACAAAACACTACAACCCCCTCACAAACAGAACACTACAACCCCCGCACAAACAGAACGCTACAACTCCCGCACCCCCACACAAACAAAACACTACAACCCCCTCACAAACAGAACACTACAATCCCCTCACAAACAGAACACTACTACTCCCACACCCCCGCACAAACAGAACACTACAACCCCCGCACAAACAGAACACTACAACTCCCGCACCCCCGCACAAACAGAACACTACAACCCCCGCACAAACAGAACACTACAACTCCCGCACCCCCGCACAAACAGAACACTACAACCCCCGCACAAACAGAACACTACAACCCCCGCACAAACAGAACACTACAACCCCTGCACAAACAGAACACTACAACCCCTGCACAAACAGAACACTACAACCCCCGCACAAACAGAACACTACAACCCCCGCACAAACAGAACACTACAACCCCCGCACAAACAGAACACTACAACTCCCGCACCCCCACACAAACAGAACACTACAACCCCCGCACAAACAGAACACTACAACTCCCGCACCCCCGCACAAACAGAACACTACAACCCCCGCACAAACAGAACACTACAACCCCCGCACAAACAGAACACTACAACCCCCGCACAAACAGAACACTACAACCCCCGCACAAACAGAACACTACAACTCCCGCACCCCCGCACAAACAGAACACTACAACCCCCGCACAAACAGAACACTACAACCCCTGCACAAACAGAACACTACAACCCCCGCACAAACAGAACACTACAACCCCCGCACAAACAGAACACTACAACCCCCGCACAAACAGAACACTACAACCCCCGCACAAACAGAACACTACAACCCCCACACAAACAGAACACTACAACCCCCGCACAAACAGAACGCTACAACCCCTGCACAAACAGAACGCTACAACCCCTGCACAAACGGCCTGAAAAAGTGAAGCACGAATAACAGAAAACCACAACTGTATTACGTTGTCAGTGAATCTTCAATTCAGGGTTTCTTAATAATGATTTTGGCATTTGATATTTTTGGCAGAGTTTAATTTTTTTCTATTTTTTTAGGAGTCAACTGTGTACAACACAGTATATCCAAAAGTCAAAGTCGTGAAAATATTTACCTGAGTGAATTCCAATTCTTATTTGTAGCTTAATTTCTGGAAGATGTCGGATGCGGAAATCTTGCACCTTGTCTAATATGGTCACCGACATCTTCGCAATTTCAGTCACATGTTCGTTGCCATTGCGCAATGGTAGACCGGAAACGACCATGTAAGCATCTCCTATCGTCTCAACCTTTTAATATTATTACATATGACAGACAAAGATAACGAACATTGATCAAATTTCATATATTACTTTTTAACGTATGATCTAGATTCAAAATAATAAATGTCAAAAATAGCCAGAGAGAATTAAAACCTACTTTGAAAACATCGAAGTATTCTATGACTGTGTCAAAACAAGTATATAGGGCGTTGAGGAAGTTGACTATCTGTTAAAAAGTAAAGCAATACTTTTTTCTAGTGATAATGAAAGTGTCATGCAATACAAACATTTTTGCAATGGAAATCTGAAAAGTGAATTCTAAGCACAGTTCTAATCAGAATACTGCTGCAAAGCTTCAGTTAACTACATATAATAACCTAACCTGCATTGGAGTACTCGATGCTGAAATCTCAGTGAAGCCTACAATATCGCTAAAGTATATTGTAACACATTGGTATGCTTCTGCTTCTACTCTGGTTCCTTTTA
Source organism: Ostrea edulis (assembly GCF_947568905.1). Classification (NCBI taxonomy): domain Eukaryota; kingdom Metazoa; phylum Mollusca; class Bivalvia; order Ostreida; family Ostreidae; genus Ostrea; species Ostrea edulis. The sequence goes on along the minus strand of NC_079165.1, from coordinate 24,656,253 downwards.
TCAAGTCACGTGCAATGCTCCTAAAAGAAAGGTTAAGTCATACAAAGGTTTGAAAGAGTCAGATCTTTATTAATGTATTCTATGTATCAAAGAACGACTGAGAAGAAATGTTTAGTTACTTAGGTAAAACTTGGTAGAGAAGTTCTTCTGATCGTCTTTTCTCGTCCAGAAAAGCATGCATTCTTTCCTCGGCCAGTTGTTCGAGATTATTAGCATATTCTTCCATACGAAAGAGTAAGGTGTCAAGAAAGTTCTCCCCTGACGCACCCCTTGTAACAAATAAAAATCATACAGAGGTATATGTATAATATTATGTTTAAGATATTCAGCAATACAGTATTAAAGGAGTACTTCATAAATCTAGTGAAAAAGATGAAAGTATGGAACAAGGATTAATCTTATAAATTCTAAGAAGAATAACAAGAGGTCCATGAACCACATCGCTCTTGTTAGTCAACTTGGACCTGCTGTTGTTCAGCTTCTGTGACTTGTATAAGATGTTTTTAATCTTTATTTCCGTGAAAATGCTTGACCCCATATTGTGGCCCCAACCCAGCCGCAAAGGATCAAGACAAAACAGAACTAAAATTCAGGCAACATGGAATACCTCAATACCCATATGGCTAACATGACATTTCTGTTCTGGAAATGAACACTTTTTAAAAGATTGTCTTTCCTGTATCCATACATTATAAAAATTATCACACCCTTACTTCAAGGCTAATAATACGAAGAAGGAAAATTCTTAAATCCACACAACTTAGAAAGGCTTGTATTTTGATTTGATTAAGTGCGACCCTGCTTTTGAAAAGAATTTGTTTTTAATTATTTCCTATTCTCATACATACGTTTGACCACCTATTATGGTCCCACCATACCCCCAGGACCTCTGAATTTCAACACTTGAGTATGTTTGCTTTATTGATATGACTAATAATGACCTGTCATTGAGACGAATTTAAAAAAAATGCTTCCCAATATATTTCCATGTAAAATGTTGAACCCTTATTGTGGCTCTACCCTACTCCCGGTGGCTGCGTTTTGAACAAACTTAAATCTGCATTTAGTGGGAATGCTTGCATATCAATATGACTAATCGTGGTCCTGTTGTACGAAAAAGAATATATCATCATTCTATATTCCCAGGTAAAGCTCTGGAACTTGCATTGGGACCCTATCCTTCCCCCTTGGACCGTAATTAAATAAACCCCTTTAATCTACACTATGTCCGAAAGCTTTCATTCAAATTTCAAAATTTTACTCCACTGGTTCTTGAGAAGACGATATATAATGACTCCCCATATGTTTGCCTTTTCATGGTTAGACACACCCCCCCCCCCCCGGGAAAGGCGAATGGCTCTTCATTTTAAAAAACGTGAAATCTCTTTACCCGCACTTTTTTTTTTTACTAAGTTTGATTGAAATTGGCCCTGTGGTTCTGAAGAAGGTGAAAATGTGAAAAAGTTTACAGACAACAGGTGATCAGAAAAGCCCACCTGAACGTTCATATCGGGGAAGCTAACAAAGTCAAAAGCTTTGGTACCAAAAGAAAATTCTTGTCTTGAGAAACGCACTCATAAAATATGAGAGCCCCGTCACTCACCATTAAAAAGTTATGATCAAGTATAAAGTTTCAGTTAAAGCTTTGAAATTAGGATAAACTCCAACATCAAGGTCATAAGTTTCAACACAATGGAATCAAATAAAAGGTATTGCCATAGAAAATCTTAAAAGTAGGCGAAACGTTAAGGTCACAAGGTTAAAAACTTTGGTATCAAAGGAAAAATCTCTTTACAAGGAATGCACATATGAAATATGATAGCAATATGACTCACTATTCAAAAGTTATGAGTAAGGTTATATTTATGGTTAAAGTTTTAAAATTGCGCACAACTCCCGAGGTTAAGGTAATGCAAAATTAAAAACTCAAGTGCCAACAGAAAGGCTTACAAGGAATGCGCATATGATATATGAGAGCATTTCATTCACCATTCAACAGTTCTGAACAAGGTAAAAGGTTCAGACAGAACGAAAACAAAACAAAAACGTCAATACCCCCGCCTCGAATATAGTCGCACAGACATTTAATAAAGTATAATGCCCAAAACTGAACCTTTGCATTTTGATTTTATCTAATGTAGTCATTTTCTCTTGAAAAGTATTCAATTTCTTGTATTTCACTTTTACACTTCAAACTCCAATTGTAGCCCCACCATATCCCAGTACCCCTGGATTTATCAAACTTGAATTTATACTACATGCAGATGCATGCATATTGATTTAACTAATAATAATACTGTTGTTATAGAACATATTTTAAAAAGATGTTTGCTATGCATTCCCATGTGGAAATTTGATCCTTTATTGTGACCCCTACCTACCTCCAGGGGCCATGCTTTGAACTTGAATCTACTCTAAGCCAGGATCTTTCATGTACATTGAACCTTTTTGGTTGAGTGGTTCTTGAGAAGACGGTTTTTAAATTACCCTACCTTATCTTAACCCAGGCCTTGTGTTGATTTTCTACCATTAGAGGGGTACAGTACCCTTCATTTGAGCAATATAAAATCCCCTTTACCCAAGGATCCTCTGTACTAAAGGCTGAAATTGCCACAGTGGTCTTGCAGAATAAGACTTGGTAAAACAAATGTAGAAAGGTTACATACAGACGGACGGATGGACGACAGACAACAGTAGATGAAAAAAGATCACCTGAGGTTTTTGCTCAGGTGAGTTTAAAAATTAAGAGCCGGGCAAACACGACCTCTGGAAACACCAGTGGTGTAACTAGGTCAAACGCGTCGTGAGCTGTATATCTTCTTCAGGTAAACGGAGCAATCCATAGTCAAAATAAACATGCAAACAACTTATTAACTTTGGTATTAAACATTTGGTTGGTTGGTTATGTATTGTTTAACGTCGATCTCGAGGAACGTTCACTCTCATGGAGACGCCACCATTGCCGGTGTAGGACTGCAAAATTCAGTCCTATGCTCAGCGATTATGTCTTTTGAGCAGGAAGGAATTTTTATCATGCTACACCTGCTCTGACAGGGAGCCTCGGTTTTGTGGTATCATACGAAGGGCTGCCCCTTTAGTCCCCACGGGCATTAAATGTTTGAAATGATTAAAGAACCACATACGACGAAGAGTTTACAATGCAATGTTGAAGATTTCGGGTTTGTATGATTTCTAACAAAACAATGACAATATTCGAAACAAGTCGTGATATTCCTTGTAATATTCTTTGTCAGAAAGAAAGATATGCACCCCAAGAACTGTCTTTTTTTAATACTTACTCCTTTTCAATCTAAACATTGAGCAAATGGTATAAAGTGTTTTATTTTACTTTTGTTCGCAAAGTCGCTCTATATAGGGCTCACGGCGGGTGTGACCGGTCAACAGGGGATGTTACTCCTCCTAGGCACCTGATCCCACCTCTGGTGTGTCCAGGGGTCCGTGTTTGCCCAACTATCTATTTTGTATTGCTTGTAGGAGTTATGAGATTGATCACTGTTCGTTATCTTCACCTTGCATAAGCGTAAAGAAAACAGTATAGAGACGGAAACTGTTCCCTAAATGTTCAAAACTCCTGGAAAAGAGATCATATTGTCAGATGAACAGAGTCCAGATGTAATGAATAACATAAAAATAAAGGACGTTTTGCTTTCAGAAACTTTGTGAATGTACCCCTTGTGTAATCCCCTCCTATGAAGTATGTCTGCAGTCTACATTTTAATGGTATACAGTCTGCTATTGCCTATATCATATAGTATATGTATTTATAGTTTAATTCTATAATACAATCGTCTCGTCAACACTTGACTCATCCTATTTCAACACTCACTGCTTTCTTATTTCCTTTTCAATGTTTGGAAATGTTGGCCTGTTTTCTGCTTTCTCCTCCAGACATGAATGCATCAGAGATAAAAGGAAATTACCCCCTTCCATGAAATCCTCTATTCCAGGTCTAAATGGAATCGCAGACGGAAATTTCAATTTAGTGATGATTTCTAAGAAAGGAAAATTAAAGTACAAAATTTGAGACCAATAATAACTTTCATTACATTTTCCATGAAGATGACGGAGATTAAAAACAAAAACAAAAGACTGTCGTGTCCAAGTACAACTTGTTGAAACTTATGATGGATGTCTTAGATATTTTTTAATTACCGTCGATGGAATAAGACTCCATCTCATCTTCAAAGGGTTCTTTTCTTGTTAATGTTTCGTACACGATGATTCCGAAGCTGTAGATATCAGCACATTGAAGCGCCCGGTAGTCAGTCTCTCTGTGGGTATTTCTCATCATTTCCGGAGCAACACACAGTAAATCTGTTTCGTAGGATTGTTTGAATTTTTAAGGAAATTATTTGACATCCATCTTTAATTTATCATAAAGTAAAGAAACGAATGAAATGTACATTACAGACATAAGCATGCTTTAGCAATAGGATGCCGACTACCTACTACGTTATAGGATAGTGATTTTGGAAGAAATATGACAAGCATAATTAATAGAAGAAAGCGTTAACATCAATCATTATGCCTTAATGAAAGACAGTTTAGTTTTCAAACAAAATTATAGACTGAAGTAATGTCGACTAAATATGTTTTAATGAAATAAAATGAAGTTGGGAAATCAAAACTTAATTTCATCTTCCTATTACGCCATCAAATATTTTGTGATAGTAGTGTTTTTAAGGTTTAAACATTTCAAATTTTATTTTCAAAAAAAAAAAAAAAAAGAGAGAGAGAAAAGATTCTGCACAACCTTGTTTGTCTGATCTCTGAGATTTCGATCGGATAGTTGAAAGACCAAATCCGTCAAGTTTAAGGACAAATCGTCTGTCAATCAAGCAATGTCGACTGTTCAGATCTCCATGGTACCGTATTGGACTGGTGTGGAGATAACAGCAACCCTGTTACATTTTAACGAAAAGGTGACAAGGACACTTTTAAAAAAAAAACTTGTACAAGTATTAAACATGTTCAGATAATTTCTGATGGTTAATGAAGTTCAGTGCACAGATAACTAATGATTGCTTGACAAATAAAACACATTCTATTTACCCCTATCATGTCACATATCAATGACGTCTGCAGGTCCTTGTTGATTTTAAAATGGTGGTGTTGGAGGATATCCTTTGAAACAAATCAAGAATTGTTAATATTGCAGTTGTTTAAACATAGATAGTTATGCAAAAAGAAGTGGCTTTTGAGGAAAGTTTAGTAAGTTAATATTGTATCATTGTCTATCTTAAAGTAAAATTGTTTCTCATGATGCTCAACTTTTAAACATAATATGTTTTAATCTATAAAACAGCGTTACTTGAAAATATTACAGTAGAAAATATTCCAACATAATTTTATAAGATTATGTTCACAGTTCTGTTTGTTGAGGAATTGTTCTCCGATGTTCTGTTAGTAAATCTTCAATAGCATAGGATATATCATCTGCAAACAATTTATAACGATATAAAAGAGTGAGCTGAAACTTTTGACAATAACACTTGGGACATCTAGCAGCCAAGGACATCATTTAAATGATGTTCAAATGGTCTGTGAGATATACAGACAGATCGACCGACCCAAATTGATAGTCTTCGTTTTCTTTGATGTATGGAATAGTGAAATATAGCATACATTGGTAAATCCGAAACTTGCTGACAAAGAGATATGTTATTGCAGCTAGCTCCGAGATCATCGTATCAGAGCAGAGTCCAAGCTGTCGATTCAAAAATCAAAACAACCCCAGAGTTCCAGCATTCGGGAAAAAATCAAAACAACCCCAGAATTCCAGCACTCGGGGAAAAAACCGAAACAACCCAAACTACTAGCGCCGTCAAAGAGATAGAAGTTATGTAAGTAGTCAAATCGTCTTACCTTAAGCGTTCCGCGGCTACAATGGTCTGTGATGATGTAAAGAATTGATTGATTCTGAGTCAATCCATAGAATTTCGTCAAGTTGACACAGTGAATATTCCTTAGCTGTAATTAGAAAAAGAGAAAAGATTATGCTGAACATAGGAGTAAAACCGTAAAGTGATAGGAAACCAAAATTTAACATATACGATTTTTCTTTTCTGCCTCCTTTGAGAATCGTCAACATTATCAGTGATTTAGTCATTAATCAAATATGTAGCACCTTGAACATTAGGGTCCATATGTATACCATACTATTTACATGATACATTGTAAGACGTAAGGGGTCTAAATGGGGTTGATACGCAAATCAAGTTCCTAAATTTCTCCACAGTTCCGGAACATACTGTAAACCAACATTTATTAGAGGTTACTTTATTTCGTAATTTACCTGCTGAAAACTGGTATGCGGCTAGTACTTTTTGCGATCAAGCCTTTTTCGAGCCTAAGACAGACATGCAAAGACTGGTTATCGACGAAAAATATTCGCGACGATGAAGTTGTATTAAAATAAAGGACACCGCAGAGTCGTCCACTTCTGCTTCATACTTAGATATTTTATTGAAAGTAGACATTAACGGCAAACTGACAACTCAACTGTATGACAAACAGGATGATTTCAGCTTCTCCATCGTCAACTTCCCACATTTATGTAGCAATATTCCATTATCACCTGCATATGGTGTTTATATATCTCAACTGATTCGATATGCAAGAGCTTGTTCTGGGTATAGTCAGTTTTTAAATCGAGGTAAGCTACTGACAAACAAGTTGATGGTACAGGGATTTCAACAGTCTCGATTGAAGTCAGCATTTCGCAAATTCTATGGTCGTTATAACGATCTAGTTCGTCAATACGACCTCGCATTGGGTCAAATGCTGTCTGACGTGTTTCATACCGATTGTTAAGCCGTTCTTGGCACACTGATTTGACTGCGTATAACTCCGTTTACCTGATCAGGATATGGGGCTCACGGCGGGTGTGACCGGTCAACAGGGGATGCTTACTCCTCCTAGGCACCTGATCCCACCTCTGGTGTGTCCAGGGGTCCGTGTTTGCCCAACTATCTATTTTGTATTGCTTGTAGGAGTTATGAGATTGATCACTGTTCGTTATCTTCACCTTGAATTAATGATTATACGTTTTCCCAGCTATACCTCTAAAGAATCAGTGGGCAAAGGTGGTCTAAATTTAGGTTTTAAGTCATATATATAATAAAAAATAATATTTGGAATATTTTGTTCAAGAATCTTTGAATTTGCATATCAATTGGCGGATTTCCTCAGATGATAAACTTTGTTCAACATATGGTGTTTATGTCTCAAATGATTCGATACTGAAGATGACGTTCTGCGGATGACCAGTTTTTGAATCGAGACAGGTTACTAACAAAGGAACTGATATTACAGGTGTTTCAACAATCTCAAAAGTCAGCACTTTGGTCATTCTATGGTCTTTTTTAACAAACCTTCATTTGATCAAATGCTGTCTGATGTGTTTCATACTAATAGTTTATACACGGACTTGGAAGATAAGGGGCTTACCTGATCAGGGCTCACGGTGGGTGTGTCCGCTCGACAGGGTATGTTTACTCCTCCTAGGCACTCGATCACATCTCTGGTCTGTTCAGAGGTCCCTGTTTGCACTACTCTATTTTGCATTCTTTATAGGATTTATGAAATTGGTCACTGTTTGTTATTGTAATCTTATTGTGCAATTGTATAGTGTAATCTGATTTTTATTAGAAATTACAACAACACTGTAAAACCTACAGGGTTTTAATTATGCGAGCATCATCTGGTGTTGATTAAGGATTTTCCCACCATGAACCTGGGGCCTGTGACTACACTGTATAGTAGTTTTAACTTTTTCTCTTTTTTCATATACATGTATGGAAGGCGAAGATAACGAACAGTGATCAATCTCATAACTCCTATAAGCAATACAAAATAGGTAGTTAGGCAAACACGGACCCATGGACATACAAGGGGTGGGATCAGGTGCCTAGGAGGAGTTAACATCCCCTGTCGACCTGTCACAACAGCTGTGAGTCCTATATCCTGATCAGGAAAACGGAGTTATTCGTAGTCAAAATCAGTGTGCCAATAACCCTAACCCTGTATATATCAAATCTTTCCCATGCCCCCAGTGTGTGTTTCCGGGATTTCACAATTCAACTTCGATGGTGCTTTATCTCGATATGAGTGAATTTTTTCGAAGGGACATCAAACAAACAAACGACCACACACTGATTTAAAATTCCATACATGAATTAACTCCAGTTGCGTGGCTCGAGTGATTTCGAATTTGTTGTCTGTGATCAGGCTAAGAGAAGCAACAGATCCCTGAAATAGGAAAATAAAACCTTATCACATGAGATGAAAAAGCGAAGATCACGAACACGTGTTTATGAGTAAAACAAACAAGATATGAAGATGATATAAACACGAACACGAACCACCCAATATAAACTCAAAATAAACTAGAATAAAAGAATTTCTTTAATAAAAACAACAACGTTAATTGACTGTAGAAATTGTGTCACATGAAAAATCGTATAATGTATGCAAATTTGTTTTATATAACATACCTTGTAGATTTTAAGCATTTTCCGCAGACGATTGTCCTCCTCGTCATTTGCAATGTCAACATGCACCTTGGGAATTTAGAAGCAACAATAGATAAATATGGTGTAGTCATAATGAAAATAATATTAAATAATGTTCTCTATTCGTATAATGCATATATATCCATCCCTTATATACGTCACCACGTACATGTCATATAATTATGATGTATTGCAAGCAGACAGTGCCAGAGAACTCAAATGCAAGGTTATTCACAAGTATAAATTCCAAAAGAAATACTCCAAGAAGGGTCACTTTCACACTTTCCCGAAAGTTCATGGAAAATGAAGCACGATACGGTAAATGTACCTGTGTATTTTCCACTAACTGTTGGAATTAGTGTTACATTGTTATAACATTTCAGCTTGAACAGAATATTGATTACATTCTTAAAATATTTAACATGTTGCATTTTATGTAAAGTTGTTTTATATGTGTGTGCGTGTGGATTGTGGACACCTTTTCCTTGTATTTGCTAGACTGGTGGTTTTTTTTTTTTTTTGCCAATTTTAGAAAATTTAAAGATATTTAGATTTGAACACTGATGGATGGCAATAGTTTGCTTTCTGCTTCACGGCGCATTGTTAAATGTCAGTATTACATTGCTTTTGGGAATTTTTACTCACTTTTGAAAACTCAAAATTCCCATCAAACGACATCTTTCTGTCGGGAATATCTAGCAGTGTTTTCCAATCTACCTTCCACCAATTGCTTTGTAAATCCATAGCAAGTTTTATTTTCCTGAATGCAAGGTGAAGATAACGAACAGTGATCAATCTCATAACTCCTACAAGCAATACAAAATAGATAGTTGGGCAAACACGGACCCCTGGACACACCAGAGGTGGGATCAGGTGCCTAGGAGGAGTAAACATCCCCTGTTGACCGGTCACACCCGAATACATTATATTGGAATATGTAGAAAATACATTTACATATATGTCTTTGTTTAATCCTTAAGATAAATAAAAAACGGGTTTGGTATCGCACTCAGAATACTCATGAAGGGCAAAAATAACGAACAGTGTAATCTTTGCAATAACCGTGATATATTTAATATTAGTATAGAAATAGTGGTTTCAAACAATATGTATGACCAACTGAAGGAACACGATGGCATATGGTGAAGTCATGATACACTTACACGGGTTTGTTACCTCTCCTTAGAGACAATCTGTTTTTATAGACTTTGTATCTATCTATCTATCTATCTATCTATCTATCTATCTATATATATATATATAAATAACCTTTTTCTATAGGCTTTACTTTTGTTAAGTTACAGGGATTTACCTTGAATTATAACACCCCCTTGACAGGGTTTACCTTTGAATTATAACATCCCTTCACAGGGTTTACCTTTGAATTATAACATCCCCTTGACAGGGATTTACCTCTGAATTATAACATCCCCTTGACAGGGATTTACCTTTGAATTATAACATCCCCTTGACAGGGTTTACCTTTGAATTATAACATCCCCTTGACAGGGTTTACCTTTGAATTATAACATCCCCTTGACAGGGTTTACCTTTGTATGATAACACCTCCTGTGATAACGAGGACAAGTGCGGCACAAAATACGGCAGCAATGATTGAATCCAAAACATGGGAGCCATCTAAAACCATACCAGAATTAAATTGTTATATTTAATAATGTTGGTATGGCTTGAATTATTGTGATAATTGTAATGCATAGCAAATGGATTATCCATTGATGAAAGGTTAAGATTACGAACAGTGATCAATAAAAGGTGAAGATAACGAAGAGTGATCAATCTCATAACTCCTATAAGCAATATAAAGTAGATAGCCGGCAAACACGGACCCCTGAACACACCAGGGATGGGATCAGGTACCTAGGAGGAGTAAGCATCCCCTGTCGACCGGATAGTATTTTCAAGGTCAGAAAACTGATGCAAAATACGATATCCGAATGTTTAGGTGTAAAAGATTCCTTACTTTGAATTACCACATCACAGATACCAAGTGTCTATCTACATGTACCTTGTGGGAAACAAATAGCATCATCACCAGTAAATCCACAATGTGGCCTGTTTGCGGGGGGTCCCTTGTTCCCAGGCCATTGAATAGGTTGATTGGATTTCATATGCAACACTGATTCCTCGCCGAAATAAACCCCAACAGTCTATATAGCGAGAAAAACCGTTTTGAAAAATATAGTGTTTTATATACATTGCTACGTGCTTTACATAAACTATTCCTTGATATATTTGATTACGATTGCACTGAAAATAAAATAATTCTATTTTTCATAATGTTTAGGCATGGCGATAGAGAGAAAAATATAAGATAATATTTTTACGAAAAGTTGTCCTTCAGCGTCAAAGTCATGAAGGGACAGGTGTATCTCTCCATCTCCATTTTCATTTATTTTTCGATTTCCAGAAATGAGCCCTTCAAACGTTCTATTCCAGATTCTCTTAGTAACCTCTCGCCCATCAAAGATGTTTTCTCCATTTGTAATCATGCTTTTTATTGTTTTAGCATAAATGAGGAAAGCATCGTGGTATCCAACTATGTAATGATGAACCTGCCAGAGACAATGGTGTTACACATTAACTGCATACTCTACGTTTAGATAGATATAAGTATTACGTAATTCTCAGCTTTGACAGGGTATTTAATGGTGACGTTTAGAATTAAAATCTGTCTAAAGGACATCTCTTACCTCTTCTCTGTTCTTTTCAAAATCGTAGTTGTATTTCGCCATTGAATGGTTCTTCACCGCGGCTTCAAACGCAACATATTCTGCACTCTCTGGCTTGTACGGCATAATGACAAGTAATGCATTGAAAGCAGTCTTTGCCATCTAAAGATAAAATTCGACTTACTGCATCATTTAGTAGGCAAATATTGCACCAAAAATCAAAAAGGACAAAGAACGTATGAGACACAATGCCTGTCATACTAAACTAATATCAGAACATTTACAAAACGTTTCACTCTTGTCGCCTTTGTTAGAACGTAGCAGTAATACATTCTTTACTAGCCTCGTTTCCATCCTCATCCTCTGCATCATACCACTCATCAGACAAAAACGAGGTGGCCGTTTTGAAATATATGAAAACATATTCTCCACTCGTCATACCCAGTGCATGCGCATTCAACATCAAGCTTCGTATACGTGAAAAATGACCAAGCACAATGGCCACTGAAAATGAAGGAAGCTTCCTTTATTTTTCCGACTCTGTCGCACTAGTTTGATTTTATTGACAGTTTCCACCCCACTGCAACATGCTAGTTTTTATGCTGCTGACATGTTGTAGGGTTGGGATCTGAGCGAAAGCATTGTAGAGAGAAAATTAAGCCAATTTTACTCAGGCAAATTCTTCAGAAAAGAATGAATATTGAAAGTGTTATTTCTATGGCAAACATTATATAAATTATTGTCTTACCTCTTGATACTTTAGAAACAGTCCTCAAAGCGTTTTGGAAATCAGCATCTTCATTTTCTATTAACGTTATCCGTAGCCCGACTTCGGTGAAAATCTTTTCTAGTACCTTACTTTGCATGCGAGCAAATTCTTGAGCCCGCGTTACGACAAAATCTAATAAAATAGCTATGTCATTCCACTTGTAAATTTTAAATACCTGTAGATAAAACCTTCCTAATTGTTCAATGGAATACGACAGACGCGTTAGCGTAGGGAAATATGTTCTGTTGTCGAATTCTGAGTCGAGTCCCACGGGTGTAATCACCGGTATATTCCAGGAAGCTGCCATTCTACCAATGATATCCACACCCGTACTGCAACCTTCAAAACATGAAATAAGATATGATATAATTGCCAGAATCATATCTCATACACATAGTACTTAAAATACATCAATATATTTTTAATGTTCCACACTGTTGATTAAAGTAGTGCATACATTTGCATTATCAATAAAACGCTTTAATTTAAAAAGTGACAAGAGAGCAAAAATGAATATTTACCAGGTCCAACAAACGCGGAAACATTCATAACGTAGCGGACTTTTGCTCCGAGTGCACCATAGTCATATTTTGAACATCCCAAACCTTCAGATATTGTCCTGAGGATGTTGACTGTGGCATGTCCCTTAAGAATTTCCTTCAGTTTGTCCTCCCCCATTTCTACCGCTTTTTCAGTTAATAATAAGGACCATGGCATTCCCTTTCCATTCGGTAACATCACGCTTAGATTTATTTCTGGTTTCTCGCCACAAGTGCTTATCAAATAATATTGGAGTATCAAATAAATACTATGTGTAATTTTCATACCGAAAATTACAGATGTTTTCATCTCCGAGGAAATTAAACGAAGTGAATTTTTTTTCAGTTCTTCAAGAAATTTAAATAGAAGCTAGGCGATCCAACAGTATGCAATTCGTTTTGGATAAATTTAATTAACTTTTAAAATATGTCAAAACATCACAACATAGCACATTTTTTGCATTTTGAATAATCCCAGATCTAGGCAAATAGTTCATTTGATAAATTGTAGAACAAAAAATGTAATTCTAATCTTGTTGAGTTTATGAATGATCAAAGGAAGTGCACGTTAATGAATGCTGATAATAAAGGATTAATAAAGTTACATCAAAGGTACTACACATCATCAACATTAACTTAGACATTTCATATTGCTAAAACTTTTACACCTTCCTTCAGATATGTTCATCGGTTAGTACAATTTACATGCCGATTTTTTACAATTTGAAATATTTTTTGAAGAGAGGAGGGTTTCGACATTGTTTTTGAGTACACGGTTTTAAGCATGTTTTATACATTGAATACATTTGTAGGGATGTATCTTTCATAATATCAGATCGATGAAAAGGCGAATATAAGGAACAGTGTTCTTATTACTTTTGATTTTAGAATTCATCTTGGGAACACATTGTAAGGATATGTTCTATCTAAATATGTATAAGATCCGCTCCCAGCAGCCATACACCATAAATGGGGTTCTTTTCAAAACAAAAATCGGCTACGGGTTTCTTGAATCATTTCACCTTGACACATGATGTATCAAAAAGTAATATACAACTACTAAAATCTAATCATTCAATTCGTGATAATCATCTTAAATTGAACAGTGTATCATATGGAGAAAAATGTTATTTTAGAAATCGTGATAAATCTTTGCCAAATGTTTGATTTAGACATGAAAAAGGTTCAAAGATTTATTCAATCCAAATGAAGTGACTGGATATTTACTTAGTGCGCCATTTAGCACATTTTGTCCAAAAAATTATGAAGGGGAAATGAAATAACAATTATTCCCAGATTTGTCTATGGCGTGTAAAACGTTGCACTATTATATTAATCTTGTTATTCATATTCGAAAACTTGTAATTTATATTCTATAGCATATCATTCATATTCGAAAAGTTGTTATTCATATTCGATAATTTTATCATTCATATTCAAAAACATGTTATTCTTATTCTAAAACGTGTTATTCATATTCAAAAACATGTCATTCTTATTCAATAAATTGTTATTCATATTCTAAACTTTTCATTCATATTCAAAAACATGTGATTCATATTCGATAATCTTATCATTCATATTCAAAAACATGTGATTTATATTCGATAAGCTTATCATTCATATTCGATAATCATATCATTCATATTCGATAATTATGTTGTTTATATTCGTCAATCATGTCATTCATATTTGATAATCTTGCTATCCATATTCAAAAGCATGTAATTCATATTCGATAATTATGTATATGTCATTCTTATTCGATAATCTTTTTATTCTTATTCAATATAATTTGCCTTCTGGGTAATATGACGCAATTTGAGACGGTTGTAAACTGAATTTTCATTGGTTTGAAAAGTGAAAGTAAGTAATGGCGGGAGTTGCTGAATATCAGGCATCATTACATGCACTGATGTAGTTTATCTTGTAAGCATTGTTAGAAGTTTGCAGTTCTGTAATCAATCAATAGACATTCATTACCTATGAATGTGCAGCGTACACGTGGTCCAGATATGGTAACACCATAATCTACTTTCGTTTTCACATACATGTACCCAATGAGCAGAGACTTTACAAACAGATAATATTACCCACAATGCAAATTATATTGAATAAGAATTAATAAATTATCGAATAAGAATGACATGATTATCGAATATGAATTACATGCTTTTTTATATGAATAGCAAAATTATCGAATATGAATGACATGATTGTCGAATATAAATAACATAATTATCGAATATAAATGACATGATTATCGAATATGAATGATAAGATTATCGGATATGAATCACATGTTTTTGAATATGAATGATAAGATTATCGAATATGAATCACATGTCTTTGAATACGAATGATTAGATTATCGAATACAAATCACATGTTTTTGAATACGAATGAAAAGTTTAGAATATGAATTACAACTTATTGAATAAGAATGACATGTTTTTGAATATGAATAACACGTTTTAGAATAAGTTGCAATATGTAATTGTAATGTGTATTCTAATACAATTCTAACGATGTCACTCTTTTGTCCGCAAAAACGTACAAAGAGGAAACGATTATACAAGAACAAAATTCATTACTTTTCTGTAATTATGTTTTGCTAATTAAATATCATCAACTACAAAACCATCATGAATTTTAATCTCGAAAAAACCCACATCTTTGCGTGTCCAATAATATCGTCAGGTTTTAGTGTTTACCAGTTATTCAACACAAAGAACAAGTGAAGATGAAAACTTAAAATCGTCGCACATTTTAAATTATATATTGTTAATGTGAAATATGGGAATTCCATAAATCATCTAAAATTCAACGCTTACATTTGTCTTCCTGTAGGAATGTATTCGGTGTAACGCGGTCAAACATCACTCTAACTCTTTGCACAAGAACTCTGAAATTGATATCAGAAAGAAGCTGGAGTTCCACATGAACAATATTTACATAGCCTTTGGTGATCAGGTTTTCAAAGAGTCTGTTGGAATTCACATGGACACAAATTGTGCTACATTTTAGCTGACCTGTTTTGTATTCTGATGAGGCGGGATTCATTCAAAAGATTCCATATGAGAAAGTATAATCTCTCTCTGTGTCTTTAAGGTCGACATTTAGATATATCGAGGACGTTTCATCCATTAGCAATATTCATGTTCATTCAAAGAGGAATACTATAAGTATTCTCTGTTAAGGAGAGGGTGTATTAATGAACATTATTTCAAATCCAAATTAGTCCAGTTATCATTGCATATCCATCGTGGTGGTCTTGAGGAAATATACATTCATCATGTCATACAAACCATGCCAGTTAACAAAGGAGCACAGTTCGTGCCCATGGGAACTTCAAAAAGATTGTTGGAAAACGTGATCACCAAAGACTAGGACGATATTGTCAATGAGGAACTCCAGCATATGTTTAGTACTTATGCGGGGAATAATAATAAAAAGTTTTTAAATTGCTGAATATGCAAGTTTCTTTGATTTTCTTGAAAAATCACCAAAGGACATAATTGAAGCAATGTCTATAAGGTTTTTGTCTCTACAGCTCGCTGTTTCACGTATATGACAATTATAGCTCTGAATGGGATAAGGGATTTTAATTAAAAGGGGTATATTTCACCCTTGCTTTTTGTAGTCCTTAATGAACTTACTACTTTGGGTCAAGGTTCAACGGCGTCGATTTTCCCTCTGTGGAATTACCAACGTTACAAATTCCGTGTTTGGCCTAATCTAATTTTTTATTCCTTCTGTTCGTTATCTTCACTTTTCCAACCATTTCTGCTGCACATTATTTAGTCAATAAAGTACGGGCGAGTTGAAACATTGATTCTGTCTTTCAATGCACATTTATGTAGAATCAAATTTAGAACGGCTTGTTGTCTATTCTGTTATCACCTGCATATGGTGTTTATATCTCTCAACTTATTCGATACGCAAGAGCTTGTTCTGCGTATAATCAGCTTTTAAATCGAAGAAAACTACTGACAAACAAGTTGATGGTACAGGGGCTTCAACAGTCTCGATTGAAGTCAGCATTTCGCAAATTATATGGTCGTTATAACGATCTAGTTCGTCAATACAACATATCATTGTGTCAAATGCTGTCTGACGTGTTTCATACTGATTGTTAGGCCGTTCTTGGCACACTGATTTTGACTACGGATAACTCCGTTTTCCTGATCCAGATATAGGGATCACGGCGGGTGTGACCGGTCGACAGGGGATGCTTACTCCTCCTAGGCACCTGATCCCACCCCTGGTGTGTCCAGGAGTCCGTGTTTGTCCAACTATCTACTTTGTATTGCTTATTGGAGTTATGAGATTGATCACTGTTCATTATGTTCACCTTTCATTACGTAGGCGTATTTATTTTCTACATCTATTATATCAATAAGACAGGAAGGTGAGCAGGTGAGATGATATAATAATAACACACGGCGATGAGCTAGTAGGATGATACAATAACATGGCGGTGAGCGGGTAGGATGATAAATATTAACACAGGATGATACAATTATAACATAGGGCGGTGAGCTGATGGGATGATGCAATAATAACACAGGGTAGTGAGCGGCTAGAAAGATACAATGCTATCATAGGGCGGTGAGCTGGTAGAATAATGCAATAACACAGGGTAGTGAGCGGGTAGGAAGATACAATGCTATCATAGGGCGGTGAGCTGGTAGGATGCTACAATAACAGGGCGATGAGCTGGTAGGATGATACATAATATAGGGCGGTGAGCTGGTAGGATGATATAATAATATAGGGCGGTGAGCTGGTAGGATGATATAATAATATAGGGCGGTGAGCTGGTAGGATGATACAATAATATCAAAGTGTGGTGAGCTGGTAGGATGATACAATAATATAGGGCGGTGAGCTGGTAGGATGATAAAATAATATAGGGCGGTGAGCTGGTAGGATGATATAATAATATAGGGCAGTGAGCTGGTAGGATGATACATAATATAGGGTGGTGAGCTGGTAGGATGATACAATAATATCAAAGGGCGGTGAGCTGGTAGGATGATACAATAACAGGGCGATGAGCTGGTAGGATGATACATAATATAGGGTGTGAGCTGGTAGGATGATACATAATATAGGGCGGTGAGCTGGTAGGATGATATAATAATATAGGGCGGTGAGCTGGTAGGATGATACAATAATATCAAAGGGCGATGAGCTGGTAGGATGATACAATAATATAGGGCGGTGAGCTGGTAGGATGATACAATAATATAGGGTGGTGAGCTGGTAGGATGATACAATGATATAGGGCGGTGAGCTGGTAGGATGATACAATAACAGGACGATGAGCTGGTAGGATGATACAATAATATAGGGCGGTGAGCTGGTAGGATGATACAATAACAGGGCGATGAGCTGGTAGGATGATACAATAATATAGGGCGGTGAGCTGGTAGGATGATACAATAATATAGGGCGGTGAGCTGGTAGGATGATACAATAACACAGGGTGGTGAGCTGGTAGGATGATACAATAATATAGGGCGGTGAGCTGGTAGGATGATACAATAATATAGGGCGGTGAGCTGGTAGGATGATACAATAATATAGGGCGGTGAGCTGGTAGGATGATACAATAATATAGGGCGGTGAGCTGGTAGGATGATACAATAACACAGGGTGGTGAGCTGGTAGGATGATACAATAATATCAAAGGGCGGTGAGCTGGAAGGATGATACAATAACACATGGCGGTGAGCTGATAGGATGATATAATTTGCCTGCAAAATAGTTTTAGTATTTGGTGTATGACTAAAATATATGTTAGTCCTTGGTTTGCGCTTTTCTGTGCAATTATAGTTTACGTTGCACGATGATGGCTAATAGAAGAGTCCACTCCTAAAATCCCAGATTGAAAAATCAGATATATCATTAAATGCTTATGCTTACAATACTTTTGATACATGGAATTCATGACTTTCTACATACAGGTTCAACCTAATCATCACAGGATTTATAACAAGATCTCTGTGTAGTGTAAATAAGTTCCTGTTTTCTGTGGTGAGGATGGGGACAAGAATAAGTCAGCTTTATTGTAGAATAAAATCCAAAACTTGACATCAATTGTAATGATAAAAGACAATACAATATAAATATTTTAATAATTGAGTATATTCTATAGTAAAGATAATAAAAATGATAATGAATATCAATAGTGGATAATTTAAAAAAATATTTTCTAGCATGCATTGGTAATTCATAGTAAATTAAACGAAACAGCCACATGTACTATGTTACCGAGAAGAACTTCATGAAATGTTTGAATATCTGGTGTTAGTTTTCATTGACGCAGAATGTATGTCAATTCGGTATATCCTTGTGAACTCGAAATAAAAGACACCACAGAGTCGTCCACTTCTGCTTCATACTTAGATATTGTATAGAAAATAGATATTAACAGCAAACTAATAACTCAACCTCGTGGTAAACGGGATGATTTCGGCTTCTCTATCGTCAACTTTCCATATTTATGTAGCAGTATTCCATTATCACCTGCATATGGTGTTTATATCTCTCAACTGATTCGATACGCAAGATCTTGTTCTGTGTATAATCAGCTTTTAAATCGAGGCAGGCTACTGACGAACAAATTGATGGTGCAGAGGTTTCAACAGTCTCGTTTGAAATCAGCATTTCGCAAATTCTATGGTCGTTATAACAATCTAATTTGCCAATACAACCTATCATTGGGTCAATTGCTGCTTGACGTGTTTCATTCCGATTGTTAGGTCGTTCTTACTACGGATAACTCCGTTTACCTGATCCAGATATAAGGCTCATGGCGGGTGTGACCGGTCGACAGGGAATGCTTACTACTCCTAGGCACCTGGTCCCGTCTCTGGTATATCCAGGGGTCCGTGTTTGCCGACGTCTCTATTTGGTATCCTTTATAGGAGCTATGAGATTGACCACTGTTCGTTATTTTCACCTCTCATGCATTTGTAGTTTTTTAACAGCTGATATTTCTTTTTTATTTATTTACCATTAATGGCTATAGATACCCGTGACATAGAACACCTGATGCATGTTTGTGATTGACGGAAATGTGACTGAATACCGGATTGACCGCTGATCACTATAAACAGGTTGCATTAAATAATGGTAGATAATTTAGAAAATTCCACAGAAATTAATTTTAAAAAACTTGCACGCTGGTTAATGCTAAAATCGGCGCTTGATGGAGATAACCGATACGTGGAATTTCTCTGCATAAATTAAAATTCAGTTCCTCAGAAATTTGTCTCGAGGTACAATACAGTAGTTTCACCTGTTTTTAAATGGACCATTTTAGCCTCGATTTCAGTTTGACTGAAGGACAATTGAACACAAGATTTACTTCCGACTTCTAAGTCTGGACTACTTAATTTCAGCTCTCCAATCTTGAAGCAACCTTCATCCGAAACGTATTTTGGATCAGGATCTCGCGAAGCATATAATTCTAGTTTTGACGTTGCGTCTTGAGAAATGCGATACTTTTTCTTCGTCTGATATTCTCCTACAGTGATGAGCTCATTAATTTTGACATGCTTGCTAAAAAGATCCCGACAGAATACCTTGCCATTTTCCTCCAATCGTTTTGCAGGATCATGTATGGAATCTTTGAATAGTTGTTTACATTTCACACCATACGTGTATCTGCTTCGCCTTTCTTTGATCAGCTGCGGATCATGACCGAAAATAACTGCTCCCTTCAGTACCGACCAACCAGCATGCTCAGGAACAATCACATATTTATCTGGAAATTCATTTAGAACTCCCCGACTTAAAATAGACGAATTGGCGAAACCACCAACCATAATCATAATGTCAACACGGAATTCTGAGCACTGCTGGAAAATATGCTTTAAATGGCTACATATGGAATTTATTACACTCTCAAAGAAAGAGCAAGCAATTTCATAATCTAATTTCAGTTTACCACTGCTCAATGATATGTCTACTGTTTTTCCTTCTCTAAGTTTAGCGCTTTTCACAGATGTCAATTCCATCCCATCGTGATGTTTCTTGAACAAATCGCGAAGAACAGCTGGAATGATGATAGTCATTTTCCTCTTGTATTGAGTGCTTATACTTAATTTGGCTGTTTCAATGTTGCGTTTAAGTTCTAGAAAGTCCAGCTGATGGTCAGTTCTCAGTGTCGACATGGTCTTACTTCCCAGAAGGTCCTCAAAAAATTCCATGATGTTGTCGTCAACGTTGGTTCCTCCCCAATCTCCTCCGGATGATTGTATCAACTCTTTAACACTCCCATCTTCAAGAACCTCGTGGGTTGTTATATCCATTGTCCCTCCTTCAAATTAGATATATAAACACATGATACATTATAAATAAACCGTTTTACAAAACCTTTTGTAATGTTCTAATACACATGATTTTGAACATGCATGTACTTGTATTTTGCTTACAGTAAACTTCACTTATAATGCATTTCAGGTAACGGGTAAAAATGGATGTTATACCTGTGTATTTTATAGCGAAATTGGATCATATTCTGATACACACAGTCTTGAATATAATTGTACTTGCAATATGCTTTATAAATGTATAATGGGAACTTAAAGAACTAATCTTGATACAGGGAAGATGTTCGGGTTTTGGTATGGGTTTTCCTCTTTGTTTTGAACATAGTCGACTGACAAATATTCGAAAGGATTGGAATTAAAACATCTGACAGCTTCCAATGTAATAGTTTTAGATAGTATTTCTAAATATGAAATAATATTGTCATGCAAATAATTATTACACAAAATAAAACAACACACGTATTCTACAAGTAATGAAGAAGATTGCTAACTATTTGAATCGACGAAATTCATTCATTAAGAGGCATACTGCATCAATATGTTATTTTGCAGCTTTAATGACACATTTTCATTTCCAAAGTAATAGTTGTGTATCTTTAATATTTACATCAAGCCTAATTTGACGGTCGAAGAAATGTTACTTTTTACACCGCGAGTGTTTTAAGAAGCTAGTGTTCACCATGTTTTCGTTTTCCTATTTTCTACAGGACTTGTGAGATTGATCACTGTTCGTTATCTTCATCTTTTTCATATATTAATTACTCTTTACATAGATTACTACTGTTGATGTAGAGCAAAGTGATCTTGTTTCCTACAAGAAGACAAAGGATTATCAATAATATTTCGCCTGAATAAGTCAGAACTAATTTAGTAGCTGTGTCTGGATTTGGTGTGAATTAATCATTAATGTAGTGTTTGCCAAATCCAAACTAATACAATGATGACAGATTTGCGATTATGCTTCCACTGAATTTATCTATTTGTGTGGAATATCTTGTTTTTGTATGGAAAAGTGAATATAACGAATAACGATCAATCTCATAAATCATATAAGGAATGCCAAATTTAGAGTAGAGCAAACACGGACCTCTGGAACTGCTAGAGGTTGGATTAGGTACCGAGGATAATTAAACATTCCCTGTTGAACGATCACACTTGTCGTGAAACCTTTGTCTTGATCAGGTAAAAGGGGCAATTTGAATTCAGAACTAGCATGTCAAGGACTAACTATCAATCGGTATGAAATAAATCAGACGGAATTTGATCGAATGAAAGACAGCATTTGTAAATTAGATTAGTATAAGGACCATGAAATTTGCAAAAGGCTGATTTGAAAAGTAATACATGTAATGTCAGTTTATTTGTCGGTAGCATGCTTTGCTTTGAAAATTCATCATACGCAAAATATGCTCTCAAGCATCGAGCTCGTTCTGCGTATGATCAATCGTTAAATCAATGCTAGCTACTGAAAAACAAGTTGAAGTTACAGGGGATTCAACAGTTTCGTTTAAAGTCAGCTTTGCGGAAATTCTATGGTTGTTATAATGATCTAGTTTGCCAATACAACCTATCATTGGATCAATTGCTGTCTGACTTATTTCACACAGATTTTGACTACCGATAGCTCCGTTTACGCGATTAAGATATAGGCCTCATGGTGAGTGTGACCGTTCGACAGTGAATGTTTACTCCTCCTAGGCACCTGATCCCACCTTTGGTATATCAAGGGGTCCGTCTTTGCCCAACTCTCTATTTGTATTGCTTATAGGAGTTATGAGATTGATCACTGTCCGTTATCTTCACCTTTCATCTAGTTAATATAAAATAACAGTCTTTGCAAAATGAACGAGCTCTGACCCCCTGAGGTGGGAACAAGTAGAAAGGATCAAGCTTTGTTATTTGATATTTGTACAAACCTCCTACGTCAACAATGATATACTTTGATCCGGGTGAAAAAGCCCTGAATGTGTCTCCAATTTCCCCAAACATCTTTTTTTCTAACGGCAAGTGTTTGAGGAATATGGCCGCTACTTCCGGTTCAAGTGCTATTGTGAGCATCTTGGAGTCCAAACCTGCCTAAATTTACATATATTGTTGATGAATGTAACCATAAAAAAATTCAACAGAAAAGTTTTAGAAAGAGATACCGATTATTAGGCCATTGTTAGCATATTGATTTTGACAACAGGTGATAAATGTAGTCCAACACAAAATAATGTACTAACATCATGTACAGAATACTTACTATAAAAGCCGCTTTTCTCATGAATGATTTTGCAGGCTGAGTCCATATGGCGGGTACAGTGATCACCCACTTTATGTCTTCACGGGTTACATAGGAAACTTGTTTGACGATTTCGTTCATTATCTGCTCCCACAAATATCTTATGGCTGCAGAGAAAACTGTTAAAGCTGACATCTTATTACCATTTTCAGATTCCAGCTCCAAAGCGTCCAATGAAGTCTACAAAATGTTAAGTCATCAGCTGATTCACAGTACTTTAATGATGATGGAACAGTACATATTATACAAGTGACGATACATGTATTCTATGTCTGTACGTTTATCCAAATGTACCTCAACAAGTTAAATTATTATAATGTCAAACGCAGGTCAGCGAGCTTTAACAGTTAAAACAGAGAAAATTCGAGTGTACATTCCATGAGGTTTTGTCGTCGAAAAAAGAAACTCCAATGGTACTATTGACCATTCTCTTTTATCTTATTGTCACAATTCGCTAACCTGAAATTATGAATTTAAGTTGATTATCTCAAAATCACAATCGTTTTATGATCCCCTGTAGAATGATGCGTGTCATATTCATTTGATTGAGTAGTTCCATGTATTTATAACGAAACCTGATGTCTTTAATAACCGGGAGAACATTATAGAAGGGACGCCAGAGTCTTTGTTTTGACGTCATAATACCAGTAGTGAAGTGGTGGGGTCTGAATGAGGTATGGCTTGTGCCGCGGAAAATAGCTTTTCCGCATATGAAAAAGGCTTGCATCGATTTTAAGTTTGATTTCCTTAGTATACCCGATGATGCAAAACATGGTGACAGTAAAGTAACGTGGTTGATTGTTACCTTTTGTGTATGCATGCTAAATTATTACTAAGGCATGGTGGGTTATTCTTGCTTATTGTAATTTCCCTTCACACACAAGATGAAAATCAGCTTTACTTATTATGACATAATTTACTTTATGTCTATGGAAATACATAACTGCGTGCCAGCCTTATATCCAGTGATCATGATCAGCTGGATCCCAGTATATCGCTAACAAAAAGGGAAAAGTAGAAAAATGCAAAACGAAGAACGTCTGCCATGTAGCAAACTTCAGTCTATATTTCTATACATTTGCTAAGTGCTAGTCTTTAATATATGTTGTAAGAATTGCCTGGAATTGAATCCAGTCTTTTGAGATAATCTTCTGGATTCTCACACACATATATATAGCTACACTCGCCCTAACGGTTGCGACGTCAACATACTATATCATATTCTAATACACTTACTTGTTGTTCGTAGAGGGTCATTTTAAATTTGGTGAAGAAGTTCCAGCCTTCAGCTTCACCATCCAGCAGAAGTTCGGTGTATTTCTCCTCAGCTTCATAACCAAAGCTAGAAAACTTTTGATGATGAAATAACACGGCAGTGGGGGCCTTACTTGTTACCATAGTACCATGCCAGCTCTTCAGCGAGACGTTTGTAGGGTCTTTAGTGAAGGAATTTCTGGAAGAAAACCCGACTCCAGAATACGTGGTCCCGAGGTCGATGGCGGCCACGAATAGATGGGGTATGGATTCCATTCTGATTTATTTTTACTGTGAAATGACAAAGTATGTTTATGATGAAATAAACTTTATCTAAAGTAAGTATTCATGTATGATGAAATAATACAACTATGACATATAGTCATTCTCGTGATGTTATGTAGTCATAGTTAAACACAATACATTACGTGGTGAAGTCATGATTGTGAGGTAAGAACATCCTACAACACTGTAAGGCACGTGAATGTACACATGAAAGGTGATGATAACGAACAGTGTAGAATATCAAAACTCCAGGGTATAAGTTTTAAGCGCCTCTTATTCCTCTACATTAAGGGAGACATTCTATGTAAAATATACATGATAAACAAAGCGATGTAAAGATATCAACAGTTTATTTTCGGCTGAAACAGTTTTAGGAAATAAAATGGAAAAATATAGGTTCTGCCTTTATAATTACAACACGAATCAAAACGGCGTTGTTCTCTGATTTGTTGTTTATGCACACAAATACGGTCAGCCAATTCTAGTTCATGTTTGTCCAAATAATTTTCTCACGTCTCAGCTGAATTTACAGTAAAGTTCATTCCGTTTTTTAAAGTTATGGAGTGACCGGTTTGTATTAATTGACAAGTACCACATCGTCGTTCCTCGCATTAGAAGACTGTTGGTTTTAAAGACCCAACTTTAAGTTAACACCCCCAAATTGTTAGCCGTCTGTCAATCAAACATTTAACAATAGATCTCAGGTGGAGTGACATCTGTAGCGACTGTGATCTGGAGGGACCCCAGAGAGGTGTTTTGATAACAATAACGACCAGTACCTGCTGGCATTTTTTAGATCTTGAGGAAGTCCTGTATTCTAGAGTTTTGATAGCATTGACCTGTCCACAACTGCTATTTTCTCATAATTCAATTGTTTTTAAAAAGACCCCTGAACAAGGCAATTTTAATATAATTCTAATCCCCCCCTCTATATACATGTATTATAAATTACACAATCAGAAATCAAACAATAATTTGCCCATTAATTTCTAAAACTTGTAACTTATAGAAATAATTTATATTATCAATTTATGATAGTTCTATATTTATAAAAGAAATTATTCATTGAGCCAATGACTGAGAGTAAAAGAGAGAACAAGGGTGTTGGGTAGACTGTGTCATTTAGCCATAGGGATACAACCATTATACAAACACTATGACCACAGAAACACTGCAGAAAGCCCTGAGACCCTTCATGTGTACATCAAAAGTATACACAGCACCCTGATCTCTTGGCCAGGTAAATAACAATGACCATAGATGAGCTCCGCCCACATCCAGTGATCTGTGAAGAAACTGCACGGTATTTTATTTCGGTCTTTAGGATCTGGTGGTTGACGCCTGTTGTGGAGTATGTTCCTGGGCTGAATGAGGTCATTTAATATTTCTGATTGTTGAAGAATTGGAAGGAACCTTTGTTTTTTTTAAACATGTGATTTCTCGGATTGTGTGTAAGAACAAAATGACTTTTTGCTGGTTTCGTCATGGTGGTCGTAATTCTGTGATGGGTGTTTCTTTAGCCTTTTGTATAGCTGTTTCAATTAATTGTCGTGGATATTTTTGTCTCCACAGAAATATAGTAGGTTAAGAAATTATTGTATTTCTACGTTCCTAATCTTTTATGATTGTGGGCCATGTTAAAAGGGATATTTTGTTTGGTGTGAGATGGATGGTAGGAGTTAAAATCAAATATTGATGGGAATCTGTTCTCTTGTGGTAGATATCTGTTATAGCTTCCATCTCCTCCTTTACAACCAGTCTGTCTAAAAATGATAATTTATTTTCAGTGATGTCCATTGTAAAGTATATGTTATTATGTAGGCAACTCATCATGTTGTGGAAATGTCGTAGTTCGCTTGTAATGATTTGGTCAAAAAAATAAAGCAATCATACAAATATCGGTTCCAGTTCCTCTCAATATACAGGACAAATTCTTCTCCAATTTTTTTTTGCATTCTGTCAATAGTTTCTCCTCAAGAGAGTACCGAATTAAAGTTGCGTACATGGTGCGACTTTTGTCCCCATGGCTGTTCCTATTCTTTGAAGAAAGTATTTGTTTTAAAAAGAAATCATTATTTTCTAAAACTAATTTGATTTCTTCCAGGATAGATTCCCTGGAAAATCTCGATTGGAATACACGGGAAGAAAATAACTACTATTACCAGAGTGTGCGTAAGTATTTGCATATAAACTAGTGGCATAAAAACTCACCAGTTTAGCATTTTCTTCCATGATTTTTGGAATGTGTTTTAAGTAACCCATGCTGTCCCGAATATAACTTGGGTCTATTTTGCAGATGGGTTTAAGTATAATATCTAGGATATTACTACATGTAAGTCTTTGTGTTGAACTAAAAGGACCAGCTACGATTTGGCGCTTTTTAAAGTCCGTTGGGTGCGGTAATTTGATCTATGGTTCACAGATTTTATGCATTCTATTTTGAATTTGTTTCGACGTCTGGATATTTGGTAGTCCATAAAAATGACTAGTTTTTAAAGAATTTGCTTCTTTTTCCGTTAAATTGTCAAAGAATTTTGATATATACTTCCTTATCCTAGACATAGTTTTATCATCTTCATTTGAAGCTAGTTCTTGATAGAAGTTTATATCATCTAATTGTTCTAGGACCGTTTCCTTGTAGTGGTCTTTATCAATAATAATAATTGAACCGCCTTTGTCAGCCTCTTTCCTAATGAAAAGTGACGATAAAGAACAGGGATCAATCTTATAACTCCTATCAGCAATACAAAATAGAGAGTTGGGCAAATACGGACCCCTGGATATACCAGAGGTGGGATCAGATGCCTAGGAGGAATAAGCATCCCCTGTTGACCGGTCACACCCGCCGTATGATACTATCATCAATAGTAATAATTTTAATGCTGTTCTCTCAGTTCTTGAAATGCTATCTCGCAATATGTTTGTTGCATGCTGATTTTTAATTAAAAGCGATTTTTCGTCGAAGTGTTTGCTTCGGTTTGATTCATATGGTGTAGGATTGCTTTCTACTTGTATTTATGATAAGAAAAGAGTTATTTGATCAGTTAGTTGATCAGTAAACGGTTTAAGCTTAACAAAAATAAATGACCTTACAAAAAAACCACAGCCATATACGTGTACAACATTTAGAAATATATATATATATATATATATATATATATATATATATATATATATAATATTAATTATGAATCGTTTATATAACTGAAAATAATCTATTATGTGTACATGTGTACATGTATATGTATTCATGTCTGTATGTACATGTGTGTGTATAAGTATAAATATATATGTATGTATATGCTATTGTTTGCTTTTGTAAAAATATTGTGAATATGAAGGTTAATAAAAAAATATTTAAAAAGGATCCGGAAAAAAATTATCCAATCCGGAAAAATATACGCGAGAAGCAGTTCAGGAGTCTCTGAGCCTCTTGGATTCAGTCCCTTGGAATTAGTGTTTGGCCATACAGTTGGAGGTCCTTTGATTTTTTAAAGGGAAACTTGGTGATTGAGATTAATGCTTTTAACTTTATAGACGTTGTGTCTAATATCAAAGGGAGACTTTACAATGCTTGCAATTTGGCACAAGAACATCTCAAGAGTTCTCAAACCACAACGAAAGTTTGGTAAGACAAAGATGCCAGGAACAGAGTTTTCAAACCAAGTGATAAGGTTCTTGTATGTTTTGCCTGTTCTTGATCATCGTCGCCGTCCTGTTCGATAAGCGGCGACGACGACAAACAAAAAACTTCTAAACCTGACTCTGATTAAATTCAAAACCGATAGATAGCTGGTATATCGCCACTTATAACCACAAACAAACAGACCGTTCGACGCCTCACAACTTTGTATTCTCCTAACATTGTAACAACAAGAAAACTTATTAACCCAACGTCAAATTGATCCGCAACTATTTATGTATAGTTCATTCAGGCAGGCTAAGGGTATTGTTCACAGTTGATATCCCATTGCATTAGATAAAATCCCATTGAATCAATTTTTGTCTTTAATTCTTTTTTAAATACCCTAAAGAGTCATTTAAATTTTATTGAATATTGATTTTTTAAAAAGTAAGGTATAAATATAGGTGAAGTGAATAAAATACAGCGCATAATAAAGAGAAACTGAATATGTATATATATATATATATATATATATATATATATATATATATATATAACTATAACTCGGTTTACCTGATCAAGATATAGGGCTCACGGCGGGTGTGACCGGTCAACAGGGGATGCTTACTCCTCCTAGGCACCTGATCCCACCTCTGGTGTGTCCAGGGGTCCGTGTTTGACCAACTATCTATTTTGTATTGCTTATAGGAGTTATGAGATTGATCACTGTTCGTTATCTTCACCTTGCATTCATATCGTAGCCCGCAGCAAAACACGGACGTCTTTCTAAAACCATAACATATAATCGCCCATCTCCTGGCGGCCTATAAGAAAGCAACACGGTGTCAAAGATCACTTATTTTTAACCCGGGTATCCGACCTGCTACCCACTCGATCTGTCGAATTCATATGGATAAAAATAAACGTTACTGTCAATGTATTGAATCTGTTATTGTCTGCTACATTTAAAACATTGTTGTGACGTCAGTTCTTTGTCTTGACAGCACTTTATTTTTCATACTGTACTGAACATAGTCCAGTATTATTAAGAGCAGGCCAATATTATGAGAAATACTGTTTTAGATAGAACAATGTTTTAAGATACAAGACTCCGATGGTCTATTATGTCAGATACGGGGCGGATCACTCGCCGCTACGCGGCTCGTGCCAGTCCCGTATCTGACATAATAGATCATCGGAGTCTTGTATCCCTTACATACACTCTCCTATCTCACGGTACTGGATATTTGTTAGAAGTAGTTGACAATACTCTGAACGAAAACTATCAAACTTACCGGTGATTCATGGTCATATTATTACATGGTACATGCAGTAGGTAACCCCATTTGAAATAACGCACGTTAAAAATGCAAATGCACAGAGTCATACAGGAAAACTATCGACAAACATACATAGACCCAATTCACTGAGATTTCATGTTTTTACTTTTTCATTGTTACCAACAACCATAACATGCTTTTAAAGAATTCCTTTCATGAATGGTTCTTGTATAAAAATTGTATTGTCCAACAAAAATTACGAAGGTACTTTTGGATTAATGTAGACCAATGAGATTATGATGAATATAGCGGAAATGAACGGATTGAAGAAACATATATCATGTCACATAATCTGTCTTGGTCTTCCCATTGTTTGTCAGTTTTGACTTATTTTCTATTGTTAACGGTTCCGGTAATAATGACACCATGTTGTAGAATAATATTTACATGATCGAAAGGAAAATGGAAATATGAAACATAAGTAGACATCTCCAACATGCAAGGGAAGTTCTAGTCCATTCAGTACCACAATTATAGTATGTAAATCGATTGTTTGGATGCATTGTCAGTATGCGGTTGCCACTTTGAGTCATAAGTTATCTTATCTAATCCGGAACCTTCCAGGGTGATTCATATTGATTTTATCAGATCACACAGCCTGTACCTTATGGGAAAACTTGAAGATAACGAAAGGAGAACACATGCACATTACATTTCATCTTCACATTGGTTGCGATATTACTTAACTGTTGACGATCAAAAATCATACACATATATAAAAGTTAATTTCAATCGATTTTCATTGAAAGTGTTTCAGTGTATACCAATTTCAGACGTGCATGATCTTCTGTAGACTCTCAGTGGAGTTCAATCCTACACATACCTCCTGAAATGACCTGATTTGGTGTACTAATCAGCTAATAGACAACCCAATAATATACATGGCTCACATGAAAGATGACCCAATTAGGAATAGAAAAGTCATCGTACCTTCACGGAAGAGTCAATTAAACCGCTATGAACATCCCAGTATGTCCGGTATGGCCATAGATACTTATACAGCAACCTTGGTTATCCATATGACCTCAAACGTACAACTTCTCTTACAAAGCTACTTGCACTTCAAATGACACTGGGGAATCCCGGAAGTAATACAGATTATTCACTCTAAACATGGCAATGAGGGGCAATGAGGGATTCCCCGAGGTTAAGTTTTAAATGGGAATGGGGATTTCAATTAGTAATAATGTGGACTGTGTAAAATACAATAACCAAGTTTATAAAGCTATGTGTTGCATACAAACATTTCATAAAAGATTGAAAAGAATCAAGCAGCCCCAAAGTCGTGTTTATCTTATTGATGAGCATGTTGCTTAGGAGTTTCATGCAAGGAAATTTAAGAATCTTCAGCTGAATGTGCTAAAGGAATTTAAACATATACCTATGTCACAATTTTGATTCGAGATAAGAAACTCTCCTCGTTTTCAAACTGAACCTTGACATGTGAAAAAGAAACACAA
The DNA here is from genome assembly GCF_947568905.1 of Ostrea edulis. Lineage (NCBI taxonomy): Eukaryota > Metazoa > Mollusca > Bivalvia > Ostreida > Ostreidae > Ostrea > Ostrea edulis. The sequence continues at coordinate 24,625,128 of NC_079165.1, read as the reverse complement.
ACGAGAAATAGCTTTATTCATAAAAATCCACTTGACTTTACACAAACAGCATTCACACACTATACACTCACTAACACACGTACTCAAAATACATATTATATGGCAACACAACAATCTATACTTTCCTTTGATACACAGTCTATTTCACATAAACCCAGACCAGTTTAAGTAGAACGTTCATAGGTTCACATTACGATGCGCACATATGGTAAGGAAACTTGCACATATTCTACAATACTTCTTTATGTCACCATTTGGGATCCCGTAGATGTAATATGTTTTACGGAACTTTCTTATGTCTCATTCAGGTGTGATACGCTGATACATGTAGAACTAGATTTTAATGTTACTTGTAGTACAGGAACACTCACATTTACAAGTAGAAAGAACAAGTGCATGGGTTTAGTGAATCGCCTCAACGAGTACACATCAGAGGTCACTTATAATTGTTCATGATCGGGTTATAGTCGGGATTTCTACATATACAAATACATCTTAACTCTATAATAACATTGATCTAATGAATAAGAAGAATATACGTGATTTTGCATATATACAGAATATCCACACAGAGAAAATTATATAAAAAAGAGACTTACTGTCAATCCACACAGAAAAACGGCACCAACACACAGTACAGTTCCATGACCACATAAGATAGTTAAATGACATACATATAAATATATACATTTATTTGGGCTACATTCTGTTTAAACATGGACTTTTTTCAGCAATCATTTGATTACATGTACTGAATACATGTATCTTGTCCATCTTGTAATACCTCACTGCACTGGTCTAAAAGTGCAGGTGTGATTATTGATGGGTGTTAGGTAATTGCCATTCTTATCGAGGGTAAACCCTATCAAATCTGATCATTCGTTGTTGAAAAGCAGTGGCATATAACATTATGCTGAATTGGCATTGTAACAGTGGTTTTAACCTGTTCTTTAGGATTTTCAGGTAATAAGCAGGGGTGGCATTATAACCGGGGTGGGGATAATTAATATAGATGATCCATTAAAATAATTTTAAATCTCATTTTAATGTTTAATACACAAGAAAGGAAGTAATGTACAAAACTGTTGACTTACTGCTAGTTTGTGTTTGCCAATCAAATAAACATAAGACAACCAAGCTATCCCTGCATTTACAAACTTCTGTTTATTTGCAAGCAGGAGAATTTTGGCCAGATTTGGTTTATATTCTCTCTGTTCGGCAGTCACGCTCTCTTCTTTAAATGGAGTTACTGGTTGCAGACATATGTACTCCTTGTCCATCAGAAGGTCCTCATATTCCTTCAACGTCTTAGGATATAGCGGGTCTTTCTCAAACTCTTGAATAACTTTACTTATGTAGTCCTTCGTGTTCGACAACGTTGGAGTACCATTTTTACCCGTAGACTAAAAATAGAATGAGATATCTACATTTGTTAATGTTTAGCTTTAAACAACACCAGACAACAGAGACATGCCCTATTGTATTGTCATACACTGGGGTCAAGACCATGTGATGCAGTTGTAACATTATTTCTTGACATTCTGTAAAATTTAAAACTATCAATGTTGTTCCATATCAGTTACAAATAAAAGAAACAAGTAATCATTTTTTAACATCTATAATACACACTTGATTAATCTGATTACACTCAGCTCCTCAAGTCAAATCCTTTCCTAAAAAGAGCGGATTAAGGAACCGATTTTAATGAGATAGCAAAGTATAAATGCTTGATAAGATTTTGACAATGTGACCAACTGCATTTATAGTGTATACATGTACAATGTACATACAGATGTTACATTCAAAGGCTGAATAAATATGTTGATTGCCTCATTACGTTATAAGTCGAACAACGATATAAATTGTTATAAAATATTTTCATTCGTCCATTTCATGAAACATATTTCAAAAGAAATATAGAAATATATGTATATATATATATTATTTGCCAAGTTTGACTCCGCCCTGATGCCAGAACATCTACCCCTGGGATCATAAAATTTACAATTTTGGTAGAGGCCTCTACACGACTAGTTTAGTCAGTTTTTCGTAAAGATAAAAATATGAAGATAACGAACAATGATCGATCTCAATATTCCTATAAGGAATACAAAATTAAGAGTTGGGCAAACACTGACCCCTGGGTATACCAGAGGTGGGATCAGGTGATTGGAAGAGTAAACATCCTTGATCAGGTAAACGGAGTATGTAAATATACTGTGTTAGAGAAGATGCTTGACAATTTTTGTTCCGCCCTTAAAACATCTGTGTTGCAAAGGTCCTGGAATTTACAATCACGTCCCCTTGTCCCAAAGATGCTTTATAGCAAATTTGAAAATAATTAAAAGATTAGCTATCACACACGACATATGCAGATCAGGCAGCCTAAAGAATCGTTCCTACGATTTACTAAATTGCACAATGTAATTAACATTGTCCAGGCGCGGATCTAGAACATTTACAAAGGGGTGGGGGTTCAGAACCAGAGGATTAAGTTGTTGATATCATATTATTTTGTACTTTTCTTTATCGTCGGCATATGGTTTTATGGATTAGCTAACAAATAAAAGAACACTTTAAACAGACGTACTGAAGGTACTGAGAAGCACTAGGCTTGGCTTGTAATGATGCTGTATGGATATACAAATTACAATAGTACTATTAACCTATCAAAACAACATTTTCAATAATTTGCTGCATTAAAGGATAGAATAAAATATTGAAAGTTTGGAACACTTTTCTAAGCAAATATAAATGCATGCTATACTAGTATTTAAGATGGGGATTTTCTTATGAAATATGTTTCATGAAATGGACGAATGAAAATATTTTATAACAATTTATATCGTTGTTCGACTTATAACGTAATGGGACTTAAATGAATGGAATAACCGCATTTTGCAGTCTTATACATATTATGCATAAAACGTTTGCTAGAATAAATTGCAAACTTGTTTTGACATGTAAAAGATACTACTTTTTATCAAATGACATCTAAGAAGAAAAGTATTTGTTTTCTCCTTAACACAAAGTTGCCTCACAATACCACTCAGAGGAACATTAAAAATCATGAGGTGAAATGATGGTATCCGCCATAAGGACAAAGTTACAAAACATTATCAGAAGTGTATATCTCAATAATCTCATAACTGTTATCAAATTATCCCAAAAGAATTTTAATTCATCCTATGAAATGTTAGAAATATGTCTCATCATATCATCTCAATCAAATCTAATTGTATTTCTCGACAATCTCAAGAACGTTCTCAAATAATTTCGAAAACAATTCTAATTCAATTGATAAATTCCTATATATTTGCCTTATAGCATTCCTAACCTCTCTCTCTCTCTCTCTCTCTCTCTCTCTCTCTCTCTCTCTGAAATCGGGCAAATACATTAATTACATCAATATCAAATCAAAATTTAAGGAATTATATTTACAAGCGGTAAAACATTTCTTCTTGAAATATTCTGCACCGTAAATTGATTAAGATTAGGTAAATGCATAAAAGTGAGAAAGTGTTTCACAAAAATATTGTAATTGCTCACTGTGACAGCAATACTAATGGGCAGAGAATAGAAAGAATATGTTATCAAATGGCGATCACTTTTCACAAGAAAAAAGAGAGCAAAACCAACAGCTGAAGAACAGAGCAATTGTAATCTTACCTTTTCAATGTTGTTTTCAGGAGTGAAAACCTCTTATTAATCGGATAGGCTTATAAAATCATTTTTAAAGGTGAGTACCAGAGAAAACGTAATAAGAATTGAAAAGTTATTTCTTTTTCAGTCTTTTTTTCTTCGGGTTTTTATATTTGTGAAACAATATACTGTCAAAATCGAAGAGGGGGAGGGTTTCAGAAAATGTCAAATCCGGGGAAATGGATAGTATACAGAAGCGTTTGCTCAAACAATAAGTCATTGTGATGTTAAAATACGTACAAGAATACGCATTTTTAGTACATATATATAACTTATGAAGTATATGAAACGGTGGAACATAAGGACGACTTCCCGTTTTCAATGACATTTCTGCTGCCCTTGTTCATAATACAATAAGCCTTTTGATTTTACAAAATGTTGATCACCCCATAATGTAAACCATGCATACAGTATGTTACGTTCCGTTCCATTTTCCATTCCGAATTTTAGCAACACTCGATGATTGTTTACAAACTTCCAAACCGCGCGATCTCTTCCAACCCACGCGGTTTTTATATCCTACACTACCCGTTTCAAAACGTGTCACAAAACATTTGCTTGACATTGCAGCATAAGAATATTCTATGTACTTTAAAGAAAAATATGATACTGCATTGGTATTTTGACAGACACGCTAATACATAGGGACATTTTTAATCTCTACCCAGAATTATCCTTCCTTACACTATTTGTTCTGCATACTTTATAAATTTGACGATAGGTGTCGTTGATTGGAGGAATTTTGACTACCCTTCTACATATGATAATCGCTGGCGCATGCGCCCAGCGATCAAAATAATTTAAAATGACAACTGAATTTACAACGTTTATTGTGTTCAAAAGTTCAATGTCTGACAACATCCCCACTAAATTTACATATTTTTCAATAGATTTAAATTTAAACTAAATTTGATGAATGTTGAAAATAGTTATAATCAGTGAATGAAAAAGATGTCGGATGACATAAACTTACAGGAGTTTTCAACCCCAACTCCCTTTGTTCCTGCGAAAAAATCATACAATGGACAAATAAATAAACCATTGACTAAATTATTTTGCAGTCGCATTAATTTTATTAATTACAGGATATAGTCCCTTAACTGACACTTACTTACAAGTACAATAAAATATAATAAATCCTTGTATTGGTATTGTGAACTGAGGACCGCAACTGTTGTGCGCCCCCTGTATTAAGGGGGAAATAACTTGCGCTGATTTGTGAAAAATGCATCCCATTTAGAGATCTTTTTATTCAAATAAAAGAATTTGTACCACTTGACTTTCCGAAAAAAGCCAAGATCAGAAATGCTCACGTGTAACGTCACGAAAGAGAAATCATATTTAGCCGAGGCGAAGTACATCGATTGATCGGATAAACGTAGTTTGGTATCGATCGATAGGATAAGCGTAAACTGTGTATAGGCTGCTCTTGACTGGTATTGCGAATTAAGTTGAAATCTTATATAAGACTAGGTGCATTATTGAGATTCCAATAAAACGAGTAGGCTCATTGGGGGCCGTCAGTGAAACTCAAACATTCACAACCACATATATTTCAATTAGTGTTCATAAGTTAACCACCGTAAAATGTCTTAAACATTACCAGAACGGCGTAAAACCGCAATCAATCAACCAATGAATAGTTACTTCGTATGATTAATAATTCCTTTCACTTAGTTCGTTCATCTAAGGATTTGATCGCAATTTCTCTGAATTTTTGCATCCTTCGCGTTGTACCTTTCGGGCGCTTTTAAACATAGGGACTCTTTGGAACGCCTTTTAAATAAATATTTAGTTTTTACACTTCCCAAAATCTTCAACATATATTTCTTGTTTTGATATTATATAAGTCAACCGAATTACTCCTACATGTACATGTATGCAATGTGCATTACCTAAAACTTTAGAAAAGAAAAATTAAATCGTATGTAAAGAATGACTCGGCGCAAGTGAAAGATGAGAATTGTTTTTTTTTTTTTTTTAATATTTCGTGTGAAACTACGACAGAAAACATGTACATGTATTTCTCCGAACTATTCTGGTGCAGTTATGATAGAAAAAATACCCCCTTTCGGTGAATTATTACCGATGCTAGGAATGTTTGATTTTCCCATGCATTTTCATGTTCAATTTTAAGTACGCTTTATCTCTCTATCATTTTCACGAAGTTCGGGTAACTTAATACTGCTGTGGAAATTGTGGCCATTAAAGGCATAGGGTCTTTTATCTCAAAAATGACATCACAATATTTTGCAAAAAGAGCTCCAAAAACAAATTTGTAGTATATATTATGAGTTATCTAAAGCTGCATCACTTTGAAATTGAAGTCATTTTGACGTTTTTGCCCTTTATAAAAATTTTGTCTGGAGAACAATATTTTAAACTGCTACCCCGCTGATTGGTGACTACACACAAACATAAGAGATGCGAATTCAACAGGGTACCAGTTTAGGCAAATGAGAACAGGGCATTATTTTGGAATTATTTTGTAATTACTATCGTATCCAATGTGCTTGTGAACATTCTGAAGAACTTTGTGTGATTTTCTAGTTATGATCTTAATTTTCGCCACCTTTTTATAACATACAAAATTTCACCAATAAGATATCTTAGACCCTATGCCTTTAATGTAAACAATAATACAGACGTCAGAATGTATGCGAGGGGCAGACGTGCGAAAAAAGAAAAGTTGCAAAAGTCAAAACGTATGCAAGACATGAATACCTTGATGAATAGAATGGAAACGATCGAGGCAAGAGCACTAGCTACTATGGCCTTGGAAGTGCTGTTGAACTTGTAAAGGAAGTAGCAGCCCATGTTGTCGTTAGACCTAACCTTGTGGTTTGAAGGAAGACGAATTGTAGAGCTAAACGTTTTGTCTGAAGTCGTGTTATATCTATCTATCTATCTATCTATCTATCTATCTATATATATTCCAATAAATGATTTCTTTTCAAAATTGTCAAATAGTCATGAAAATTCTTCCAATAGGAGGTTCAAAATCGAATACAGTTTCTATCACATTATTTCTATCAATGTATTCCAAAACAGTCACGAAGAATTAACCCCCCCCCCCCCCGCTCCCTGCTTTTTACAATGGACTTTTTTTTTATATTTTGAAATGCAAAGGAATTATACATAAATAAAGAACCCCACCTCCATTATCTTTAACAGTAGTTGATGAAAAGATTTTAAGCTTGAAGGTTATTCAAAAATGTATTTAGCGAAGTATGAGCGTTGATACATGTAATAGTGAAAGACTCCACCCCTTCCCACAAGTAATTATATCGCTTGGATGAGAGAGAGAGAGAGAGAGAGAGAGAGAGAGAGAGAGAGAGAATAAGTCAGTCTATATATGATCATGTATCTGAGGAATCTATAACCCTTGACTTGTGAAGATGCATTTCAACATATAAAAGTGTCGTTTCCTACTATACATGACCTTTAGGTACAAAAACGTAAATCTTTCAAACATAATTTAACAATATTATTGATACCATTGTCAAATCAGCTATACAGTACCATATGTCCGAATGATTATGTAGAACAAGGTTGAAGATGTCACTGACTAAGTGGAGTCACTGGTCACCATTGAATATACTATGTATACAAGTGGACACATCAATCTATATATAACTTTAAGGACACCTACGTCAAAATCATGGTTAGCTTCATCCCTTCATATTTTACAGGAAGTTAAAGTGTAGGTATATGAATAACTTTTAATTACAGTGTTAACAAAAACAATATTCAATTATTCACAGGTTTTTTTTTTTAGCATTTCTTCATCTAGAATCTAAACTATCCTATTTTTTAAGTACCAATTTCCACCCCAAATTCTTAATTTTCCCCTATTTCTGATTATGTAGTTATGTTTAAGCATGCTATTACAATGTATCATTCATTCTATACTCTGTATATATTCTGAAGACTATTGTCCAAAAAATAAAAATAAAAACTAGAGATTGCATTGTTTTTATGAAAAACTAATGTCTACCCAGCACCCCAAATTGGAAGTGCTAAAAATGTAACCTCCTCCCCTTAATGTATATAGGCATTATGAACCCCCAATAACCACATAGGAGAAGTATTCACAAACTATTTTACACCCTCCAAATCTCAGATCCACTATAATTTAAACGAAGACAATTACACCCCCCCCCTCTCCCTACAACATGCACATCTGAAGAAAACAATAGGATCCTCCTGTTTCTACAATATGCACATCTGCAATTCGCATTGAAGTATTGTACAAAATTTCAGTCTATTGGATAAGCCATATAGGAGAAGCGTTCACAAGCTATTTTATTATCCATTTTAAATCGATGTTTACAAATAAACGCGTCACTCTGCCATTTCAAGTGACAGTCACGTGACCAGTTCAAACTTTCAGATCATCGGTGGTCTTGTTTGTGTAAAGCTAAGTGAAGATAACGAACAGTGATCAATCTCATAACTCCTACAAGCAATACAAAATAGATAGTTGGGCAAACGTTACAACAGTACCGTGCTATAAGTTTAATAGAAATAAAAATATCAAAAACCTTTTAGTAATTCGTTGTTTACGCTCTTTCAGCCTTTAAAGTAGACAGTTGCGTATGAGTTAATACATCATGTTGGGATTCCCCTGGCGTGTGTGGGTCTATTTATAGACGTCTAACACTGTATAATTTATGGGATGATTTATTTTTGTACCACAACATATTTACTTTCTAAATAATATTATCACTGTTTTCATTTACATTCAGATGTTTTCAAGCATGTAATGAAGGGAAAGTTAAGAACTTTGCTTTAAAGTAATTATATACAAAAATAATACATGAACATCGGATCATACAGCTTTAACTTTTTATATCCTTATTTTTTTGTTAAAACTATTTGATTTTCCGAATTTTTTAATTATCTTAAAAGAAATATGATGCGTTTCAAATTAATTACTAGGGCCTAATACATATTATTGTGTATTTGATGTATACTTTTATAAGATCCTTTGATTTTTCACTTAGATAAATCAATATCACAATTTAACTTACTATGACAAAAATTGAATGTCCATTATTGTTTCGTATATATTGAAGTTGTACCCTTAACTGATTATTTTACTGAGATAAATTGAAAGTTATACTGTACATAGTGAATTCAGCTCTTTATCGTTATATTGAATACATTTCATGCCAAAATGTGTATAAATCTTATATGTATAATTATTGATGGTGGGTATTGTATGTTTATAAATTATAAAACATGTGTTAATTTCTATATCTGATGTTCTGGGAGATATTAATAGTACAAGGTTTTTGATTGGATTGTGTGATTATAAAGGGTTACACGAACTCGTGTGGAACAGGCAGTTTTTATGTATTCGAGTATAAGAAATTAAAAGCCATTCAAAATTTCGCTGCTCTACGTGCAATTTCTCATGTATACAGAAAGAAATATTCCGTTCTGTATGAAAGGTGAAGACAACGAATAGTGGTCAACTCCCACAATTAATACAAAATAGAGAGTTGGGCAAACATGGATCCCTGGATATACCAAAGGTGGAGGGTCAGATGCCAGGAGGAGCAAGCATCCCCTGTTAACCGGTCACATCCGCCTTGATTAGGTAAACGGAATAACCTGTTCTGATATAAACTTAATGGATACCTAATCATAAGCAAAAATCATAAACATATAACTTATGCGAATTAACATCAGGTCTCTTCATCTCTGACAATGACTGTCTTTACCCATAATTTCCATCTCCTTACTGTTTAAATTTATCTATCTCTTTATTGAAATTGGAAACCATAGAAGGAATAGTATCATGGTATATCTTCAGAATATTTATTAAGCATATTTTCCCCATGTTTGCTTTGATTATTTTCCAACTAAGGCTATTTATGCCAGTGTCTCGCTTTGGGATGATGTTAATGAGATCCAAATTAAGTGTATTGATGTTTGTATCCCAAATATTCCTTGCAAACAGAGTTTACATTATTACATAGCAATGGTAAAAATACTCTTACCGTGCTGTGTTTCTCCAGCATAACTCTGCCTGACACAGGTAACTGAATATCCTTTCCCACATCTACCTTAAATATCATCCGACGTGTAAGTATACTGTAAAATATACACCATGAAATATTCTTTATTGGGTTTTTTATTCTCTCCCTTGAAATATTATTGTATCGAAGAATTGTTCACTAAGCTAAATTGTATTGTCTTTCATAAAACGATTAAATAGTCCAAGGGAACTTCATGCATGGCCTGATGAAACGATCTTGACATAAATTTAAACCTCGATCTAATTCACAAAATACAATCTGTCATTTGTCAAATACTGTCTGACGTGTTTCATATCACAGCTAACAAATGAGCACAATTCGTGCCAATGGGAATTCCAACAATCTGTTGAAAGACCTGATCACCAAAATTCATGAAGATATTGTCAATGAGGAACTCCTGCATATTTTTTTATTTCAACTTCAGAGTACTTGTGCGTGGAATCAATATCAACTTCAGAGATGCAGAATTTTACCTTTTGAATGCCCCGACGTCAACAGTCCATTTGTTTGGAGAAGCATATTGTGGAAATTCCAGCTCAACCGAGTGATCCATATCCAATAGACCTTCATCAAACTTAATTGTTAGAATGTCTTCAACAGATGTCTTTGCAGCTTCACATTTATCGATGAAATGATCAAGAGTTTGCAGATTTGCCTCGATATCTGTTTTCAAATCTGTCAATCTTCTCAAAGTTTCATTTCTTCTGGTTTCCATTTCATCCAGCAAAGTTTTCATAGCCTCCGTGACTTTGTCTTGTAAGTCCTTCTCAGCATCCATCATCCTTTGACGTTCTTGATCATATATTGCGCTGGCTTTTTCATAAATTCGTTTAAGTTTTTTAATACCAGATTCAAAATTTGGTTGAACGGTTGTCCTCAAAAAGTCAATATCTTTGTCAATATCTACATATTTCGAATGTATAAACTGTTTTAGATCCGTAACTTCGTGTTCCAAGTGTTCTAAATATCCCTTGGTACATATTTGGACATCACAGTTCTTGCAAAATAGCGTTTTGTTTTCGGTTGGATGTGTTGAGCACTGTCTTGGTTTAACATTCCGAGCATCTCTGTATTTATAACGAACAATGGTGTGTCCTTCTACAGATTCAGAACCCAGATGTGGAATGACACAGTTGTTGCACAGACGAACTTCACACTGATTGCAGAAATGCTGAAGAGGTTCAATCTCACAAACTTCACACACTATGATATCCTGACTTGTTGACATGATTTCGGAGACCTGAATATATAAAATCCGGACCAACAATATATAACACTTAAAGCTATAATAATGCTCGTATGATATAAAGTTCATCTGCTTATCTTAAGTTTTTATAACAAAGTCCAAGTTATATGTGAATAATCAATTATTAATTTCAAAAATTTAATTCAAGGGCAATAATTCTGTTTTCATTAATTTCTAAAGCTAGTCTGCAATGCAATAAATCTATTTTATATTTCCCCAGATATTTTGTATATTTTTGTAAAGAAATAGTTTCATGAAATTGTTATCTCGTTATAAATAATTTTTGTGAAATTATGATGATGCTGTTTAAGGAAAATTGCAATTTTCGAACGTTGATATGATTCTGTATGTGTGTCTCGCATCTTAAAAAGTGTGACAACCTAAATATTTTATATGTTAATATTAGTTTTAACTCTAATGAATAAAATAAATACATTTTCTAAAGTATCTAGACATCTATCAGATAATAATGCGAGTATAGAATTACCGTAAACACGAATAAAAATATTTGAATTGTTGAAACAATACATATCCTTTGTACATTCTACAAAACAGCTTATTTTGCAATGTTTGGTAACTCGATGTAAGACATTATCATGTCTATAATCACCACTAATGTAAAACATTATACAGCTCAAAGCGCAAGGCAGAAGAATGGAGATTCACGCCTCGATTCCTCTGTTACAGGATATCATTTAAAAGTATGTCGATCTTTATAATTAGCTGCTATTAACTTTAATTAGATTTAACTGATAAAAACTGTACGTAAGAAAGAAATTCAACTTTCGGTTTGTTCAAAAGACATTTTTGCCTTTTTAATCTCTTATTTCTGCTGTTTTGGGAATGAAGTCCTGTCCATTACATCATTCATATTGTCATCTTCTACAGACGTAGCATATTTTAAAATGACTTTAAAGGTAAAACTGAAGTATTCTTCTCTGAAAGTAATATCCTGGCGCAATTATATTCATGCCCAATTTACAGAAGAGTTCTTAAAAGGACCGTAACCCGAAATGATTTACTGCATATGTTTGTGTAATGAGTTTTTTGAGGGTTTTTTTTTTTGGGGGGGGGAGGAGTTTTGTCAGTTTGAGCAAAGACTAACGATAAGTTGTAGAATAAACAATAACATATTTATTAATTAAATAAATAAATGATATTAATAAAATATGCACACTTACTCCTTTCACTCTCAACACAAATTCAAATGAACAAACAAATGACAATATAGGTATCTGATACAATATAAACACAATTCTCTGTTGGAAAGTCCGATAGTACGTATCAGATGTAAAGCAAATGTACAGGTTTTAACTTTTCAAGTTAAAACAATAATCGAAAGTAGTATAATATAGAGAAATTTCCAAATATTCAATTCTCCTTTTCTGTAATATAATATTCTTTGTTTTCGTATTTCGAGTCACTTTAATTTTTAATGTAACTAATCTGCACTGTGAAGACATTGTTCCGGTTTCCCTCCAACTTGCGATTAGCCTGGTACCCGAGGCCTTCCCATGTTCAAAGAATGAAGGCCAGGCATCCGCTGTCGAATGGATTCTTCCACTGATCAAAATCCACTATGGCGGACTCAATGATAAGTAATGGAATGTATGTAAATGAGCGTATCATGGCTTAATTAGCTGGGTCACTTCTTATTTTATGTCATTAGTTGCCAGAGACAGACCTTAGGAAATGTATAATACTTGGTTTTTCATGTGACACGCTTGTTTGATATAGTCTTATCCCTTTGTTTTCAAGTAAGTAGGTGATTCGTCAACTCCCATATTTTGCACGTGTGTTAAATCAAATCTAACCGTGTCACTTCGTTTTTTCTACTATTGATGGGTTGCATTGGGTTGCTGGCGAAGATATATACTGAGTTTTATGGATGACACGCACCAGTTTTCCTATTTTGAATCGGCAATATATCGAATTTCCTCGACTCGTTTTGACTGGTTATCCTTGTTAAGCAGTATAAATATTATTGTAACTGCTAGCTGTTTATGAGCTATCCTTACATTTTGTAAATATTTGATATTAAAGATGACATGAATTAATAAATATGGTATAATTCTAAATGTCCGCCATATTTCTCTACTAATCTGCCATAATAATTAGTTGGATATTCTATTGTTATATGTATCAGGGTTTGCATGGTATATAAGGGGACGAGTTTTGCTACGCTTCACTTCACATCAGTGTCTTCGATTTACCTGTGCAGGTAGCGTCGACAGGTAACACGTACATCTTCAATACTAATTTATAGGACATCGAGAAGAAATGAAATCACGTTTTTGAAACACCATGCAGTGCTTAAAATTACACTAAACATATCGTACAGTAGTAAATCATTTTAAAAGCTTTAGATAAATACATATATAATGCCTTTTCTTTATGTGAATGTGCGTACATTTGCAATATATATGTCAAAACTATACATTAACGCGGAAAAATATTTCATCTATTATCAAATGTGGATTCTAAAAAATTCTAAAGAACTTTTAGTAAACTTGAAATCACAGAATTTTCCCCAAATCAATAGCATTAAAACCTATGACTTTTTAACACTATACACGACCATTCCTCACGATAAATTAAAGACTAGACTTTTTGACATCATAGACAGTTGCTTCTTCAACAAAAACGGAAAACGGAAATATTCATATCTAGTGACCAGTCATTCAAAAACTTACTTTGTTAAACACCACTCTGATTCCACGCACAAGTACTCTGAAGTTGAAATAAAAAATATGCTAGAGGTCCCCATTGACAATATCTTCGTGGTCTTTGGTGATCAGGTCTTCTAAACAGTCTGTTGGAATTCCCATGGGCACGAATTGTGCTCCTTTGTTAGCTGACCTGTTTTTATATTCATGTGAAGCAGAATTTATTCAAAAACTTCTACGTGAGAAGAAAAAATCTCTCGCTGTGGCCTTCAATTCGACTTAGATATATCGATGACGTTTTGTCTATTAACAATGATAGCTTTCATTCATATGTCGATTTGATATATCCCTGTGAGCTCGAAATAAAGGACACCACAGAGTCGTCCACTTCTGCTTCATACTTATATATTTTATTGAAAGTAGACATTAACGGCAAACTGACAACTCAACTGTATGACAAACGGGATGATTTCAGCTTCTCCATCGTCAACTTCCCACATTTATGTAGAAATATTCCATTATCACCTGCATATGATGTTTATATATCTCAACAGTTTTTAAATCGAGGTAAGCTACTGACAAACAAGTTGATGGTACAGGGATTTCAACAGTCTCGATTGAAGTCAGCATTTCGCAAATTCTATGGTCGTTATAACGATCTAGTTCGTCAATACAACCTCGCATTGGGTCAAATGCTATCTGACGTGTTTCATACCGATTGTTAAACCGTTCTTGCCACACTAATTTGACTGCGGATAACTCCGTTTGCCTGATCAGGATATGGGGCTCACGGCGGGTGTGACCGGTCAACAGGGGATGCTTACTCCTCCTAGGCACCTGATCCCACCTCTGGTGTGTCCAGGGGTCCGTGTTTGCCCAACTATCTATTTTGTATTGCTTGTAGGAGTTATGAGATTGATCACTGTTCGTTATCTTCACCTTGCATGTACTTCAAAATGAATTCATTTCTGCTCTGATTGAAAGCATGATTCTAAATTTGGGAACGAATCTTGCATGCAAAATATTTAATAGGGGAACACATAAATTCGAGCTCCTTTGGAATTTAATGAAATGCATATATGCACCTTTCTTTCAACACGAACTGATATGTTGTTTCAGGCACGTATACAGGCATATGTATACGGGGTGGGCAAGGAAGCTGGGCTGGTCTGCTCTTCCCACTTTTTTGACAATTTACTTTTCCCCGTTATTCTAACACACAAGGTCAGTATTTTCTACATGTACAGTTTGAACTAATTTTTTTTGGGGGGGATTTGTAATAAATTCAATTATAAGCATCAACTCCTGTAAGTTTTCGATATATTGTCAATCACAGATTTTTAAATAACTGGAAATTTTTAATGCTTGTAAGCTTACCATTATATCAGTGATCAATTTTCTTTCCTTCTGTGAAATGATATATTGTACATCGAAGTAGGACAGTCTCTCTCTCTCTCTCTCTCTCTCTCTCTCTCTCTCTCCTGTTCAATCAATGCATATGGACATACAGAGACCGTAAATAATTATGTGGTTCCCAAAGAGACAATAATACATATTTTCGTTTATACATTTCCTTTTATATGTGTCTTTATGTAATCAACTGTTTATCATGGATTATAAATGTAATACCCGCATTTGCAAACAGATGTATATTTTCGATCATTATTCATTTATTTGTATATCCAAGTTTGTATATGACCATCGATAAATTTTGAATTGAGCACGCAATATATCCAAAAAGATGCTCAGTATATATGATTAGATTCCCGATTTCTATAAACTGCAAAACCTCGACCAAACAAGCATTCAATACAGGAAAAAATTTCGACTCTGACATCTCCCCAGATTGAAGACACACTGTTTGACACGGGTGAAGTGTTTCGCAATATATCTGTATAATGGAATGGCAATGTGTTGTAAAGTTCTAACGAAATACAAATGAAGTTTATCATTTTGTTTCGGGGATTTATCAGAATAAAGGGAATTTAATATTTTCGGTAAGTGCACATCTCTGATACCTGTTGAATAGACGTCCGTGTTTGATATGGGTTTTTTTTTTTGGCGAATATGCCATGTGCATTACATATTATGCATATGGCATGGACCTGTATTTTGCAGGAATTGATATAAATAATATATTTTATGCTCGTTGCTTATTCCATTCTATGAGTATGTGATTGGCAAATGATTTCTCCGCATTTATTTCACAAGAAACTGCAAATAGCCTACTTGCAAGTATGCAAGAAAAGCTTCTTTTTTTTCATCTTTGTCTAAATTATCTAAACTTTCAGAATGTTGCATTGGTATACAATAAATATTTTGTAATTTTGAGCAAAGCATAATGTTTTCAAATGCGACTTTATTTATTTCTCATTCCCTATGCATTGCTATCGGAGATGTACACTGGTATAGTACACCTAGAAAAATCACTCAGGTGTGACAATCACATTTGGGGTATATACGGGTAGAGTAAATTAGGCTGCTTTAGAGAAATATTGCGGATAAGATGAGAAAGGTGTATGTATTTATTAATTCATGTCAGCTTTTAGGACATGCGGGACGATGTGACCAAAAATAACTCGTCAATGAATATTTTTTCTTTTTTTCATGAAGCACCATCAGGATGTCCTTTACAATGTGCATAAATTTCATGGCCAGTTTCTAGGTATACAAGGGAGATAATAAGCTTTGAATTATCTCCCTTTTCGAAACTTGTGAATTTTACAAGATCATTCCTATTTTCATTTCAAAA
Organism: Ostrea edulis; assembly: GCF_947568905.1. Taxonomy (NCBI): domain Eukaryota; kingdom Metazoa; phylum Mollusca; class Bivalvia; order Ostreida; family Ostreidae; genus Ostrea; species Ostrea edulis. The sequence goes on along the minus strand of NC_079165.1, from coordinate 24,608,715 downwards.
AAATAATTTGATGGAATTTTTATATATATCTTTTACAATAATCTTTAAAATATATGCAAAATATAAAATAAATAATAATAGCATACTTAAACATAACCCTATAATAAGAAATTGGGAAAAATTAAGGATTTGGGGTGGAAATTAGTACTTAAAAACAGGGTAGTCCAGATACTAAATGAAGTACTGCTCACAAACCTGTCAATGAGTATTTTTGCAAACACTGCAATTAAAAGATATTCATATACCTAACTTCCTTTAGAAATATTAAGGGATAAAGCTTATCTTGATTTTTGAGGTAGGCGTCCTTGAAGTTCTTCACTGATATGTTCACTTGGGGTTAGGGTTGGCAGAATATATCTCTGATAATAACTTTCAAGCTTATACTCTTTTCATCTACAACTACTGTTGAAAGTAATGGGGGAGGGGACAGTCTCAATTTATTTGCACTACAATTAAAAAAAAAGCTCAATGTCAAAGACAGGGGGGGGGGGGGGGGGGGGGGGCAGCCTAATTCTTTGTGACTGTTTTGGAATACATTGTTAGAAACCACATTTGTTTTGAATGCAAGGTGAAGATAACGAACAGTGATCAATCTCATAACTCCTACAAGCAATACAAAATAGATAGTTGGGCAAACACGGACCCCTGGACACACCAGAGGTGGGATCAGGTGCCTAGGAGGAGTAAGCATCCCCTGTTGAAATATTGAAATATTTAGAATTTTCATGATCATGGAACAAAAATTGAGTTAATGAAACAAATTAAAATTTTAATCTTTTTTAAATATACATGTATATGTTATACATGACTTTGGACAAAACATCTAGCTCTACAATTCGTCTTCCTTCAAACCACGGGGTTAGATCTAGTTAACGTCAATATAAGCTACTACTTCGTTTACAAGATCAACAGTACCTCCGCGGCCAGGGTAGCTAGTGTCGCTTGACTCAATCGTCTCCATCCTGTTTTTCAAGGAATTTATGTGTCGCACACGTTGTGACTTTGCACTTTTTTCTTTTTCACACGTCTGCTTCTCGCATACTTTCCGACGTGTATCATGTTTATTATGTTAGTTACCATTTTTGCAGGAGTGTTTCGTAAAGTTTTTTTTTTTCACGATGAGTGATAATTTTATCAAGTTATCTACGATAAACTGGAAAATGAGTTCAGTGTGTAACAAATAGGATAATAAAATTTATTTCGATTTCAGTCGACGATAATGAGCAAAATTCTATTTTGTGAAAATTGTCAAAATATCAATATGACATTATGTTCGATATTTTCTTGACAAAAAGAAATATATTGCACAAATTTATCATAAGAAGTCAGTAGGGGTTCAGGCTAGATACACATAAAATAAAAACAGTCTGTCAATATATTTTGGGGTATTATAATCAAAATTTCTACTATCGGGCTTCAAAGGTCCCTTACTGCAATCAATGTGATTTTTTTATCCTGTTACCGAAGGGTTAAAAAGTATACATACTATTTGGGATAAAATATCCTCGGATACCCCCTCTTAATTTTCACCAATGGTGCCAGGGGCCCATTGGATTGAATGTATCTTATTATAATATTATTTTATATAAGGCATATATATAATTTATATGAAAATACATAATATCAAATATTTTTCGAAATCATAAAAATATCATATACATCGTTGATGTAGATATATCAACAGTAGAATAACATAGAAATTACTCAAGGAATAATATATAAACACTGTAGTCCTAAGTTGACCGTATAGTTATAACGATAAATATTTAAGGATAGTTTATACTGGTCTCTTCACAACAGTCAAGTTACATTAATTTACAAAGATGTTCAAAAAAATTATGCTCTTTTGCATTTATATACTTCAATACTGATGTATAGAAACATAATGATTTTTTAACATGATTGTACATATTAAAAGTCGTTTCACTTAAAGAATCTAATCTACATAACATTTTATGTTTGTATATTCTGTAGGCTATATAAGTAATAAGGAAATTTAAGGATTTGGTTTTATCATTTTGTTCTAGAAAAAACCCAACAACAATGTGTTTCCATTGAACTTTGAAGGATAGATAACTGCTAACAGTGTTCCATATATTTAAAACATTATCACACTCGTAAATCAGATGTTTTGTAGTCTCAACTTGCTTACAATGTGTGTTTCGTAAAGTTAGTAAAAATAATTTGTAATATAAAATAGTTTGAAAGATAAAGCGTATTTAGATTTATATCAAAATGCTTGGGAAAATTGAACATTCCTAGCATGGACGTTAATATTTGACCAAAAGTATCGATCTTCGGCATATGGGGGTGGGGGTGGGGTATATTTCGCAAACAATGATCGATTATGAAAGCACCAGAATAGTTCGTACGTTTTCCAAGCAAGATTCGGTGAAATGTGTATCCAGTTCTAGTTTCACACTACTATAGTAAATACCAACAAACGATCATTATCTTGCACTTGCACCGATTCATTGTTTACGTACTATTGACGTTCCTTTTGTAAATGCCTAAATTCAAGTTACATGTACATGTAGGAGCGATTTCAGTGACTTATAGGCTATGTTATCAAAATTACTGTGGCGCATACTGTATACATAATATATACAATGTGTATGAAAAGGGAGACTTATAATCAATGCAAGGTGAAGATAACGAACAGTGATCAATCTCATAACTCCTACAAGCAATCCAAAATAGATAGTTGGGCAAACACGGACCCCTGGACACACCAGAGGTGGGGTCAGGTGCCTAGGAGGAGTAAGAAATATGAAGTAGAAATAAAAATTATCATTTGACAAGAATTCAATCAACAGATTTACACATGACACTTGACAGTGCTAGCAAATTACGACAAAACATGACGACATTTTCCCCGCGGTACAACGTCGTGACGTACTTTTTTATTGTGACGTCATATAGTGTGTCGGTAGAGCATTGTGATTTTTCTCGGGAAGCTCTAACTACGCTGCGTCCGGTTCTAAATTTATAATAAATTCACAATCATCACATGATCATCGTCCCGCATATCCTTAAGCATATCCGAGCAAAATCACAGTGCTGTTATAAATGTACCCCTGTGCACTTCGTACCATATGACGTCACAATGAAAAAGTACGTCACAACGTATATGTTCTGATAGTTGCATCGCGGGGAATTGGGGAACGTGTCATAATATTTTGTCGTTATTTACTTCTGTTACCAAGTGATAAGCCGTATACGTGAAAACATTTTTTGTCAAATGATTCTATCTTTTATTCCTTTATGATATCAAAGCATTCTTTATTTTTAATATATAGTATACACGAATGTGATATTCATACTATATATTGTGACCTTGAAATCGTCCCTAATCTAAATGACCGATGTGCTTAAGAATTTCCCTAATGAAAGGTGAAGATAACGAACAGTGATCAATCTCATAACTCCTATGAGCAATACAAAATAGATAGTTGGGCAAACACGGACCCCTGGACACACCAGAGGTGGGACCAGGTGCCTAGGATGAGTAAGCATCCCCTGTTGACCGGTAACAGGTCTATCATGACATAGTATAGATGATATGTACAATATTCCTTTCTCGAAGAATATTCATAAGCCACGCGCTGAAATCGAAAACGAGGCTAAGTTCGGCAAACAAAATATCAGCGTCAGCACGGGGAGGATAGGGCCACGACAAACACTGTTGTATACCATTATGCAATGGAAATGGGAGATTAAATCCAGAGTTATCGTTTCATAAAATACCAAAAGCATCAGAAATGCGGCGAGCATGGATCCAAGCCATCAGAAGAGATCCGGTCCTCTTTTTACCGTGAGTGATATTGCATAGATCTAGACTATAGTCTAGTCTACTGTCTAAGCTGTCTGATCAGCGTTATGCGCATGGTATTATCGTTGTGAATGTGTATTACATGATTACTATTTATTCTTGAATTTCAATCATCCATTAAAATGACTTTCACCATACCAAGTGAGTGTTTATGACCGGTGAAAAACTCTAGGTAAAACAATGGACTAGGTCGATCAGCTGACAGCTTGTCCTAGTTACAGTGTACTTCCAAACAAGACGAATTATCAACGATACATATTATTATATGGTCATATGCTAAGAAAATAATAATAATCATTATTGTCATGATTGAAGATATAAAATTATAAATTAGATGACATGATTTATTTATTTTCATTTTTTAGATTAAATTGCAAATTTTGAAATGAGCAAACATGATATATTGCCTATAATGCAAAAGTTAAACACATGATTAAAAATATTCTTTTGGTGGATTAAGAACATATCATGCAGTTTTTATTTTTACCGATATCAAGTAATCATACAATCATTTCATAATATTTATAGATAAGTGAACAAACCGTAGTTTCCTCTCGCCACTTCAAACCTAGTGATATTAAATGGACACCAATAAGAACCACATTGAAACCGGGATCTGTACCTTCGATTTTCCATTGGAAGGCAGATTCCAACACTCGACGTCCAATTGTAAAACACCCCATTCCAGAAAAAAGACCAAAGTAGGAGTTTGATGATGAAAGATAGAGACCCGATGAAACAGATTATATAGCAATGTCAAATGAAGATGGGTAATTTTGATTCATTTGAATTCTCCAATTATAAAAGATAAAAAAATATGTGATGCCTAGTATTATGATCTGCTGTACACTGCAGTTTTATTTATTTGTACCTATATTTGCAATTTTACAAGCAATATCAATGCATAATGTATATGTGTATCTATCATTAATGTTAATTTGATAAGTTTTTGTGTGAATATACAAGATAATTTAATTGTTAACATATTGATATAGCGCAGCGCACAGATTTTTTCTTCATTTTGTGTTATATTTGTGTTATATTAGTTCTACAGAAACTGCACTAATGAAGGTACATCATGGCATCGTATGTGCACTTGACAAAATTAGTTCCGCTATACTTGTATTGCTCGACCTCTCTGCGGCGTTCGATGTCATAGACCACAATATCCTATTGAAACGTATGGAAAACATGTTTGGTATCACTGGATATGCATTGAAATGGATTAAATCCTATTTTAGTGATAGATATCAACGTGTTGCCGTCGGTTCATCTTTGTCTGATGCTTGTCTCCTCGAATGTGGTGTACCGCAAGGCTCAGTCCTGGGTCCGAGACTCTACTGTCTTTTTTCAAAACCCTTAGGGGAAGTATGCAGACGTCATGATATGACGTATCATATATACGCCGATGACACCCAGATCTATATTATCTTTGAACCTAGTGACAATTGGACTGATATGTCTCAAAGACTCTCAAGTTGTTTGTCGGACATACGTATGTGGATGAGTATTAACCTCCTCAAACGCAATGAAGATAAAACTGAACTTGTAGTCTTCGCACCAAAACACAGACTTAAAGATATGAGCAGTTTTGATCTTGAATTTGGTGATTGTGTTGTGAGTGATTCATCTTTCGTAAAAAAAAAAAAAATAGGCGTATTCTTTGACAAATCCCTTACCATAGAAAAACACTGTCTCTCTATTTCCCGATCAGCATATGTGAATATTCGCAGAATTGGCTGTATCCGTTCATTTATCAATGATGAAGCATGTAAAACTCTAGTAAACTCGCTAGTTACATCCAGATTAGATTACGGAAATGCATTGCTTTATGGTGTTCATTCTAAACACACCAGCAAACTTCAGAGGGCACAAAACACAGCTGCAGGCTTAATGAAACGGTCAAAAAATCCGACCATATTACTCCTGTTCTAATAGATCGTCACTGGCTCCCAGTTGAATACAGGATTCAATATAAGATACTTCTTCATACTTTCAAATCTCTCAACAACCTATATTCTGTTTACATAAAGGATATCCTTACAGTTTACAATCCCACACGATCACTAAGATCTGAATCTCTGCATCTTCTCCAGGTATCTCGGACACGTACGAAAACATATGGAGATCGACGTTTGGACAAGGCTGCATCGAGTCTCTGGAATTCTCTGCCTTTTAAACTCAGACAATGTACTTCATTGTCTAATTTTAAAGTGGACTTCAAAACGCATCTCTTTAGATTAGCTGTAAATTTGTCATTATGTTTATATACTTAGTGCTCTTACATACAGCTCTTACAGTGTTGTTAACAAAAAAAATCTAAACTAACCCGCTGTTTGTTATTATACCTATGTCCTTTTTATGTATTTTATTATTCCTAAGGGTAATTTTAAATTGTTTCATATGTTATTAGGATAATCATATCATATCGCTATATATCAATAATAATATTTATGCATTTTAATTCTGACACTATGAATATTTTATTCACATGTATGTGCACATCGATTTTATGTTATCTTTTCTTTCACATTTGTAAAGCGCTCTAGAGAACTAATGTTGATAGGGCGCTATATAAATCTTTTAATTACAATTACAATATATTTCAGGATATTGTTCACCAAATCAAGATATATATTTATAACATGAATCATTCTCGGAATAGTTATGCTGTTGCCAAACTGATTACTTTATAATATTCAGTTTGCAATAGTTTTGAATATTTTACCTTACAACTGCTGCTGGGCAGTAGGAAGCTGGTCATCATTTAATTGTGGGAGGTATGTTTTCTTTTAAATGTATTAAATAGAAGCATTACAGTTTCAGTATGTTTTATTACCTTCATTATAGTTCTCCTCCTCCTGATGAAATGCAGAGAAAGATAGTGAGAATCGAAGAATTAGAGGCTTTGTTACAGAAGAAGGATGAAGAAATAAAGAGTATACAACAAAAGATGGGGATAGAACGATTTGAAATCGAACGTTTTTCAAATGACAATTCAATGATACAATTCTACACAGGTTTTACATCAATGGCTATGTTTTCAGCTTTCTTTGAATATACCAGACCTACTGCAACTTGTATGAACAGCTATTACTATAAATCCTGCGATAAATCCAATTAGCAGATTACAGTCAGCAAACAAATAAGCATGCTTTTAATTGATGAGTTGTTCATGTTTGTGTGCAGACTAAAATGTGGTCTTATGGCACAAGATTAGCAGTCAGGTTCAATTATCATGTGTCAACAGTTAGTCGCAAGATCATAACATGGGCAAACGTTTTGTATTTCATTTTAGGCAGCATGAATATTTGGTCTAGTAAGGAACAAATTTATGGAAAAATGCCCAAGTCCTTCAATATGTTTTACCCCTCAACTAGAATCATAATTGACTGTACAGAGATAAAGACCGAGCGCCCATCATCCCTAGCACTAGGTTCCAAATGTTATTCAACGTATAAGAGTTTCCAAACATGGAAAGGGCTTGTTGGAATTGCTCCTCATGGTGCACTAACCTCTGTGTCTTCTTTATACACAGGGTGTTTGTCAGATGTTGAAATTACAAAGCTTTCTGGTCTTCTTGATCTTCTAGAAGAAGGCGATTCAATTATGACAGACAAAGGGTTCGTCTTAAACAAAGTATTAGAAGGTACAGGTATATCTGTCAATACTCCACCATTTCATCTTAGCCAAGGTCAGTTTTCAAAGCAGGAAGTAGAAGAAACACAGATAATTGGCAAGCTTAGAATACATATTGAACGACATATTCGGAGGGTCAAAGAATACCATCTATTTGATGGTGCCATCCCTTTAAGTATGACAGGTACAATTAATAAGTTTTGGACTGTTGCAAACATGTTGACTTTATTTAGAGGTCCTCTTGTTAAAGATTGGTGCAAATGAAAAACACTGAAATTGTAAGTGACATGTGTACATATGACAGTGCATGTATAAGAATACTTCAGATACAGGATATGGGGCTCACGGCGGGTGTGACCGGTCAACAGGGGATGCTTACTCCTCCTAGGCACCTGATTCCACCTCTGGTGTGTCCAGGGGTCCGTGTTTGCCCAACTATCTATTTTGTATTGCTTGTAGGAGTTATGAGATTGATCACTGTTCGTTATCTTCACCTTGCCTACAAGTTACAACATGCATTTTCCCTTTTCTAATTCAGAGGAATGGTATTATGTAAATCTATTAACAGTGCGACATTTAACTCTGGACACGACAAAAGTCCGGAGTTTCGCCAACCCTTTTATTAAGGATACAAATAAACCCTTTACAAAAAAAGATGGGATTTTATGTTCACAAGACATGCACCAACATTTACACTTGTAACTATTGTAGTTTTTAAGATATTTCACCTGAAATCAAAAAATCCCATGGGATTTTGGAGGGATTTTTAATCCCACTTGGGGGATTTTCACTCCTACCAAAAATCCCATGGGAGAAAAAATATAATTTCTCCCATAGGATTTTAACTCCCATATTTAAATTCAAAATGGGATACAATGTCCCATAGGAGGAAATGTCCCATAATGAACATGAAATGGCAGTGAATATCCTATTTGAGCATGAATGGGAATAAATATCCCAAATAAAACACAGGATGGGGACTTTTATCCCATGAATATAGTAATAAAGCAGAAAATTGTATCTTAAAGAGTGTTGTTTGTCATGATTCTTAAGAATGTACTTGCAAGCTAAGGAATGACATTAACTTTATATCTAGTAATTACATTCCTAAATTATGTAGACCTATACATGTGTTAATGGATAAATGTCTAAACAACATGAGAAATTAAATTATATTAGAGCTCTGCATTACTAAACTCTTTCCCATGCAATTTCAATTGTATACATATAACCCTATCACAAAAATATTAGAATAAAATTGAACGGTATTAAATTATGCAGTTAGAACACTAACTTATTTACATGCAGCTGTTCACATTCTCTATTTACAACCCTTTACAGGTCGTCAGGTGTGAATATTCACAGGAACCGGTATTTTTGTCTGTAATAATAATAGTAGGCCCTATGGTACCATCCCCAATGAAAAAAATAACCCAAAAGACTTCGCTTCAAAATAATTCGAAAATTCTGCTTTTATCGTCCCACCCCAATTGTCATTCTGATTCAGTAATCCCATTGCTTTTATTAGGGGTGTGTGGTATATACCCCTACTCTTATCATTATGTACAGGCTAAATTACCGGTTCCTCTGATATGTTGTGGAATTTTGGAATAGCCTAGCTTACAGTTACAATTTGTTTACAATATATTAAAATTAGTGTTAATTAAGTGCTTACGGTGAAATCTGCTACTGCTAGATGATGCTAAGTTGTTTCGTGAACCGAATCAGACATCTCCAACAAGATTCTCGAAGATTTAACAACACAAGAATCATTTTACAAAATGCATGCTTCGGTCCATCATTCTCCCTCTGACAATCACATTCATTCTGAAGTCAAAGTACTTTCTCCTATACCTGAAGCGTCAAAAAGACTTTGACAGGTAAATACGAATAAACGGTTAACAGACATCTCGACCCTAAGAAAGTTCAGTCCTGGATGTTCTAGTCCAAAAAGAAGTATGATCCAATCTTATGCATTCATTTATTACATTTCCGGTTGAGCAACACCCAAATCCTCTAGAGACATTGTTTACAGTTATATGACATTACCTAAATGTGTGACACAATATTAATCCACCCCTGCTCAAAGGGGCATAAGCACCGAGCATAGACCTAAATGTTGCAGCCCTTCACTGGCAATGGTGACGTCTCCATACAAGTGAAAAATTCTCAAACAGGACGTTTACGTTTTTTTTGTTTGTTTGTTCACAGCCAAAATTTTAACCTTCTGGATGCAGGAATAAAAGCAATATTTTAGCCTTCATTCTGTGTTATGTAAACAAAGACTGGAGTCTTTTTATGTTTACATTTAAGGTGGCTCACTACACCGGGAAATAGTTTCTCAAATCAGTACAAATAGATTTAATATTTTAAAAAAGATCTGATGATATACAATAAGTGTGTATGCCAAAAACAGCAAAAAATGCAAATTTGGATAAAAACATGATTTTCAAAAATATTATTTCAACACATGAACAAAAGACTGGTGGATTTGAGCTCAAGATCTGTAGTTCACCAGCCCAATGCTCTCTCTCTCTCTCTCTCTCTCTCTCTCTCTCTCTCTCTCTTGCCCAATGCTTTATTAATTAACCACTTAGCTATGGTGTTATAGACGAATAAATCGATCAATACAAATACTTTCCCAAAACATTTAAATCGCCATCTTGTAACATAGTGTCATAAAGCTTTAGTGTAGTGAGTACCTTAACAAACCAGTGAAATGTTTAATTTTGTAATTGAATTTTCAAAGCATCTTTACTTTTGCACATGCAATTTTACAAAGATTATTCAATAAAGGGTAAAAAAAAAAAAAAAACACTTAAAATACTTGTTTTTGATCCACTGTAGATTTTAGGAAAATATTAGATTCCTGGGTCAGAGAAATCTAGACATCATTAAATGATAATGAAGTATTGTATATAAAAAAAAAAAAATTCAAGACTCTGCAATATGTTTGCAACTAGGAGAAATGGTCACAAGCTATTTTACACCCGCATCCCTCTTGGATCGAACCACTATAACTTTTAGGATAACAATAAATCCTCTCCCAACAATGTGCACATCTGCAAATGGCAATGAAGCATTGTACAAAGTTTCAAGTTTATCAGATAATCCATACAGGAGGAGAAGCATTTTAATGCACAATTTAAGACTTTGTGACAGACAGACTTACAGATATGGACAGAAAATACAAAAACCATATAATTATATGAAATGATTTTGCATGTAAAAAGTACATGAAGTGCACAATTATGATTTAAATGTAATTATCATTTTTATTAGGAATTTAGATGTCTCCTCTTTTTGCAAACAATTACACATCTATATATGAAGATGACATATATAGTGAGCATATAAAACACTCCTACCAAAAATGTAAACAAATATGTGCAATGCAAGTTTGAAAAATATGTATGTCTTAAAAAGTGATTGACTAGATATCAGGAAGCAAGCAAGCTCACTCCATGTTACTGTGCTACAACTAACTGAAATTCACTACATTATCCAAAATCCACCCAAAAAGAACCAAAACCTACCAACACTAAATACCAATATATATCCATGTGAGGTCAAGGTTTCAGGAGTGAAACAATGTGTTTTTTAAACTTTAAAATCATTATGTTTTACTTTTGTAGGATATTCATAATGTTGAAATTGATTTAAAGCAATCAATTTTCAATTGGAGATACAAGGTACATGTATGCACATAAATGTACCACCCTGAATCTCATATCATACCTTATTATAGCTGGCAAAATTATGAAATGAAATTTAATGTCACCACAGAATTTATAATTTCCGTTTCTTTCTCTCAATTCACATGGAGACCTCCTTTTTTAGAGTCTTATTTTCTTTTACTTGAATGTTCTAAATTGAAATCTAAGGAATAATAATCTTGGAAGAAAAATCTACATGAAAATATTTTCTACTTTGAGAAACAAAATGACAAACATAACTGTTTTAAATGTAAGTAAGAAATAGAAAAATAATTCAATTTAATGCACTTACATATGTAATTGAAAGAAAATTCCTTTGAGTACATGATTTTAGAATGAAAATAAGATTGATTAATATTCAATAAAGTATTTCAATTTCTTCAAAACTTCGATCTTCAGATGATTTCCCATCCATTGACACCCCAAATGTATGATCACACACATTTAGCAGGAACATATGTTCCTCAAATCTCCTTCACATAACACTTGACTACTTTTGAAATGCAATTTAAGTCTTTTTAGAAATTAACAAAGATGAGTGTACAGATTCATACCCTAGCTGTTGATGATTGCTAAAACTGATCACTACTCAAAACTCTGAAACAAATCTTTATGGATTTTTTTGTATTTCACACACACACGCACACATACACGTACATGCATACACATATCAAAAATATCAACAAGACACTGACCTTAACTAAATACCTGAGTTATTTAGTTAAAAGTATTACTAACCTCAATATGAATGAAATCTATATAATACAGTAACTTTTCTTGCTCTAGGCATGCATTTATATGCTAAATTCTAATATTCAGTAGAAGTATAATACATGTATAAGGTGTAATTCATTCCCCCAAAAGCGTCTATACTGATGAAACATTTTACAATTATAAACTTGATATACACTTTTAACACTATTTGGATCTGACCTTGAATCAGAACCCTGGAGTTGCAAGTGTCACAATTTTTGTACATCTTTCTGTTTTTCTTGACAATGCATCCATCATTTATAATATTCTAGTGTCAACAAAATTAAAGAAGGATTCTTTTAAATCATAAAGACATGTAATTACTATGACCATTTTTGGTTCCATCTATTTTAAAGCTAGTATCAAAACCTTTAGATTCTAACATGTATGTATAAACTGTGTTTTTAATTATCAAATACCAAAAAAAAAAACCCACCCAAAAAACCAACCAACTTTTAGCCATTAGTGTTTTATTTTGATAATTTAATTTACAGATACATGTATAAGTTGTCATAATGTCATTTAATTCTATTTTATTGTTGCATTCCTCTTCTTGCCCTTGTAAAGCACAATCTCATTAAAATAAGATCTTTGATCCGCTCCGTTATTGTTATAAATAAGATCTTTGATCCTCTCCATAACAATAACGGAGCGGATCAAAGATCTTATTGAAACGACATAACAATAACGGAGCGGATCAAAGATCTTATTTTAATCAGATTGTGTAAAGCACCTTAGAGTAATAAACTGTTTTATATAAGGCTGCATGTATATAAATTTTATTATTATTATCACTGATAGAGGTCATGAAATTTACAATTACCTGTTCCTTCTTTACCTAAAAGTATCAATAGCATTAAAGAAGATGTTATCTAAATTTAAATGTTTTACACATAAACACTATATATCAAGTTTGGTTCCTCCTGGAGTCAGAAATTCTACCCTAGGAATCATGATATTTTCAAGCTTGATGTTTTGTTTACTGTCACAACAGAAGCTGACCACTAGCAATAGGTCACATGAGAGAATCAATTGACCTAAAAATATATTAATTAACATGATTGAAATGTTTTAATCTTTATATCCATGATAAGATATTCTTTATATATTTTATATTGAATTCAATTGGTACTAATTGACCTCTTTATTTTCAAAATAATTGGAATTATGTCTATATACACACATGTGAGAGTTGGCCTCCATGTGTCCAATGAAGAAATTATGAATAATGGAATGACAAATTAATGATTGTCTAATGCTTACAGGGATGGATCCAGGAATTTTTGAGAGGGGAATTTTACCATTAATTTTGGTTATCAAGGGAGGGGGGTCCACCCTCAAAATGTGTTATTTTTACTTTATTTTAGCAAAATTTCCTGAACCAGCACCCCCTCTGGATCCACCACTAGGTTATCATTTACTCCTTCATTCTTGATTACAAACCTAAGGACAATAAATTGTAATTTCACATTTTTTTTTAATTTGACAATATTTCATTATCACACAACAGCAAAATTATGAAAGCATATACATGTATGTACAATAATAGCAAATTGATTGTTCTGACATATCATTTGATATACATATATATTCATAAGAAAATTTGAACTATCATGCATATTATAGATTATCAGTCATCAAGTTTTTTGTTGTGTTTTTTTTTTTCAAAGTAATTTCACATTTTGAATCTTGCTTATTAATTGATATGTTGATATGGAATCAAATGACATGCATGCACGCAGAAGCTATGTGAAAAATGTCAGATCTTGTGTAGCAATTTGTAAACCCAATGATTACAAAGCCTATTAGTATTCTATATCAGTAAAAGAAAATCCTATTTTAATTCATATTTTGCAATAGATATGATAAAAGGAATAAGCATTTAATAATAATTATCAAAATCTATAGTATAAAATTGAAAAACAATCTCATAAAAATATAACATATTTTACACATGCATTTCTGTAAACATTACAAAAGGAACAGATTTCCCCCCTGAATTTATATAAAAATCAGTATTATGTCCTGTGACATTTTGTTATTATGCTTTAATAAACTTCTAATATTGACTTTGTCCTTGCATGGTCATTTTGTCCATTTTTTTTTATATCTGTACCCAGGTTTTGTCTGGTGAATTTTACCCCAACTAATCCCTTTGTGTATAATACACATGGGATGTTCTTTACAGCTCAGCAAGCCCCTGACTTTGTTTCTCATTGTTCCTTATCTACAATTACTGGGTGAATGACTTTGTGAGGTTGTAATTTGCCATCTAATACTTTTATAAGCATTTCATATCATGATCAACATATCATGCTATTTCAGTCAATATTATAAATAATTCATTTGATACATAATATGTAATATTGTAGGCTTATATGGTGATATTTGGAAAATAATGGCAAAGCAATTCTCAGCTTGAACATTGAAAATTATGTTGCAATATACATCACCCAATACAAAGACAAAGGATACATTTTAATTTTTACGTTTAAATTCATATGAAATATTGTGAAATTCATAATCATGTGAATGCAATAGCTGCAGAACTGTAGCTCTCTGAGAAAATATTAATTGGTACAGATCTGTCCCAATATTTTCTCAGAGAGCTACAATTTTGCAGTTAGTGAATGTGGTTAACTTATACTACCATTAAGATATGTAATCTCTTTCTAATATTTGTTTAATTTGTACCTTTTTCATATTGTACAACAAAGTATAATTTAATGCACATTAATCCTCGGATTATAATAATTTTTTTAAATTATTTTTTTTAGGCTTAATTTTTTTTAAATTTATTTGTACAAATAGAAATTAAGTGCATCATAATATATACTTTTAAAGGTAAGATGTACAATTGATATATAATCACTCATACCAACCATTCATACTCCACTCAAACATTTCAAAACTATGGATTATAAATTTTGATTAGTGCAAAATTTGTTAATTTCTATAAGGTCATCTCAAATCTTTTAAAATCATTTTAGTGACTTTTTGGGGGGAAACACCTGAAACACTTTTAAAGCCAATTTAAATGGTCCAGGTCAAGCATATTTTGCTTTTAGGCCAAATCTTTGTAAGATCATTTGTGCACTTTGACAATTATTTCTAAATATTCGGGCTAGTATAATGAAGAAGTATGGATGTTTCAATTTTCATTAACATTTAATACCAAAACCATATCTCCTTTGCTTGACCAAAAAAGCCCCCCCCCCTCCACACACACACAGTGAGGTCTAGATCCGCCACTGTTTAATCTGTGATTTTGGGGCGAAGTTGGATCAATTTCATTTTATAAACAAGTCCAGTGGTACGATGGATTTTTCATTTTCAAGACAAATTAATAGAAATATAAATTGTTAGCCAGTAAAAAGAAGTAATGATTTAAATCAGATACTTGGAACAGTGTTGATGTTAACAGGGACCTATATACTAGTTAGTATATAGGTCCCTGATGTTAACTTATGAAATTCTCATATTGTATACAAGATATTATCCAACTAACAGATAGACTTTTGCAATTATATCTTATGCATTATGAACTGTAGCTAAACAATATCACTATTAAAATCTGATGTCCATTTCCATGTAGTTGGGAATCAATTAAGCTTTCCTGGTTCCGATTTTGATTTAATTTTTATTTTGTGAATATAAATCAATATTTGTCTAATCACAGGAACCGGTAATTTTGTTTGTAATGATAATAATGAGAGTCTATACGATACCACCCCCCCACCCCCGTGTTTTTATTAGGAGGTGGTATTGAATACACCCGTAAATACAGGGCCGTAAATTACATGGAGGCGGAAGAGGCAGCTGCCTCCTCCAACTTTTGAGCCAAAAAAAATTAAAATTTAAAGTTCATTAGAATTTATGTTGTTTCCAATAACTAAGAACATGATACCTCCCTTAAAAAGCATTCCAAATCTTTCTTTTAGAATGAGTTAGTCAAGTAACATCTTAGAAGGCCCTAGAATCAAGGATTTTGCACGAAACGTGTTCAGTGTGCACAAAATCTGCTCAGCGAGGCCCCCAGACCCCCGCCTAATTTCCTGCCTCCTCCAAATTGAAGGTTAATTTACGGCCCTGAAATATCATTACAGACAAAATGGTAATATATTTACAAGTGCACTTTACGTATTGTTCTCCACGAGCAAGGGCACAGGCACCGGAAGTATGGATACATGTATTTAGAGATTGGCCTTCTACTGGTATATAATAAAATGAATTTTATTATACCGGTAGAAGGCCAATCTCTATACCGGTAGAAGGACAATCTCTAAAGCTTACAAAAAAAAAAAAACGTGAAACGATTACATGAATCGAAGAGGGATGAAATAGACTACGAATTCATACACTTCAGAGAAATTATTCCCATAAAAAAAATATGAAAAAAAGTTGAGGGGGGGGGTAGTAATATCCATATTTAAGGTGCCTGTGGGCAAGGGCGCATCCAGGAATTGTTTAAAGGATGAGCGGATTGCGACCCAAGTTTGTGCCTATTCCGCCCCGGCCCCAAAGAGGGGTGAATATCGCAAACTGGTAAAATGACCAGTTTTGTTTAAAACTATGGAAGTAAAGTGGAGTGACTACAACCCTCTCGATCCGCCACTGATGAACAAGAACTACATTACGGGGATTAGGAAGCACAGGGTTCATTTAGAATAATTGTAATCTTTAAGGAAATCTTCGTGGAGCACATTATCGCAAATAGTTGCTGAAATTGAACCTTACCATAATTCCGCCGGCGAGGATTGCAGCTATTTTCACTTTCACATCGCAGGAGGTGCGTTTGATGAGCTATCAACTTATACAGACAGTATCTCCTCATATCTACATGTACAGGGGCGGATCCAGGAATTGTGGTTACGGGGCGCCACTTTATGAGGCAGTGGGTCCATGGCGAAGCCCTGGTTGGGGCCCAGGGGGCGAAGCCCCCGGAAACTCCTGGGTTTTACAAATTTTATGGGGCTTGAAATATTTCTCCTATTTAGTCATTTGTACTACATGTATTTTCTATCAATTTAATAAGGTGAAATTAATAAAATGACCCAAATTTTAAGGTTTGGGGGGGGGGGGAATATTAAGTTCTCCCAATAAAGTAATTTAAAAAAATTAAAAGATTTTGTCATTTATTTCTCCGCCTACGCCCCCTCTAAATCCGCCACTGATGTATATTGCAATAATCTACCAGAATATACTGACACCTTATAGGTGATACTTCATTAGTACAAATGGACACCACCACCACCACCATCCCTCCAAAGGGAGGGGGGTGAGACTAACAACGAAAGGGGAAAAACACATTCCGCAAATTATAATATACATGTAACAGGCTGTCTTTGCATTTAGTCCGAGTGTTTTCAGTTATCTTTTTAAAAATTCTATATATTGATTGCAACACAAACATCCTATTATAATTACATGGCGATGATAAAGTCTCAGTAAGTTTCCACAAAGCTGAAAATTGGTATACACCATATTGTACAAACTGATACAGAACTAAAATATTGCGGAAACTTATCAAAACTTTGCGGTAGACTATCAGTATAGCAATGTGCATACTAAAACAGAACAGTTTCTGCAAACCGAAATTTGCGCAAACTTGATCAGCTTTCAGCAAATTGTCGTTGCGGAAACTACTTGAAAACAACGTAGATATATCAAGTTTCAGCAGGACACACCAAGTTTTTGCAGGGAGAAAGCTATCAAGATGAAAAATGAGTGCGGAAACTTGACGAAAACCACTTGTACACCTAAGTCTATGTAGTGAAATTTGTATTTTTCATCCATTTGTAAATTCCATGTTTTTAATGAAAAGAACTTATAATAATTGACATTAGTAAATACTATGTAATATTGCAGGTAAATTTTGTAGGGTATATAAGCGAGTGGGGGGGGGGGGGGGGGATTCAGACCAGCTTTTAGTGTTAGGAATTTGTGTTACTCTGAAGTGAAGTCCCAGTTGGTTATTAAAATGCACGTACATAGATCTATACATTTCCATACACCTATATTCAGTGCAACCCCCCCCCCCCCTAAAATTTTCAAATTTAAGGTAAATCGCGGTATCTTGTTTAGAAAAATGTACTAAACGATAAAAGAAGCAATAATTTCTTCCACTCCCGGAGAAATAAATGACAAAATCTTTTGATTTCTTGCATTACTTTATTGGGAGAACTTAATTTTGTTCTAAAACCCATAAAATTTGAGTCATTTTATTAATTTCACAAATGACTAAATAGAAGACATATTTCAAGCCCTGTAAAATCCCGGAGCTTCCAGGGGCTTCGCCCCCCTGAACTCCACCAGCGCTTTGCTCTGGATCCACTGTGGGCCTCAAGGCGGCCCCCAGACCCCCTGCCTCATAAAGTGGCGCCCCCTCCCTGTAACCGCATTTCCTGGACCCACCCCTAATATTACGAAGTTCATACAGCCAGAATCATCGAAGCTTAGACTGGGTATTTTGAATTGAAGATTTCCAAAACGCAGTTTGACAAATAAAAACGGGTGTGTAATGCTCTAGTATGAAATTATATTGGAAAAGAAGAATCTACACGCGTGCACATGCGCATGCCTTTCTGTTGTCTGACTGGCTCTATCCTTCAGACTCTCGCGTTATAATCTAGGGGATAATTGAATTATCTCTCAAGATCCATGCAAATGGCACATTCAAGTAATAGACAATTGTGTAGTATTACATGAATTTACATTTGTTGATTTTAAAGCAAGATAACCATGAATTATGTATTGTATTCAGAGGCGGGTGCAATATTTCAGTTTGGGGCCCGGAGAAATTGCTGGGTGGGTGGGTCTAAAGACCGCCTTTAGACCTCAGTAAGTCCAGGACAAAGTCCTGGGTGGTTCCAGGGGACAATGCCTATGAAAGCTCCCGCTTTTTTCTCTCTTCTTTTTATTGCAAAAACTAGCACCAGTACTCTCTAAAGTATTTTGATTGCATATCTTTATTCTTAAAAGCTGTATATTTGGCATGCGCATATTTAATATACATTAATGAAAAAAAAGTATAAAA
Organism: Ostrea edulis; assembly: GCF_947568905.1. Lineage (NCBI taxonomy): Eukaryota > Metazoa > Mollusca > Bivalvia > Ostreida > Ostreidae > Ostrea > Ostrea edulis. The sequence continues at coordinate 24,589,739 of NC_079165.1, read as the reverse complement.
CTATATCGCATTAAAAGTGTACAAATTAAGTTTACTTAGTTCATTCCCAACATTGGGTGCATGATCTTTAGTTCCTTAGAATGTATTAAGTACTAGAGACACACGTTACATGGATATGAAAACAGACTCAGATTTGATTGATAGGATATTGTTTAAGTTTCCTCTCGAGAATTTTTCACTCATATGAAGACGTCACCATTACCGGTGAAGGGCTGAAAACATAGGCCTATGCTCGGTGCTTACGGCCTTTGAGCATGGAGGGAATTTATCGTGCCACAGAAGTTGAGACAGTGGGCCTCGGTTTTTGCGTTCTCATCCGAAGGACTGTCCCATTGGGTCGTCTCTTACGACAGGCAAGGAGTACTGAGGACCTATTCTACCCGGTGTTGTAAAGCATAAGATTCTCCCCCGCATAGACTTTCCCTCCGTAAAAACGGGCCCGGGATAGACATTCCCCCCGGAAAGATGGGCCTGGAATAGAATTTCCCCTTACGAAGAATTAACCCGGGTCCAACCCAACCCCCCTTGGAAAAACCGTCCCAAAAAAGAAATTCCCCCTAAATGACAGTACACCCCCATTCTTACATTTTAGCTATGTATCTGTTTCCATTTCTATTACTAGAATTCTCTTGCTTATTTAGACCCAGTAATTCTTCTGATTATTTTTGTGTGTGTGTATCGTGAACAATCATCATCTTATGATTTTTTATAAAAAGGAAATTGCTCAAATCGTGTAATGGTATATCAAAATTCATTCAGACATCTTAAAAGTCTTTATCGTTATTTACTAGTATCTAACATTTGAATTAGTAAAGTTGGGAAGAACTTAAATGATTTTTTTAATTTAAATAAACGAGAAAATTTAATAACTTTTATTTATACAGTTCATCTATTTTACTTTTCAAATATTTTAATTATACATCTTATAGTCGATTTTTTACGAAAAATCCTACTTATATTGACCATCGTTAAAGTCTTTTGGTAAGCATATTGTATTTACAATATGCATTTCAAAGTTTTCAGCGTGTAAATCCAACTTCATCATGTCAACAACAAAAAATATTCGTTTGTTTTATGAATATCGTAATATTAATGAGCGCATATCTATTTCCTTAAACTATTATAACAAATGAAATCCGGAAACAGGGGGGGGGGGGGGTTCTATATATACCAGGGTGATTTTTCCGCCAAAGGGGAGACTCTTTACTGACTTTGTACATAGGGGGAAATTATATGCTGGGGCGCAATTCCGGGCCCGTTTTTCCGGGGGGGGGGGGGGGGTCTATGATACAACACCGGATCCCCACGGGATAAAACATATCTGATATACATATTACATGTAAAAGCCCTACATTAACTGGATACTGGATATTGGACTACAGGAGCTTTGCAATTGAGGACTAACCAAATCACGGTTAGGGTGGTTCGGGAGGGGTTGTCCCCCTCCCTTACGGGAGAAAATATTGAAGCAGAGCAATTTCAAGCACATTAAATTCTTATCTTTGAAATGATGGGGGGGGGGGGGGGGGGTGCGATCTCCACACCCCTTAATTCCGCAAGTGAGACTGTTAGTTAACTCTATGGTAAAATTTAGAAGATATAAAACAGAAAGAATTTTGATACAAGTAAAAAGTTTCATATATTTTTGGAAAATTATCTAGATGTGCAATATTTAGGATTAAGCTCAATAAAAATCCGAAGTATGTAACATTTGATAAGGGTAATTTTCGCATGGGGCGCCTCTATGCCGGCTTGATTAGATCGCGTCGTATACGTACATTTAATGACAGAGTGAAATTTCAGTGTTTTTATTGAAGAAAATATGTGGTTGTCATAGACAAAAAACTCCGCACTTTTATCGTGTCCAGAGTTAAATGTCGCACTTTTAAAGGTATTTTGTTGATTAGGAATATGCATTGATTGATCACTATTTTACGATCAAGTGTTGCATCTATATATTTTGGAAAATGAACTATACGTGATGGCTGGTCGAGGGGTTGGGGAAAGGGTGGGTGCTTTGATCAGTCCGCTACTAAAGTTTTCCTAGTAATGAAGACAGTATTAGTTCTTCATTGTAAAATCTATTTCCAATATCAACCGTAACTATTTCAACTCCAGTAAAGCTTCCACCAAAAATTACAACAAACAACAAATCATCAATACATAAATGTTCGAGATTATGTCTCTAGGTAGTGTCAAAAATAACAACGAAATCTTTCTTTGGAAGCGGAAGACCATAATGATAACAGAGATAACAATGAGGTCTTCAGTTGGAAGCGGAGGACCTGAATTACAGTAATCAAAAAACCCATATATACTAGACTAGATAGGTTAGGGTCAATGACTTATGATCTCGTATCTGACGAAGCGTAACGTGTAGAATTTAATAGGGTAGTTTGTTAATTGGGAATACAAAATGACTGACTAGTGGGACCACTATTTTTTTAAATTTTATTATTATTATTTAAGTAGTGTCAAGAACAACGGAATCTTCCGTTGGAAACGGAAGACCTTAATGATATCTTATTCAGGTTTCCATTTGGGAGCAGAAGACCTTAATTACAAGACTTGTTCGGTTAGGGTCAATCTGTTATGTTGTCGTGTCTGACGAAGCGTAACGACTAGGATTTAAAAGGATAGTTTGTTAATTGAGAATACACAATGACTGACCAGTTGGGCCACTATATTTTTTTTTTTTATATCCGTGTGATTATTTCCTGTACATATAGTATTGAAATTGTACATTGTATAGAATATCAGGGACTAAGTAGAGTGATTGATCAGTATTTTCCGTTCAAGTGCCATTTCTATCTGGTCAAAACGAGCCTTTTGTCAATTTTGGACAATAAATCCTGCAGGAGGAGGGATGGCTTCTGCTCCTCCGCCGCTAAAGTTTTTTTTTTTTTAATTTCAAAATATTCAAAAATAAACACGATTATCTATTCTAAATATTTAAATTATTCAAAATGTTAACGTTGTCTATTTCAACTTCCAATATAGTTAGGAAGCTAAGTGAATAACGCTGAATATTACCGCAGATATCCATTGACTTCATTTACCTAATTATTATAGATCAACACAATTATATTTATACATTTACTTAAAAAAGTGGCGGATCCAGGGGGTTAAATTGCAATATGAATACTTTACTTTTGAAGAAGAAGAAAATAGAAAACCCAAACAAATAGAAACTCCAAATAAACAATGAAACATACTAGTAAAGATCACAGGAATTTATCACGTACAAAATCAGTATCTAGGTAGTATTAGTGGGTTAGTGTCTGACGAAGCGTAACGGTCAGGACTCAATGGTGAAGTTCGTTAATTGGAATTACACAATGACTGACCAGTGCTTTACGTTCAAGGGTAAAAATGGGCCACTTGTCAATTCTAGAAATTGAATTGTGCGAGGGAGAGGGGGATGTTCGCTCTCAGTCATCCACCACTAAAGTTAATAAACATCATATGATGAATTCCTTAACATGTATATATGTAAAGTATTCAAAATGTTAACATTATATCTACTTGTATTTTAACTTCCAATAATGTTACAATGATAGATGAGTACCGCTGTTATAGGCATCACCAAAATTATCTAGCTAGTGGCGGATCCAGAGGGGTAAGAAGTAGGCATAAAATCGTGATAACAGTACTTTGCTTTTGGAATAATGATAAATAAACCCTGACAAGACAACCCTGATATATATATAAATGTCTGTGATCATAGAAATGTATCACATAACAAATCGATGACTAAGTGGAATAACAATTAATTGTCAATGATAACAGGTTTTCATTGCGAAGCAGACCTTAATTACAATAAACAAGTACATCCATACATACAAGACTAGTTCGGATATGTTGTCATGTCTGACGAACCGTAACGAGTAGGATTTAAAAGGGTAGTTTGTTAATTGGGAATACACAATGACTGACCAGTGTCCCCACTACATTTTTTTTTTTATTTCCGAACTAAACATCGTGTGACTGTTTATACCATACAGATATGAAATATTCAAATTGTACATTGTAGAATACCAGGGACCAAGTAGAGTTACAATGGGAGTAGTTTTTTTAATTGGAAGTACACAATGACTGACCAATATTTTCCGTTTGAAAGTGCCATTTCTATGTGGTCAAAACGAGCCTTTTGTCAATTTTGGACCATAAATCCTGCAGGAAGAGGGATGGCTTCCGCTCCTCCGCCTCTAAAGTTGTTTTTCTAATTTCAAAATATTAAAAAATAATCCTCGTATGATTATGTATCCTAGATATTTAAAGTATTCGAAATGTTAACGTTGTTTATTTCAACTTTCAATATAGTTAGGAAGCTAATATTAAGTGAATAACGCTAAATATTACCGCAGATATCCATTGAATTCATTTACCTAATTAGTAGATCAACACAATACGTCTACCTAATAACTGGCGGTTACAGGGGGTTAAACTGCAATATCAATACTTTGCTCTTGAAGAAGAAGAAGAAGGGGGAAAAACCAAACAAATAAAAACTCCAAATAAGCGATGAAACATACGAGTAAAGATCATAGGAATCTATCACCTACAAAATCAACTCACGACTAAGTAGTGTCAGTGGCAACATAACGGTCTGTATTCAATGATGAAGTTTGTTTATTAGAAATACACAATGACTGACCAGTGTTTTACGTTCAAGGGTAATGTCTATCTGGTCAAAATGGGCCGCTTGTCAATATTAGAAATTGAATTGTGCGAAGTAGGGGTGGGGTGTTGTTCTCGGTTATCCACCACTAAAGTTAATAAACATCATAACATTATATGATGAAGGCATGCCTTCATCATATGATATATATATATATATAGTATTCAAAATGTTTACATTATATCTACATTTATTTTAACTTTCAATGAGTTAGAATGATAGGTGAGTACATGTACGTACCGCTGACCATTAAGTGGCTGGGGAAATAATTAGTATTATGCATGAGGGATGGGAATGGGACGGGGGATCCGCCCATTCGCCACTGAAGTTATAATTTGAAAAATAAACATCGTATAGTTAAATTCTTTTGCGTATACAAGGTATTCAAAATATTAACGTCATCTATTTTATCATCCAATGAAATTAAAATGATAAGTGAAGACTGTTGTAACCACACAACTTGTGTAACTAATTAGTGGCGGATCTCGGGGTTAATACATTTGTAAGTAGACCTAAAAATTTGCGATAACATTGCTTTGCTTTATAAGTAAAAAAGTCTACAATATTCATAAAACATTGATACACAAATGTCGAAAATCATAGAAGTTTATCACAATAAAATCGCTCGAGATGTTTAGAACACTTAGAGCCGAACTTCCCTAGAGTCGAGACGTCTGTTAACCGTTTATTCTGACACGCCTGTCAAAGTCTTTTCGACGCTTAAGGTAATGGTAGCAATCGGAGAAAGTACTTTGACTTGAGAATGAATACGATTGTAGAAGGGAGGGAAAGATGGACCGAAGCATGCATTTTGTAAAACGATTCTTGTGTTGTTAAATAATCGAGAATCTTATTTGAGATGTCTGATTCGGTTCACTAAACAACTTAGCATCACCTAGCAGAGTTCATCTTTCACCGTAAGCACTTAACACTAATTTTAGAATATGTAAACAAGTTGTAAGTTAGGCCTATTCCGTAATTCAACAACATATCACAGGAACTGGTAATTTAATATGTAGTAATAATACTGCTACCCTTTATAAAACCACAAGGATGGTGGGTGACGATAATTTTAAGAACTATTTGAAACGAAGTTTTGAGTGAAGTATCAGCCCTTGTAGCCCCCCCCCCCCCCCCCCCCCCCCCCCCCCCCCCCCCCCCCCCCCCCCCCCCCCCCCCCCCCCCCCCCCCCCCCCCCCCCCCCCCCCCCCAATAGCAGCTGATTAGGGGATGGTACGGTATATGGTATACCCACACTATTATTAATACACTGACAAATTACCGGTTCCTGTGAACATATTTTAACACCTGACGACATATGAAGGGTTGTGAATAGTGAATGTGAGCAACTGCATGTGAATGCACGGGCAATGGAAGTTGATGTAAATAGATACATGTAGTATGTGCATGTATATATATTTATACATGCACATACTATATATTTACATTAACTTAAAGTGCCCGTGTGTGAATGAGTATTTCATAGTGTTCTTGTCTGCTTGTTGCAATAATATAGTCCCGTCCAATTTTATATGGAGATTTTTGTGCAAGGTTATATGTATACAATTAAAATTGCATGGGGAAAAGTTTAGTAATGCAGAGCTCTAATATCCTTTATTATCTCTCATGTTTTTTAGACATTTATTCACAAACACATAGGCCGACACATAAGAGTTTATAATTACTATATATATTTAAAAATTAATGTCATGCCTTGGCTTTTAAGTATATTTTAAGAATCATGACAAACAACACTTTTTAAGATACAATTTTCTGTTTTATTGTTATATTCATGGAATAAAAATCCCATCCTGTGCTTTATTTGGGATATCTATTCCCATTCATGCTCAAATAGGATATTTACTGCCATTTCATGTTCATTATGGGACATTTCCTCCTATGGGACATTGTATCCCATAATAAGTTTAAATATGGGAGTTAAAATCCTATGGGAGAAATTATATTTTTTCTCCCACAGGATTTTTGGTGGGAGTGAAAATCCCCCAAGTGGGATTAAAAATCCCTCCAAAATCCCATGGGATTTTTTTATTTCAGGTGAAATATCTTAAAAACTACAATAGTTACAAGTGTAAATGTTGGTGCATGTCTTGTGAACATAAAATCCCATCTTTTTTTGTAAAGGGTTTATTTGTATCCTTAATAAAAGGGTTGGCGAAACTCCGGACTTTTGTCGTGTCCAGAGTTAAATGTCGCACTGTTTATTTATACTTAATCATTTCAAGAATTATGATATATTACTTATACAGTACACGACACGAGTTTTATGCGTGTTCCACGCAACGCGGTGGAACAAATTTGCCCCAAACACGGTGGACCTTTAAAATTGTCGGCACCTTTGAAGTCCTATTTTTCCGCGCGAGCTAGACATTGAAGTCCACAGAGGATCTCCGTGGATGCCACCGCTCATCTCCGTGGATGTCACCTGTACCTCCGTCGATGTCACCGTGTACCTCCGTGTGATAAAACAAAGAAATAATTTCCGAAATGATTCACCCAAAAAACCTTTTCGCTTGGCCAGCATACATGCCCTCACCACATTACTTATTTAGAAATTAGCTATAAATCATTCAATTCTTGTAATTGTTGTTTAATGATACGTTGGTGTTTTCGGTTCATATCCGTATGTAAACTTCCCTGCAGACGTTCACACCTTTTTATGAAACGCCCAAATTCTCGACATCCTGTATATAAACACCTGTGTTATTCCTACCACTCGTCGGTACATTGTTTCACGGCACGTGCAGCACAATTTCACCAAATAAAAGAAGGGTCATGAACAACGACAATCACATGCCAGTAATTTCAATTTGATAAACAGCAGTTCAAAGAAATGTGTACCATAAGCAATAGTTTATTTTTACGTAAGGTTTTTATTGTAATTAGGAATATGTGATTAAGGTCAGCTATATACATGTACATGTTTACATTGGATATGAATTTCATTATGTACTCAACTGTGAAGCAATGTGAGCAAAGAATCAAATTTTTATCACTTAAACAAATAAATATTAAAACTATCTTTACTTTTAAACAAACCTTTAGAAAACTCCGTACTTTCATTTAATAGGAAAATTTCATTAGAATGCCCATACTTCACATTAATAATAACACGTTGGAATTTTTTTTAGGTTTTTTTTCTAACTTGATAAATACTTTATTACACGCATGTAGTATTTACTAAATGTATATATAACAGCTTTTTGTCTTTATATTTTTATATACCATTGCATAATGGTGATGAGATCCAATAAATTGAATTGATTACATGTAGTCTTGAAATATCACAAAGTAAAGAGTTGACAACGATTGAAATAAAACTGCAGACGTTTTCTCGTTTATTCAGTAACTCAATAACTTGCGCGTCTTCTGAATGAAAGTTGTAAAACAAACGTACTAGGTTTGGTCAGTTATAACATAATACGGGGGTAAAATTCATCTAATCTCCGCTAGCAATGGGTTTTGAGTCAACTGTGACTTCGTGCACGAATAATCTCGGCTAACGAAGATGAAAAAAAAACACCTATTTTTTATGATTACCAATGCTCTCTCTCTCTCTCTCTCTCTCTCTCTCTCTCTCTCTTGCTTTCATTATCTAATGCATCTAAAGATTAAATTAAAGATTTTAATAATCGATAGCGTATATGAATAAAAGCAAATAATCGTTAAGTCATTTCTGTTTATATTTATATTAGTTTTTTTTTTTCATGAACTAGTTGCATTTGACACCGAGGATTTACATCCTTAAATATTGATTACAAGCACGTAGAATCGGAGAGGGTGTACTTTGAAAACTTGAAAGGTTTTCGTAATCGGACAATTTAAGCACCATTTTTGTTGTTATTTTATTGCTTGTCAAGAAATTTACACAACTTAACCGGCAACATACCCCTTCTGATACATTGAAAAATATAAGTAATGTTAGCACGGGGCTCTATAAAGTTCAATCTGCAGTTTGGTCATACTTCGTCATTCAATAACTTATTCAAAATGAAAAAAAATGTTTGTCGGGTTAGCGGTACTATGATGTATGACTATAACAATGACCTGTGTATAACTTGTACATTCCATGCAAATTCGAAGGGGTTTTCGCCTCAGTAGAACAATGGGAGTCAGCTAATCCGTGTGTATTTGAAATCAACAAAAGTGCTTAGCTTCTTGCGGAAAGTGTGAAATATATTGGGTCGGCGTAAGATACCCGTGATCTTAGACTAGAACTGATATCGCGCCGACCCAATATATTTCACACTTTTCATGAGAAGTCAAAACTCAAACTAGCTAACCGTAATTTAGTTATACTGTGAGAAAGACCCTAGCAATTTGCATGGTATATACTTATTATACAAAAATCATTGCATTATCCAGACACTCCCGATGAACATTTTTTTTAATGAAAACCTCTATCAAAGTACATCGAACATAAGTCTCGGTCAAATGTAATTAACTCGGGATTTTAAAAATAAATCATTCGATGGTTTGTATTTTTGCTTCTATTAATTACGTAATAAATTAATTCCAATTTGTTAATCATCGACAATGCTCTAATTTCTATATTGGATAAAGTTATATTTGTCAAGATGCATATCAACACAAGATGATGGAGGTAATTATGTTAAACAGCGCATTTGTCACAGAGAGAGAGAGAGAGAGAGAGAGAGAGAGAGAGAGAGAGAGCACATCGGTAATTATTAAATATCCCTATCACATGTTGTACATGTATGTTTTTCATTTACTGAATATACTAATTCGCATTCAAAACAGGAATTGCCTGCAAGTACGCATTATTTAAACATAGAATTTAAGAATATTCTAATGAAGAAAGAAGACTAAAAGAAAAAAAGTCAAAACCAGGTTTTCTTAAAAACATAATATATAGTGTTTGGTATCGTTGGAATCGGTTCAATATGCTGAAAAACAATATAAGTATCAGGGGGGAAAATATTGACATTTTTTCTTTTCTTAAAATTCCACCCTTATCTTGATTATTTGGCCTGCGGCACATTTTCACATCTCCCGCAAGGCGCCCGTAGCCAGAACAAAGCTCTTAGCAGCTGTGTGTATTATAACACACACCGTGGAACACGGAGGACACGGTGTATCTCCGTGGATTTTCCTCCGTGGTCTTTCCACGGTGGGGTGTATAAAACTCGTGTCGTGTACTGTATATTAATTCTAACTTTTGACATTTTCCTTTCAATAAATTCATGACAAGTGAGGGTTCTTACACTTCATTTCCATTTTATGCCCCTGTAATGGAAGATTAGACGGCTCATAGTGCTTGGTCTGTCTGTTTATCTGCAAAAACTTTTACCCTGGCCATAACTTGTAAATGGTTAATGCTAGGAATTTCATATTTCACATTTACATACCTTGTGACCAGACCTTTGTTTGGTATCAAATTACCTTGACATGGAGTTTGTCCTACTTTTGAAAAACTTTAACCTTTGTCAAAACTTTTGAATGCTTAGTGAAAGGGCTTTCGTATTTCACATGTGTATTCCTTGTGACATGACTTTTTTGGTACCAGAATTATTCCGCTGCCATATGGGGACATCGGTGTTTCACAAAAATATCTAATTTTTATTTTATTTTTAGTGAAGATTATCATTATTGTGAAAATATTCAAAGGTCTGAATGAGGTTTAAAAAAACAAAGCTTTTATTCAAGAAAGTGATCAAAATAGAATGAATCTATCTTGTTTTTCATGCCTTGCCACTCCTCCTCATCAAACTCAATAACGTCCAAGTGATTTTCATCACAGAGCCACATAAAAAAGTAACACCAGTTTAGACCAGTCACTGCAAGTTGCATCATGACTTGGTAGAAGTAATTATGATTTTTTTTTCAGTCTCCACACATCTCCAACTTTTGTCAAGTAGTTGCATCTTACAAGGGCTTTAGAGGACACTTGATCTCAAGCAAGCCGTAAGGTTGATTCATAGTGGGGTTGTATACCTTCCGATCAGGTGTAGCAGCAAGCCATGGAGCATAAGGGCTAACTACAACTCCACATGGGTATATGTTGACGTTGTTATTTAGTAGCTGCAATTTAAATATGAAATCAAATAAGATTTTGAAATACATGTATAGCAATTATCTAAAAGGTGCATTGAACTAAATAGAATGTTAAATGCCATTGATCTTTTGTATACAATAGTGATGGCATGGAGTCTGATATCAAACTTAAACTTACTCTAACAAAGGCGTCAGCAGCAACTGCCTCAAATGACAACCCATGACGCATGCTCTCTGTAACAACTTTTCTTGTTGTCTTCAGTCTTCCAGTTAGAGGTTCAAAGGCTGTGAGAAGATTGAATGTAAAATGTTGGGATGTTTGAATTTATATACATGAAAGGTGAAAATAACGAACAATGATCAATCTCATAACTCCTATAACGAATACCAAATAAAGAGTGGTGGGCAAACACAGACCCATGGATATACCAGAGGTGGGATCAGGTGCTTTAAAAGGAGTAAGCATGAAATTGTAAATATTATTTCATAACGTTGCATGATTTATTATGCCTAACCTGCTCTCCGCTTTACGATATCACCAGCCACTGAAGCAGTAATTCTCTCCCTACGGATTGCGTGCCACTTCGGACTCTCTCCTTGTAGTCGTGTCATCTCCTCAGTTTGATGACATTCCTCCTCTGACACAAAAATTGAAGAAAAGCTACCAGTTCTTCTCTCATTCAGAATGATATGAAGTTGTTGTTTCATTAGATTTTCAGCAGGGAGAAGAGGAAATTCACTGGCATCTAAAATATTCAGTACATAATGTGGTGACAATTTCTGTTGCACTGCTAGAGGGGATCCTTTTGGAAATTTACTAAATTTTGTCTCTGTATATTCACAGTCACCTTTACCACTCAAATTCACAACTGTAAGCAACAAACAGGTTTTGTCAGCTTCAGAGACTCTAGAACACAGTTCTGAAATTTTTGGAACATCAGAGTTGATTGGTATGTACAGAGTAGATCTCAATCCACCAGGTTGTTAAGGAGATGACTAGGCATTGTATCCATGCACAATCACGTTTTCATCTGAACTTCCACATATCTTCTCTCCTCGGGGCACATGCTAAGTCTGGGAAAGGGAAGTCTTCAGAACATCAGATGGAATGAATTCCAGGTTTGTAGATTTCATATGCACCAGAGTGAATAGGATACCAGTACATGAGCACAGTGTACCGACTGTCCAATCGTGCAGGAACAACGGCTACTCTCCACACATGGTCCATCTAACAGAACAATCTACAAATGGAACAATGACAACATAAACAAAGGTGATTCATTCTTGCGCTAGGATCAATGACATTTCCCCTTCACAACACATCCATTCACAGCACTGTGAGCTAAATTGTTTCAAAATACAAATTTGATGAGTTATTTGATTGATGGTGATTATTCATTAAACATCAAATTTAATGTAAGAATCTGTTTCTTTACGTTCGTCGTGTATTTTTAAAAGCAGCTGATTATCAATTCATAGGAAAAGGCAAACGAAGGGTTTTTACTTACTTGTAATGTTAGTCACATATCTCTCACAGAAATATTTATATCCTTTGGATATTTCCTTTTCTATAAGGCTTTGGCTATCTCTTTTGACAAATTTCTCAACGAAGCCGAACGTGAGGTCTGAAACGATACTTAAATCGCGCTTAGCAGATGTTTTTTTCTCTTCCGTTTTCTATTTTTGTTTTCACTCAATACGACCTTAGCCTCGTTTTGAGTTTGCTATACATATTCATGAGATCTCATTAAGAAAGGAGTATACCTTAAAAAAGTCAATCTCCTCAATCTATGAAGGAAGCTACAATTTATGCTACTTACCCATTGTATTAAGAATTGAAGATAATGAAAAGTGATCGGACTTAAAAGTCCTGTATGAAATACAAAATCATGTGAAGGGAAAACAAGGACACTTAGACACATGGGGGTGTTAACCAGTCACACCCGACGTTAGCCCTATATCCGAATCAGGAAAACGGAGTAAGTCCGTAATCAAATTTTGTATGTAAAGAGCGGTCTTACAATTGGTATGAAGCATGTCACACAACACGTGGTCTAATGACAGATTGTATTTGTAAATTAGATCGTTATAGTATTATAGTACAATTCTATTTATCTTATCAACACAATTGCCCTAAAGCTCTTTACATCTAAAACAAAGAACAATGAATATATAAAATAACATTAAACTAATGTAACTAAGAATAGACATAGCTATGTAAGGTTTTTGCAGGGGGGTGGGGGTTATACTTGAATTATTGTCTGGATATGCATGTATGCTGGAGCTAATTCAGAGCCTTGAACGGTTACAGCAGGATTTTAAATTTCGTTAGAATGTCACAGGTTGCCAGTGAAGCGATATGAAAATTGATGTAATATGGTCATGTTTCCTTGAAAATGTCACTAGCCTGAAATAACAGTGATCTTACAAGTATCCTGCACTTGTTAAAAAACATATAATTCTACCTATATTTCTAAGTTCGAAATAATATGATTTAAGGCAATGCACCTATTTGACACTTTATGGTAAGTGTTTTACGAAAAGCATCCCACGGTTTTTGACAAATAAATATCTATTGACGACAAATCCACCGAACGCCAGTTGATATCTCCATACTTCAATAGCCTCTATGTATTGCAGTACAGATGTTAAGTTGTCTTCTATATAGTACTTAACGACTTTAATACATATAAGGAATGTTCACTGAACAGTAATAGCTGGTTCACCTTTATCGACATAGGTTCTATAACCTGAAGATATTTGTGCAGTGCCAAGAAGTACGCATGTTCCGTGTTGAGGATGGGGACAAGAATATGCCCGCTTAATTGTAGAATATTGATTGGAAGTTTACTGTCTAACGTAACTCTTGAGAATTTTTCACTAATATGGAGCTGTCACCATTGCCGGTGAAGGACTGCAAAAGTTAGGTTTATACTAGATATTTACGGCCTTTGAGCAGGGAGGGATCTTTGCTGTGGCATGGGGCCTCGGTGTTTGCGGTATCATCCGAAGGACCGCCGCATTTAGTCTCATCTTACGACAAGTAAGGGGTACTGAGGACCTATTCTAACCTGGATCCCCATGGGATTTATTGTAAGACACAAACAATTTACATGAAGTGTACCGTTGTAGACGTTTCTACATCACGGTCACATGATAGTAACCAATTGTTTTACCGATATCCCTAGATTTATTTTCCTGACCAACTCACATAGTTTAATCAAATGCACTTTCTTATAAAATGGTTGTAGTGATTCTTTTCTTTCAAAAATATAATTTTGATGCACGAATTTGATAGCAATTGAAGTATCCATGCTTATGCACTTTGTTGTTATTATAATCTGAAAGTGATATGCCCTGCAAATTACGTTCAACGCAAGATAAAAGTCAGAGTGGATCCGTATCTCGAAAATCCCGTATTATAACTTAATCATGTAAAAATGTTCGAATGTCAGATGCCAGATGGTAATCATTCTTATACTCCAACTGCCCTTTCGAAAGATGAAATTCTTTAAAACCATGCTTCAGTTTTAGACACATTTAATATCCCAGTCAATGGGTCGAATGAATATGAGTTACCGTACCTGTACTGGATTCCCAAACGACATAAAAACCCTTACAACCAAAGATACATTGCTGGATCCAGTAAGTGCTCTACCAGGCCCCTATCTTTGCTCCTCACGAAAATATTAACAGCTGTGAAGGAGAAACTTCAAACTTACTGTGTGACTACATATGCCTGAAGTGGTGTTAATCAAATGTGGATTCTAAAAAATTCTGAAGAACTTTTAGTAAACTTGAAATCACAGACCTTTTCTCAAATCAATAACATTAAAACCTATGACTTTTCAACACTATACACAACCATTTCTCTCGATAAATTAAACAGTAGACTTTTTGACATCATAGACAGTTGCTTCCTCAACAAAAACGGAAAACGGAAATGTTCTTATCTATTATTGGGTCAAATGCTGTCTGACGTGTTTCATACCAATTGTTAAGCCGTTCTTGGCACACTGATTTTGACTGCGGATAACTCCGTTTACCTGATCAGGATATGGGGCTCACGGCGGGTGTGACCGGTCAACAGGGGATGCTTACTCCTCCTAGGCACCTGATCCCACCTCTGGTGTGTCCAGGGGTCCGTGTTTGCCCAACTATCTATTTTGTATTGCTTGTAGGAGTTATGAGATTGATCACTGTTCGTTATCTTCACCTTGCATCTAGTGATCAACATTCAAAAACTTACTTTGTTAAACACCACTCTGATTCCACGCACAAGTACTCTGAAGTTGAAATAAAAAATATGCTAGAGTTCCTCATTGACAATATCTTCGTGGTCTTTGGGGATCAGGTCTTCCAACAGTCTGTTAGAATTTCCATGGGCACAAATTGTGCTCCTTTGTTAGCTGACCTGTTTTTATATTCATATGAAGCAGAAAATATTCAAAAACTTCTACGTGAGAAGAAAAAATCTCTCGCTGTGACCTTCAATTCGACTTTTAGATATATCGATGACGTTTTGTCTATTAACAATGATAGCTTTCATTCATATGTCGATTTGATATATCCCTGTGAGCTCAAAATAAAGGACACCACAGAGTCATCCACTTCTGCTTCATACTTAGATATTTTATTGAAAGTAGACATTAACGGCAAACTGACAACTCAACTGCATGACAAACGGGATGATTTCAGCTTCTCCATCGTCAACTTCCCACATTTATGTAGCAATATTCCATTATCACCTGCATATGGTGTTTATATATCTCAACTGATTCGATATGCAAGAGCTTGTTCTGGGTATAGTCAGTTTTTAAATCGAGGTAAGCTACTGAAAAACAAGTTGGTGGTACAGGGATTTCAACAGTCTCGATTGAAGTCAGCATTTCGCAAATTCTATGGTCGTTATAACGATCTAGTTCGTCAATACAACCTCTCATTGGGTCAAATGCTGTCTGACGTGTTTCATACCAATTGTTAAGCCGTTCTTGGCACACTGATTTGACTGCGGATAACTCCGTTTACCTGATCAGGATATGGGGCTCACGGCGGGTGTGACCGGTCAACAGGGGATGCTTACTCCTCCTAGGCACCTGATCCCACCTCTGGTGTGTCCAGGGGTCCGTGTTTGCCCAACTATCTATTTTGTATTGCTTGTAGGAGTTATGAGATTGATCATTGTTCGTTTTCTTCACCTTGCATATAGCTAGTTTCCATTTTGGTCCTGTTCTCTCGGTTTTTGAAATGTTATCTCGCACACGGAAATCAATATGTTTGTTGCATGCTGAATTTTAAAAGCGATTTTTCGTGTAAGTATTTATTTCTGTTTGATTCATATGGTGTAGGATTGCTTCCAATTTGTAATTATTGTAAGGAAAGAGTTATTTGATCAGTGAATAATTTAAGCTTAAAAAAATAAATGACCTTGAAAAACCTTATACTTGTACTGCATTTAGAAATGACAGGAAATTCTTTATTTCATTTTGTTCTGACACTCCTGATGTTCAGGGTTTCAAGTCCAATTCTTTTAATTCTATGGAGGATTGTAATTCCATTTTTTCTGATGGATTTGTTTGACTCATTGGTTCTAGCGAAGTTAAGCATGTTCATATTTTGATAGATAGTGTTGCTGCCCAAACGTCGTTGTTAGAAACTGATTTAAATCTGTCTCAACAAACTCATACTGGTGGGTTAGATCTATTACAGGGAGTTAAGCTAGGTGTCATTAATGTTCCCTTTCATGGACTTTATCTGAAATCAGATTTAATGGGTGTTTGTACACGAAATCATTCTGCGAAACTGACGACCACCTGACGCATCGTTAGGCATGTTATTCACCAGATAGTTGTCCCAGTGATATATGGTAGGGCCATCATGATTTTGGCTCACGACACCTTCATGACAGGTGATTTATGTGTCAATAAGACTTGTAAAATAATTTTGAGTGATTTTATTAGCCTAAGCCGAGAAACGATGCTTATGAATTCTGCAAGTCGTGTCATGTTTGCCATATGCTAGGTAAACCTAACTGCTCCTCTCCCACCCATTCCAGCTTTTGAAGAACCTTTTATTCGAGTGTTGGTAGATTCTACAGGACTAGGTCAGGAAACCAATATTTACTTACTATAATTGTGTATGTCCATTGGATATCATAAAACTACACCTCTTAGTGATGTTAAGGCAAAGAACATAGTCAAGGCCCTTACCAAGGTTTTTTTTTCAGTTTTGTAGGCGTGCCTAAGACTATTCAGTAAGATCAAGGATGTTCAAATTTCACGTTAGGGTTGTTTCAAAAGGTCCTGCATGAGTTTAGTGTTAAACAGTAAAAGTCTACTGTTTAGCATGCGGAATCTCAGGGATTCTTGAAAGTTTTCATCAGAACATTAAAACTTTTAAGACATTGTTAGCGGTATAATAAAGACTGAGGTGAAGGGGTTCACCTTGTTTTATTTGGTGCACAAGAAGTAGTTCAGGAGTCTCTTGAAAGCTTCAAGTCAGTCCCTTGGAATTAGTGTTTGACCATGCACTTGGAGGTCCTTTGATTTTTTAAGTGAAACGTGTTGACTGAGACTAATGCTTTTAACGTTTTAGACATTGTATCTAATATCAACGAGACTTTACAATGCTTGTAATTTGGCACAAGAACATTTCAAGAGTTCTCAAGCCACAGCGAAAGTTTGGTATGACAAAGATGCCAGGAACAGAGTTTTTAAACCAGGTGATACAGTTTTATTGGTATTTTTCCCGTCCCTGGTTATCTTCTACAGGCCAGATATTATGCTCCCTGGAAATCAAAAACAAGCTTATTGATGCGAACTATATAGTTAAGACACTTGGTCAGCGTAACAAAACCGAGTTTGTTACACTTGTTGAAAGGGATGTTGCCGAAATTGTGTAAAATCAGTTTCCAATTTTAACCGACACCTGTGATTTAGATATTATTCATCAATATGAATACGTAAACCTTGTTTTGCCAATACACTGTCTGTTTAAAAATGAAAGGTCTGGAAACGTCATTTTTGCATGCATATACTATTTTGTGGCATTAAGCACTCAGAATTGTTATGCATTTTATAAAACTACGGAATTTTCCGGGAATTTTGGACTTATCTTAATGATTGAATTTAAAAGTTGATTTGGGAGTTTATATTCTCGTGTGGGGATGCAGCTCGACATTGAAACCAGCATTGGACTCTAATTTTGTATCCCTATTTCAATGTAGTTATTTGTTATTGAGATATCTTTTCTTTCACTCATTGTAAATATATTGTTTAAAATCTTTGTATATCTTTGTGATTGATGAAAGGAGAATATAACGAACAGTGATCAATCTCATAACTCCTACAAGCAATACAAAATAGATAGTTGGGCAAACACGGTCCCCTGGACACACCAGAGGTGGACTTAGGTGCCTAGGAGGAGTAAGCTTCCCCTGTCGACCGGTCACACCCGCCGCGAGCCCTATATCCCGATCAGGTAGACGGAGTTTACGTATTGCTTGTAGGAGTTATAAGATTGATCACTGTTCGTTATCTTCATCTTTCATGATTGAGGAGAAGCTTATCCCCATGCATAAAGAAGAATAAAGCTGCCGACTACAAAGTGTCACTATGAAGTATCAAACCAATGCGTTGGAGCAGTATGGGAGGCATCCACTAAAAAGGATATCCAAAATACCTAATCCGAAAGAAAATATATGAGATAGAAGAATCTGAGAGCCAGAGCAGATGTGAACCTGACATCAATGGTAACATCAGTTCACAAAGGGTACGAAAGCCGATAAAATCTAGGATATGACCACATTGTTGCCCTTTTGCAATAGGACAAGTTCTTAATACTTAGGAAGTCTTAAATATCCAGACACTATCCAGAGACAAAGAATATAAAATGAAGATTTCAGTAACATTCGGAATCACATAATGTTTCTCTGACGTGTCCGAAACGTCTGGTCCGCAAACAGAAAAAATATCCTTGTAACACACGAGGCCGTGTCAACGTGCATGATCGTGCTCACCGCAATTTCGCCACGAGGTTTAATTTTCCTGTAATGGGTTTTAACTTCCTATCAATTACGCTCTACTACAAGTCAAGTGTCCGACAACAATACAACGATTAATATGTTGCCTTTTCATAATTTGCATGTTTATGATAGATATGGTTTCTTAAAATATATCATGATAATGGTATAATGAATTTGCATGTATTATTACTTCAGTAGTTTGACGTTACGGAAAAGAAGTGTCGTCGTCCTATGATAAGAAAAATAGGTTAATTATGAGCCGCTACGACGATGTATAAAAATCTTCTAAGCCTGACTCTGATTAAATTCAAAATCGATAAACGGCTGATATTTCACCACCTCGCATTGGGTCAAATGCTGTCTGACGTGTTTCTTACCAATTGTTAAGCCGTTCTTGGCACACTGATTTTGACTGCGGATAACTCCGTTTACCTGATCAGGATATGGGGCTCACGGCGGGTGTGACCGGTCAACAGGGGATGCTTACTCCTCCTAGGCACCTGATCCCACCTCTGGTGTGTCCAGGGGTCCGTGTTTGCCCAACTATCTATTTTGTATTGCTTGTAGGAGTTATGAGATTGATCACTGTTCGTTATCTTCACCTTGCTTATAACCACAAACAAACACACCGTTTCATACCTCTCAACATTGTATTCTCTTAACATTGTAAAAACAAGCATCAAATTCAGCGGCAACTACTTGGTAACTATCAAAACTATGTAAAGTGATTTTTCTTTTTAGAAAATAACGAACAGTGATCAATTTAGAAAATACCATAAGGTATACGAAAACAAGAGTGAGACCCGTATATTAGAGGTTGGATCTGGTGCCTGGGAGTAAGCATACCCTATTAAATATCAAAACTATGTAAAGCAAACCATTTGAAAACCTTCATATTTTTATATTGAAGCTTATTAATTTCCCCCTGCAATAGTCCTCCAATATATAGTTCATTAAGGGTATTGTTCACAGATAATATCCCATTACATTAGATAAAATCCCATTGAATTAATTTTCATCTTTAATTTTTTTAAATACTCAAAATAGTCATTTGAAATGTTAAGGAATATTGTTAAAAATGCAAATGCACGGAGTCATACAGGCAAACTATCGGCAAACATACATGGACCCACTTCACTGAGACTTCACAGTTTTTACTTTATTTTATTGTTACCAACAAGCATAACATGCTTTTAAAGAATTCCTTTTATGAATGGTTCTTGGATAAAAGTTAATGCTATCATTGTCTTGTCCAACACATATTACGAAGGTACTTTTTAAATTAATGTAGACCAATGAGATTTTGATAAATTCAAGGTGAAGATAACGAACAGTGATCAATCTCATAACTCCTACAAGCAATACAAAATAGATAGTTGGGCAAACACGGACCCCTGGATACACCAGAGGTGGGGTCAGGTGCTTAGGAGGAGTAAGCATCCCCTGTTGACCGGTCACACCCGCCGTGAGCCTCATATCCTGATCAGGTAAACGGAGTTATCCGCAGTCAAAATCAGTGTGCCAAGAACGGCTTAACAATCGGTATGAAACACGTCAGACAGCATTTGACCCAATGAGAGGTTGTATTGACGAACTAGATCGTTATAACGACCATAGAATTTGCGAAATGCTGACTTCAATCGAGATTGTTGAAATCCCTGTACCATCAACTTGTTTGTCAGTAGCTATAGCGCAAATTAACGAATGGAAGAAACAGATGTCATCTCACAAATTCTGTTATGGTCTTTCCATTATTTGCCAGTCTTGACTTTTTTTCTACTGTTAACAGTTTTGGTAATAATGATACAATGTTGTAGAATATTTACATGATCAAAAGGACAATGAAAGTACACATCTCCAACATGCATGGAAAGTTCTAGTCCATTCAGTACCACAATCATAGTATATAAATCGATTGTTTGGATGCATTGTCAGTGAGCAGTTGAAAATACCACTTTGAGTCATAAGTTATCTAATCTAATCCTAAACCTTCCAGGGTGATTCATATTGATTTTATCAAATCACGCAACATGTATCTCGAGGGGAAAGTTAAAATACCAAAAGGAGAACATATGCATATTACATCTCATCTTCACATTGGTTGCGATAGTATTCAACTGTTGACGATAAAAAGTCATCAACACATATATAAAAGTTAATTTCTATAGAAGTATTACAGTGTATACCAATTTCAGACCTGCATGATCTTCTGTAGATTTTAAAGTTTGCCTCTCAGTGGAGTTCAATCCTACACATAGTTCCTGAAATGACCTGAGTTGGTGTAGTAATCAGCTAATAAACAACCTAATAATCTACATGGCTTACATGAAAGATGACCCATTTAGGAATAGAAAAGTCATCGTACCTTCACGGAAGAGTCAATTAAACCGCTATAAACATCCCAGTATGTCCTGTATGGCCATAAATAATTATACAGCAACCTTTTTAATCCATATGACCTCAAACTTACAACTTCTCTTACAAAGTTACTTCAAATGACACTGGGGAATCCCGGAAGTAATACAGATTATTCACTCTAAACATGGCAATGAGGGGCAATGAGAGATTTCCCGAGGTTAAGATTTAAATGGGAATGGGGATTTCAATTAGTAATAATGTAGACTGTGTAAAATAAAATAACCAAGTTTATAAAAGCTATGTGTTGCATACAAACATTTCATAAAAGATTGAAAAGAATCAAGCAGCCCCAAAGTCGTGTTTATCTTATTAATGAGCCTGTTGCTTAGGAGTTTCATGCAAGGAAATTTAAGAATCTTCAGCTGAATGTGCTAAAGGAATTTAAACATATACCTATGTCACAATTTTGATTCGAGATAAGAAAGCCTCCTCGTTTTCAAACTGAACCTTGACATGTGAAAAAGAAACACAAACGAAAAATAACTTTATTCATACAAATCCATTTGACTTTACGCAAACAGCATTCCCACACTATACACTCACTAACACACGCACTTAAAATACATATTATATGGCAACACTACAATCTATACTTCCCTTGGATACACAGTCTATTTCACATAAACCCGACCAGTTCAAGTAGAACGTTCATTGGTTCACAGTACGATGCGCACATTCGGTAAGGAAACTTCCACATATTTTACAGTACTTGTTTATGTCACCATTTGGGATCCCGTTGATGTAGTATGTTTTACGGAACTTTGTTATGTCTCGTTGAGGTGCGATACGCTGATACATGTAGAACTAGATTTTAGCGTTACTTGTAGTACATGAACACTCACATGTACAAGTAGAAAGAACCAGTACATGGGTTTAGTGAATCGCCTCAACGAGTACACATCAGAGGTCACTTATAATAATTGTTCATGGTCGGGTTATAGTCGGGATTTCTACATATACAAATATAGCTTAACTCTATAATAACATTGATCTAATGAATAAGAAGAAGAATATACGCGATTGTATATATATATATATATATATATATATATATATATATATATATATATATATATACAGAATATCCACACAGAGAAAATTATATTAAAGAAAACCAGATTTACTGTTACTATACACAGAAAACCCGGCACCACCACCATATAATTCTATTACCACATAGGATAGTTCTATGATAACGTACATGTATATGACCACAAAGGTCCATACAGATGTTATGTCAGTGCCCAATGTATAAAAGACACACCTCGGTGACTCGTGCTGAACTGACGCACTACTAAAAAAACTGCAGGTATGTTCAATTACATGTTATCTTAGGACTATGACGTGTCCTAAGTATGTCTTGGACACGTCTTAGTCTTAAGTCTAGTTCTCGAAACTTTCCTAAATCTGGGACACGTCCTAAGTTCACCTTAACTTTAGGAAATCATAACCGCACTATTGGGAATAGGAAGACCTCTGAGTGGATGGATGATTTTATATATATATATATATATATATATATATATATATATATATATATAAAGCACAAACAAACAATTATAACACCCAACCTTACGTTTACCCCTAGGATCTAAACGACACATGTGAAAATCAATTACGTCGTTGTGGCCGAGTGGACTTAAGCACTGGTTTGACAATCTTGGTAGGCGGTGGGTGCCGTACGTCGCTGGTTCGCCCACGGGGTGGGGCGAAAATTTTCAGTACCTAGTTGTGATTATTTAGTGCTTTATATATATATATATATATATATATATATATATATATATATATATATATATAGATAGATAGATAGATAGATAGATTGATTGATATATATATATATATAGTTTGTAAATAAAGAATTCGGTATTTGATACAGTAAATACATCAAATAATAAAAGTCAAGAAACACAAAACTCGAATAACATTTCACTGTTAGCGCTTTCGGCTTTAATGCCTCTTCAGACAGTTATATATATATATATATATATATATATATATATATATATATATATATATATATATATAGTATATCTTTCCACAAATTATATCCATCGTTTTTGCAACGATGTTAGATAGTCTACTAAGTAAAATGTCTTTTTTGTCTACCACATCAACTAGAACTTGAATTTTCCCAGTTCAAAACTTTGGGTTCCTCTTCCTACTTACGATAAAACACTAATATACACAGACCACAAATGAAATTCAGTATCGAGTTGTGTCGGAAAAACGATTATTGAGTTATTGTTATCAAAGACCTTGATATAAGTATACATATCGGTTCGATTTTCAAGAAATCGTATACGAGTATTGCATGGCTCAGTGGTTTCATCATCAGAATAGTAATGTACTAGTATATTAAACATACATACATATCACAATATCCGTTTGTTTTTCTGCTTTATGTAAAACTTATACGGTACCAATTTTGATGCACCAGATGCGCATTTCGACAAATAATGTCTAAAGCATTAGTTAATCTTAAAAATGCCTAGTTTATAACATAGCTATATTGAATTCACGGTATTTGAATTAAGAATATTCATATAAATAAATTATATCTGTCTTTTCTCTAGTTGTATGTGTCTAGATTTTAATTGTTTACTCGAAAATTTGTCACGAATATCATGTGTATAAATACATGTAAAGGAATAAGAATGCTTCTAAGTAGTTAGGACGTCCTAATTTAAGATGTTCCTAAGATGTCGTCAAGAAACATCCTAAGATGTATCCTAAGTTGATCTTAGGATGTTTTTAAGTTTTCCTAAGTTATATCTGAGGACATATCTTAGGAAAGTTTCGTGAACATGCCTGCTGGTTGATCGCACTCTCGACTAAATATAGTGACTCTTGCATACAGGTTATAGCGCACAATTAGGAACAAACTTAATGACTATGTACACAAATTTTGAAAACTTAAAAAACTTCTTGGAATACATTTGCATGCGATACCTGCCGTCTATAAAACAGAGATCTAGCCTAATGTACACACTAATACACATCCAGAATAGCAATTTTTCATTTGGTTCGTTCACTTCCTCTTTTCCTCGGGGAGCACGTAACCCTTACACACCAGTGGTCCATCCTTGTGAAGAAGCATGGCCGCCCACACACACGTGTCCGCAATTTTACCTTTCCTGCCGTGGTGAGAAAACAAGGCTTTGTCTATCGTGTCACCTTTCTTCGGGAAAACTAGCTCCATAGGAGGGTCCTGCATACACATGAACCAGCACAGTTCCACGGATTTATTGATGTAGCTTCGAACTCTCTCGTCCTGGTGATGTTTCTCATCAGGTAAAAGCTCCCTTAGCTTTTGTTCAATGAACAACTGTTTTAGAATAAAAGATGTGTTTCTCATAATGAAATTCTGTACACATCTAGAACTAATGGATCATATAAAGTCAGGTTGTATTATCATGGATTGTTTGTCTGCAAGCTGCTTCATTTCTCATTACAGAATTTTTCACCCATATAGAGGACATCAAAGTGGTAACAAATTCTAATATGTTATACATTCTGGTAGATAGACAATCCCTCATGTCAAGTTCCATGATGTCGAAATACATGTATCATCAATGAAGCATACTGTTTCCTCATTACCAACATTCCCCTCTGTCAGAATAGGAAGTTACAGATAGCTTTATGGAGTTTTACGAAGAGGCTTACTTTTACAATCGACAGCTGACTTTTACAATTTAAGGGGATCAACTCCAACTACAGAAATTGGACCGAAATGAATATAGAGATTGCTTCAGTAAAAACACCAAAATAACCCGACAATTATGTTTATTACAAGGGTATTGTAAACGTTTGAGCAACTTTTATTCATTCTACATTTGTTCAACACTTTCACTATGCACTACTCGTTTTAATATTTCATTAAGTTAAATTTATCGATATTCAAATGTACATGTAATCTATTAACTGCGAATGACGAGCTGAGAAATGCATGAAGGGACCTAGAAAATTACCATATAAAGAAATAGTGTTTTTAAGCTTTACTATATATCATAAGTGTACCACAGCGCGCTCAAAATAAGCAGACGACCTCAAGTTATCCTCACATTTCTAAATAATGTGTCATTAGCACTGAAAACTTAGAAGTTCTCTACACCTCACTTCTTAGGATTCTGGTTTCCCTAGGAAGACAGCAACCCCTACCCATCCACACACATGGCAGTTCTATACTAGACCAAAAAGGCGAGGGGGTAGGCTTGTCGAGATATATTTTTTCATAGCCCCTCCCTCTCATTTTGAAAATTAAAAAAATGCTACATCCTTGTTTTCCTTTCTTTCGTGTTGAATATCTAGGTTTAAATGTAAATACAACCAATAAGTGATGTGTGATTGTATACATCAATACGTATACATGTATAATGTATATCAATGTACACAGTAGAATCAACAATTTTTGTGGTAATAACTCATGAAAATTGGCCCCTATGAAAATCGATTACTCCCTAGTATACTAATATATTCTATACATTATCGATATAAACATATGAGATGTGCTTGTCCTTTAGAAATGCTGTACCCCGTGGATACCCGGATTAGAATGGGTCCTCTGCAATACCCCTTGCTTGTCGTAAGAGGCGACTAAATAAAGCGATCCTTCGGGTAAGACCGGAAAAACTGAGGCCCCGTGTCACAACAGGTGTGGCATGATAAAGATATATCCCTGATCAGAGATCGTAAGCGCCGAGCATATGCGTACATTTTGCAGCCCTTCACCGGCAATAGTGACGTCTCGATATGATTGATCAGTTGCTTTTATGTCCCTTTCTGGATTTTCACTGATATTGAGAGGTCACCATCTGTAGGTGAAGTACAACAAATGTTGATCTGGCCTATGTTTAGCGCTCATCGCCGTAGTAGTGAGGGCTCTTTATCGTGCCAACGCATGCCGTGGCACGGGACCTCCGTTTTTAAGGTCATACCTGAACGACTCGTGATTCTCACTTTTAAATGCCGTGGGTTTGGCGAAGGAGCAATCACTACTTATTTTAACGCCCTGGGTTTGCCATATGAGTGAAAAAAAATTGAGAGGGACGTTAAACAATATTTAAATCAATCAATCTTAAACTTGACGCGGCCATGGCACGAGATGGGCTCAAACTCGCAACCTCCCGGTTACGAAGCGAACGCTCTACTACTGAGCTACCGTGACCCCATATGAGTGAAATATTATCGAGTGGGACGTTAAACAATATATACAACAACTAAATGCGGTAAAGTTTTTGAATTTTGCAAATACCACTCCCAATTTTTTTCATATTTGGGGTTGGCCCCTTTAAATTGTAAAAGTAAGCCTCTTCGTAAAACTCTAATAAGGGGTCTACATCTCATACAGCCGGTTAGGCTTTATTTTTAGGGGGAATGCTACAAAAGTGGAGGATATGTACAAATATTTTTTGAAGTTGAAAACTTTCAGATTCACTTTCTTTAGTAAAAAAAAAAAAAACTACCGTTAATCGCTATCAACACATTCCGGTCTCGGATACCCAGGTGACTTGCTGGATTAAAGCTGTCAATTAGGACCTGAGCTATTGTCTCTTATATGATTGACAAGCGGTGGTTTTTTTTTTTTTTTTATCTTTATCCAGGTATATTTTAAGGGAGATGGCTTAGAAATGGGTCTTTCAGTTTTCTGTGTAATTTCAGCTGCTGCAATTAAATAAATGACTTATACAGGCTGCCTTTGGGACTTAAGGAGGTGTAATACATTGTCATAATGGCTGACTTCCTTTTAATTATAAATATCAGCCCATTATTTGTCTATAATTTCTTTTCGATTTAAAAGCCTGGCTGAGTAGCTCAGTAGGTTAGCATGTCAATTGTAGAACTGTAGATTGCGGGTTCAAGTCCAGCAGGGGTTTTAAATTTTTACAGATTACTGTCTACTAAAACTGCATTTTTGGACATAATAAAGTGAATTTGAAAGTTTCAAAATATTGTACATTTCTCTGGTGTAGCATTCCTCCTTAAGATTTATCTCGGGTGTCTTTATGACATAGATTTACATTGTACCTTAGTGTGATGTCTGTATGATATCTATTGTAAGTCCCTACCTTAGCCTGATGTTGGGCTGTCTCAGTAGATGTTGCCTTTCTGACCTCCTTGCCATGTCTTTCCACTACCTGATCTAGTAGAGAATTTCCACCCTCCATCTTCTCTCCTCCAACTTCTGTCTTTCCTTCTCCACCCCCTGCAGGGCTCTGATCCACCTCCATCTTCTCTTCCTCAGAATTTGATGTAGAGGACTTCAAATACCAAAGTACACTAATAGTTCAGGTTTTATGGTTTCATGTCTGTTGTTTTATTTTCTGGCACAAAGAAATGCTTATCATTCATATCATATGCTTCTGATCTGGGCTACGTCTGTGGCTCTGAATATAGAATTCTATGTACTGAATGATCCATCTTATGTCTGTGCCTCTGAATATAGAATTCTATGTACTGAATGATCTGTGTTACGTCTGTGGCTCTGAGTATAGAATTCTATGTACTGAATGATCTGTGTTACGTCTGTGGCTCTGAATATAGAATTCTATGTACTGATAGATCTAGGTTACGTCTGTGGCTCTGAATATAGAATTCTATGTACTGATAGATCTAGGTTACGTCTGTGGCTCTGAGTATAGAATTCTATGTACTGATAGATCTAGGTTACGTCTGTGGCTCTGAGTATAGAATTCTATGTACTGATAGATCTAGGTTACGTCTGTGGCTCTGAGTATAGAATTCTATGTACTGATAGATCTAGGTTATGTCTGTGGCTCAGAACATAGAATTTTTTGTACTCAATGATCTAGGTTACGTCTGTGGCTCTGAACATAGAATTATTTGAACTGAATGATCTCGGTTACGCCTGTGGCTCTGGAGCCAGTTGCACAAAAGTTAGATAATTTTAACTGACAGTTAACGTTTAGTTAATACTATATAAATGTAAGAGTTAATGGGAAGTTAACTGTCTGTTAAAGTTAACTAACTTTTGTACAACTGGGTCCTGAATATAAAATTTTATATACTGAATGAAGCACTCACTTGTCTTAGTTGTAGGGCTTCTTTCATGTAATTTTCCAGTCTTTGTAGTTGTTCTATTGACTTCTTCTGGCAGAATGTGAAAAGAACAAGGTACGGTTGTATACATAAAAAGGCCCAAAAAATTTCTCTCTATAAAATGTGTCTGGAATTAACCTTAATCAGCGTTTTAAGAAAGTAAAATAAATGCCAAGTATACTATGTCAACAAAATCAGAATGATAGTCCTAAATGGATAGCATTATGACATCATGAATAAGATATTTCCCGCCTTTTTCTCAAAATAAGCCTGAAAACTGTCAAATGTCATACAAATTATTGCTCAGGAAAAGATGTGCGCATTTGTCGAGCAAAATGAAAATGATATGTATTGTGTATTATTTTGAGATGAAAAACATGCTTCAATATGAATTTGCTCGACGCATGCTCTGTATGTTTTCTAAATGGAAAACCACCTGAATTTGTGGATATTTTCATTGAAAATGGCATTTTTGCAATTTTATGCCAACTTCAAGCTCTCGTCATATGACACAAATTATTTTTGCTGATCAAACTTAGTGAATTTTGGGTTTGCTTAACTATTCCTTAATTGAATGCCAGGATTTGAGCTCCAAGTGAAATCATCAATATTTTGGGCCAGATGACTGTAGAAACTGTACCTACTTCTTTCCTACAAAAATATTGTGAAAACTTACAAAACACCCTCCAGTGTCATGCTTCATAAAACTTCCAAGGGTTGTATGCAAGGTGAAGAAAACGAACAGTAATCAATCTCATAACTCCTATAAGCAATACAAAATAAATAGTTGGGCAAACACGGACCCCTGGACACACCAGAGGTGGGATCAGGTGCCTAGGAGGAGTAAGCATCCCCTGTTGACCGGTCACACCCGCCGTGAGCCCTATATCCTGATCAGGTAAACGGAGTTATCCGCAGTCAAAATCAGTGTGCCAAGAACGGCTTAACAATCGGTATGAATCACGTCAGACAGCATTTGACCCAATACGAGGTTGTATTAACTAACTAGATCGTTATAACGACCATAGAATTTGCGAAATGCTAACTTCAATCGAGACTGTTGAAACCCCTGTACCATCAACTTGTTTGTCAGTAGCTTACATCGATTTAAAAACTGACTATACACAGAACAAGCTCTTGCATATCGAATCAGTTGAGATATATAAACACCATATGCAGGTGATAATGGAATATTGCTACATAAATATGGGAAGTTGACGATGGAGAAACTGAAATCATCCCGTATGTGATATACTTTGGATCAGGAGCCACTTTGAGGCTAATAAGTTATTTCACATTTCTCTTGGTTCAACAACAATAATGCATCCTCTCTCTCTCTCTCTCTCTCTCTCTCTCTATCTCTCTCTGTGCATGTATTTGTTTCTGGAAATTAGATATTGACATTAAAATTGACCAATCACACGAACAATATGGTATTGTCAAATTTTCGAGTTGACTTGTCCCTTCTTCAGGATGATAGAATATTTAGATAGAAGCGAAAGCCAAATTACCGCAATAAAAACAAAGACGATTAGCAAAAGTCAACATTTTGAAATTGTCAGATTTGTCACAGAGCTATAAGAATATGTCTGTTTTCAATTAAATTCAAGACAGCTTTGACTCACGCATGTAACTTTTGAAAGGTACTATACCACTTTTGACAGTCTTGTCTCACTTGTGTAACTTATGACAGGTACTGTACCACCTCAGACTGACCAATCACTGACCTATACAATCTTCTGAAGCAGTGCCAGTGTATTGGGGTAGATATCATCCTCGTCTTCCTTTGTGGACGGTTTCAGGGCTTCAAACGCCTCGGACCACTCATCATCAAACAGTTGACTGTACATTTCCCCTAGTCTGGTTGGGCGCCGGACATAACTAAGGCCAGCTATGTTAGGGTTTCCCTCCGTCAACTGTTGGCTGGTAAATTTGCTCAACCTGAGATTAAAAAGAAAATTAATATGATATATTACATGTTTAGTTACAAAGCTGTATATTGTCAGAAGAGAAAGGTATGGTGCCTAGAAGGGACATAGTACAGGTAAGTAGTTTGACTGGGGTTTTATAGCTATACTAAAGAAGGTGAACAATGCCTTAGAAATCAGAAGTTATAACAGCCATCTTGAAATTCAAATGATTATAAAAGGAAAAAGAGCTTCCTCGGGATCAATCAAGCAAAAAACATTTAGAATAAATTTCATTATGCCTATATATAAATCCTAAAATATATAGATGTAACAGGAAGGGAGAAAATGCAGAGGACCAGAAAGGGATTTGAACCCGATCCTCCTGAATCTCTAGTCAGGTGCGCTACCAACTGAGCTATCTCAATAAAACCCGTGTGACTACCGCAAAGATAAGTTATTCCAACAAATTCGTACGTTAACTGATACTGCAATCAGGAAAAGTTCCTTTCATATATAATTATTATTACTGTACAAGTACATGTATGATTACTTATAGAAATCAAGAATGATAACCATAAAGCAATTTTCTTTAGCTACATGTAGCAAATTTGTGCTTCAATTACTTTTGATTCATTATTTAATGTGAGTACTGACATGTATACGTCAATTTGCGAGTGCTATGTTGATCAAGTACATGTATTTCAGTAATATAAAAATAAAAGCAAGTAATTTTAATTTGCGTGCCATGCCTTTCATGAAATTATATGATAGTAAATTCTTCGCTTACATTTAGGAATTTACATTATCTGATGTTAAAATTATCAATAATTTGGTTTGTTACTTTTAATGAAGAGAGTGTGTGCTACACAGTTAATGTTCACAAAAGAAATAACCATTACTGCAACTTTTTTTTAATGACTTTTACAAAAAATATATATTCAGCCATTCTACAGAAGTCAAGTTATGATGAGTCTCATCAACAAACAGAAATACATAGACGAATTAAAGAAACTGTGGACATAGACGGATTAGAAGAGACCGTGGACATAGACGGATTAGAACAGAGAGACTGTGGACATAGACGGATTAGAAGAGACTGTGAACATAGACGGATTAGAAGAGAGAAACAGTGGTATTTAAATTACATTTACATGTAAGTACATATAGTTATCTACGTGAACATATAGACGGATTAGAAGAGACTGTGGACATTAGACGAATTAGAAGAGACTGTGGACATAGACGGATTACAAGTGACAGTTGACATAAACGGATTAGAAGAGATTGTCAATATAGACGGATTAGAAGAGAGAGACTGTGGACATAGACGGATTAGAAGACACTGTGGACATAGACGGATTAAAAGAGACTGTGGACATAAACGGATTGGAAGAGATTATAAACATGGACACATTAGAAGAGACTGTGGACATAGGGGGATTAGAAAAAAATGTGGACATAGACGAATTAGAGGAGAGACACTGTTGACATAGACGAATTAGAAGAGGGAGACTGTGGACATAAAGGGATTAGAAGAGACTGTGGATATAGACGGATGAGAGGAGACTGTAGACAGAGACTGATTAGAAGAGATTGTGAACATAGACGGATTAGAAGAGACTATGTACATAGACGGATTAGAACAGACTGTGGACATAGACGGATTAGAAGAGGGAGACTCTGGACATAGACGGATTAGAAGAGACTGTGAACATAGACGGATTAGAAGAGACTGTGAACATAGACGAATTAGGGGAAAGAGACTGTGGACATAGGCGGATTAGAAAAGACTGTGGACATAGACGAATTAGAAGAGGGAGACTGTGGACATAGAGGGATTAGAAGAGACTGTGGATATAGACGGATTAGAGGAGACTGTAGACATAGACGGATTAAAAGAGATTGTGAACATAGACGGATTAGAAGAGACTGTGTACATAGACGGATTAGAACATAATGTGTATATAAACGAATTGGAAGAGATTATAGAGATAGACGGATTAGAACAGACTGTGGACGTAGGCGGATTAGAAGAGACTGTGGACATAGACGAATCAGGGGAGAGAGACTGTGGACATAGACGGATTAGAAAAGACTGTGGTCATAGACGGATTAAAAGAAAGACACTGTGGACATCGACGGATTAGAAAAGACTGAGAACATAGACGGATTAGAAGAGAATGGACATAGACGCACTCGAAAAAAATAGACTGTGGACATATACGGATTAGAAAAGACTCTGGACGTAGATTAATTAGACTATGCGCATAGACGAATTAGAAGAGACTGTGGACATAGACGGATTACAAGAGAGACACTGTGGACATAGACGGATTAGAAAAGACTGTTGACATAGATGAATTACAAGAGACTGTGGACATAGACGGATTACAAGAGAGAGACTGTGGACATAAACGGATTAGAAAAGACTGTGGACATAAACGGATTAGAAAAGACTGTGGACATAGACGGATTAGAAGAGACAGTGAATGTAAACGGATTAGAAGAGGGAGACTGTGAACATAGACGGATTAGAAGAAAGAGACTGTGGACATAGATGGATTAAAAGAGACTGTGAACATAAACGGATTAGAAAAGACTGTGAACATAGATGGATTAGAAGAGAGATACTGTGGATATAAACGAATTAGAAAAGGCTGTAGACATAGGTGGATTAGAAGAGATTGTGAACATAGACGGATTAGAAGAGGAAGACTGTGGACATAGACAGATTAGAAGAGGGAGATTGTGGACACAGACGGAAAATATTGTGTGGACATAGACAGATTAGAAGAGATATACTTTGGACGTAGACAGATTAGAAGAGAGAAACTGTGGACATAAACGGATGAAAAGAGACTGTGGACATAACCGGATTAGAAGAGACTAAGGATATAGTCGGATTACAAGATGGAGACTCTGGACATGGACGGATTAGAAGAGACTGTGAACATAGACGGATTAGAAGAAACTGTGAACATAGACGGATTAGAAGATGGAGACTATGGACATTGACGGATTAGAAGAGGGTGACTATGAACATAGACGGATTAGAAGAGACTGTGGACATACACGGATTAAAAGAGGGAGACTGTGGATATAAACGGATTAGAAGAGACTTTGAAGATAGACGGATTAGAAGAGGGAGACTGTGGACATAGATGGATTAGAAGAGGGAGACTGTCAACATACATGGATTAGAAGTTGGAGACTGTGAATATCAACAGATTAGAAAAGACTGTGGACAATAGGTGGATTAGAAGAGACTGTGGACATAGATGGATTAGAAGTGACTGGGAACATAGACGGATTAGAAGAGGAAGACTGTGGACATAGACAGATTAGAAAAGACTGTGGACATAGACAGATTAGAAGAGACAGTGAACATAGACGGATTAGAAGAGAGAAACAGTGGTATTTAAATTACATTTACATAGAAGTACATATAGTTATCTACGTTAAGATATAAACGGATTAGAAGATACTATGAACATAGACGGATTACAAGAGACTGTGGACATAAACGGATTACAAGAGACTGTGGACATAAACGGATTACAAGAGACTGTGGACATAGACGAATTAGAAGAAAGAGACTGTGGACATAGATGGATTAGAAGAGACTTTGAACATACACGGATTAGAAGAGGGAGACTGTGGACATAGATGGATTAGAAGAGGGAGACTGTCAACATACATGGATTAGAAGTTGGAGACTGTGAATATCAACAGATTAGAAAAGACTGTGGACAATAGGTGGATTAGAAGAGACTGTGGACATAGATGGATTAGAAGAGACTGGGAACATAGACGGATTAGAAGAGGAAGACTGTGGACATAGACAGATTAGAAAAGACTGTGGACATAGACAGATTAGAAGAGGGAGACTTTGGACGTAGACGGATTAGAGGAGAGAGACTGTGGACATAGACGGATTAGAAGGGACTTTGAACATACACGGATTAGAAGAGGAAGATTATGGACATTGACGGATTCGAAGAGACTGTGAACATGGACAGATTAGAAGAGACTGTGAACATGGACAGATTAGAATAGGGTGACTATGAACATAGACGGATTAGAATAGACTGTGGACATACACGGATTAGAAGAGACTGTGGACATAGACGGATAAGAAATGGGTGACTATGAACATAGACGGATTAAAAGAGACTGTGGACATACACGGATTTGAAGAGACTATGAACATAGACGGATTAGAAGAGATTATAGACGTAGACAGATTAGAATAGACTCTAGACATAGACGGATTAGAAGAGACTCTGGACATTTACGGATTAGATGAGACTGTGGACATAGATTGATTAGAAGAGACTGTGAACATAGACGGATCAAAAGAGAAAGTGGACATAGACGGATTAGAAGAGAGACTATGCACTTAGACGGATTAGAAGAGACTATGGACATATATGGATTAGAAGAGACTCTAGACATAGATGGATTAGAAGAGACTGTGAACATAGACGGATTAGAAGAGACTCTGAACATAGACGGAGTAAAAGAGACTGTGGACATAGACGAATTAGAGGGGACTGTAGATAAACACGGATTAGAAGAGATTGTGAACATAGAGGGTTTAGAAGAGACTGTGGACATTGTGGACATCGACGAATTCGAGGAGAGAGACTGTGAACATAGAAGGATTGGAAGAGACTGTGGACATAGACGAATTAGAGGAAAGAGACTGTGGATATAGACGGATTAGAAGAGAGAGACTGTGGACGTAAACGGATTAGAAGATACTGTGGACATAGACAGATTAGAAGAGGGAGACTGTGGACGTAGACGGATTAGAAGAGAGAGTGTGGATATAAACGGATTAGAAGAGACTGTGCACATAGACGGATTAGAAGAGACTGTGGACATAGACGGATTAGAAAAGACTGTGGAGATAGATGGATTAGAAGAGGAAAACTGTGGATATAAACGAATTAGAAAAGACTGTAGACATAGGTGGATTAGAAGAGATTGTGGACATAGATGGATTAAAGGTAGACTTTGGACGTAGACGGGTTAGAAGAGAGAAACTATTGACATAAACGGATTAAAAGAGACAGTGGACATAACCAGATTAGAGGAGACTAAGGAGATGGTCGGATTAGAAGAGGGAGACTCTGGACATGGACGGATTAGAAGAGACTGTGCACATAGACGGATTAGAAGAGACTGTGAACATAGACGGATTAGAAGAGGGAGACTATGGATATTGACGGATTAGAAGAGACTGTGAACATGGACAGATTAGAAGAGGGTGACTATGAATATAGACGGATTAGAAGAGAAAGACTGTGGACATAGACGGATTAAAAGAGGGAGACTGTGGACACAGACGGATTAGAAGAGGGAAAGTGGTATTTAAATTATATTTACATAGAAGTACATATAGTTATCTACGTGAAGATATAGACGGATTAGAAGAGACTATGAACAAAGACGGATTACAAGAGACTGTGGACATACACGGATTACAAGAGACTGTGGATATAGACGAATTAGAAGAAAGAGACTGTGGACATAGGCGGATTAGAAGAGACTGTGAACATACATGTACATGGATTAGAAGATGGAGACTGTAGATATAAACAGATTAGAATTACAATAGGTAGATTAGAAGAGACTGTGGACATAGATGGATTAGAAGAGACTGGGAACATAGACGGATTAGAAGAGGAAGACTGTGGACATAGACAGATTAAAAGAGGATGACTGTGGACACAGACGGATTAGAAGAGACTATGGACATATATGGATTAGAAGAGACTCTATACATAGACGGATTAGAAGAGACTGTCAACATAGACGGATTAGAAAAGACTCTGGACATAGACGGAGTAAAAGAGACTGTGGACATAGACGAATTAGAGGGGATTGTAGACAAACACGGATTAGAAGAGATTGTGTACATAGACGGTTTAGAAGAGACTATCGAGATAGACAAATTCGAGGAGAGAGACTCTGGATATAGACGGATTAGAAGAGAGAGATTGTGGACATTAACGGATTAGAAGATACTGTGGACATAGAAAGATTAGAAGAGGGAGACTGTGGACGTACACGGCTTAGAAGAGAGAGTGTGGATATAAACGGATTAGAAGAGACTGTGGACATAGACGGATTAGAAAAGACTGTGAAGATAGATGGATTAGAAAAGGAAGACTGTGGATATAAACGAATTAGAAAAGACTGTAGACATAGGTGGATTAGAGGAGATTGTGAACATAGACGGATTAGAAGAAGTAGACTTTGGACGTAGACGGATTAGAAGAGAGAAACTAAGGACATAAACGGATTAAAAGAGATTGTGGACATAACCGGATTAGAGGAGACTAAGGACATAGTCGGATTAGAAGAGGGAGACTCTGGACATGGACGGATTAGAAGAGACTGTGAACATAGACGGATTAGAAGAGACTGTGAACATGAACAGATTAGAAGAGGGTGACTATGAACATAGACGGATTAGAAGAGGAAGACTGTGAACATAGACGGATTAGAAGAGGAAGATTGCGGACACAGACGGATTGGAAGAGGGAGAGTGGTATTTAAATTATATTTACATAGAAGTACAAATAGTTATCTACGTGAAGATATAGACGGATTAGAAGAGACTATGAACAAAGACGGATTACAAGAGACTGTGGACATAGACGGATTACAAGAGACTGTGGACATAGACGAATTAGAAGAAAGAGACTGTGGACATAGATGGATTAGAAGAGACTGAGAACATACATGGATTAGAAGAAGGAGACTGTAGATATACACAGATTAAAATTACAATAGGTAGATTAGAAGAGACTGTGGACATAGATGGATTAGAAGAGACTGGGTACATAGACGGATTAGAAGAGGAAGACTGTGGACATAGACAGATTAAAAGAGGGTGATTGTGGACACAAACGGATTAGAAGAGGGAGACTGTCGACATAGACGGATTAGAAAAGACTGTGGACATAGACAGATTAGAAGAGAGAGATTGTGGACATAAACGGATCAGAAGAGACTGTGGACATAGACGGATTAGAAAAGGGAGACTATGGACATAGACGGATTAGAAGAGACTGTGAACATAGACGGATTAGAAGAGACTGTGAACATCGACAGCTTAGAAGAGGGTGACTATGAACATAGATGGATTAGAAGAGGAAGACTGTGGACATAGACGGATTAGAAGAGGGAGACTTTGGACATAGACGGATTAGAAGAGACTGTGAACATAGACGGATTAGAAGAGACTGTGAACATAGACGGATTAGAAGAGGAATACTATGGACATTGACGCATTAAACGAGACTGTGAACATGGACAGATTAGAAGAGGGTGACTATGAACATAGACGGATTAGAAGAGACTGTGGACATACACGGATTTGAAGACTGTGAACATAGACGGATTCGAAGAGATTGTAGACGTAGACAGATTAGAATATACTCTGGACATAGACGTATTAGAAGAGACTCTGGACATAGACGAATTAGAAGAGACTGTGTAAATAGACGGATCAAAAGAAAATGTGGACATAGACGGAGTAAAAGAGAGACTATGGACTTTGACGGATTAGAAGAGACTCTGGACAAAGACGGAGTAAAAGAGACTGTTGACATAGACGGATTAGGAGAGACTGTGAACATAAACGGATTAGAAGAGGGAGACTATGGACATAGATTGATTAGAAAAAACTGTGAACATAGACGGATCAAACGAGAATGTGGACATAGACGGATTAGAAGAGACTGTGAACATAGACGGATTAGAAGAGGAAGACTGTGGACATAGACGGATTAGAAGAGACTGTGAACATAGACGGATTAGAAAAGAGAGACTGTGGACATAGACTGATTAGAAGAGACCGTGCACATAGATGGATTAAAGAGACTGTGTACATAGACGGATTAGAACAGAGATACTCTGGACATAGACGGATTAGAAGAGAATGTGGACATAGACGGATTAGAAGAGAAACTATGGACTTAGACGGATTAGAAGAGATTATGGACATATATGGATTAGAAGAGACTCTAGACATAGACGGAGTAAAAGAGACTGTTGACATAGACGGATTAGAAGAAACTGTGAACATAGACGGATTAGAAGAGGGAGACTGTGAACATAGACGGATTAGAAGAGGGAGACTCTGGACATTGACGGATTAGAAGAGACTGTGAACATGGACAGATTAGAAGAGGGTAACTATGAACATAGACGGATTAGAAGAGACTGTGGACATACATGGATTTGAAGAGACTGTGAACATAGACGGATTAGAAGAGATTATAGACGTAGACAGATTAGAATAGACTCTAGACATAGACGTATTAGAAAAGACTCTAGACATAGACGGATTAGATGAGAATGTGGACATAGACTGATTGGAAGAGAGACTATGGACTTAGACGGATTAGAGGAGACTATGGACATATATGGATTAGAAGAGACTCTAGACATAGACGAATTAAAAGAGACTGTGAACATAGACGGATTAGAGGAAAGAGACTGTGGACATAGAAGGATTAAAAAAGATTACAGACATAAACGAATTAGAAGAGACTGTGGACATAGACGGATAAGAAGAGACTGTGAACATAGATGAATTAAAGAGACTGTGTACATAGACGGATTAGAAGAGGGAGACTGTGGACATAAGCGGATTAAAAGAGACTGTGGACATAGGCGGATTAGAAGAGGGAGACTGTGGACCAAGTTTACAGAGAGTCTTTGCTTTGAACAAGTAAACTTCTGGAAAATTTCCACATCCACAACATATATACCTGGTAGAAAGTTCTTCTACTTCCTGTGTTTTCTTCTGAAGTTCTGTCTGCATGGTGTAAAACATTTTCTTTTCAAGCACAACATAAATATTTTTGTCTGGACCCTGTTGTAGAAAGAAGTAGAACATTGATAAACATCATGAGATATCTTCACAGTAGATATCTGACATGGGTGATGATCATTGATTCACAAGCTGCAGATAAATGTCTGGCTCTGTCAGGTACATGCACTTCTACTTTCAACCAACGCCAATATCTTGATTGAATATGTCTCTACCAATACCTCATTATATTTACATTTCCAATGTTTTTGCCTTTGATATTTTAACAAATTGTATTGATAGCCATTTCCTCATCAATGTGCTGCAGTTGTAAACAATGTATGTTTCTTGATGAATATAGTATGTCTATTTAAACAGTCTAGTTCGATCATCAACCATAGTATATATCTAGTTGACTTCCGAAACTTAATTGTACATGCCTAGCTTGCTTACGGACCTTCAGTGCACATGTCTGGTTACTAGAGTTTATCCATTCTGTAAGTCATAATAATAATATCTATTTATATAGAGAATTTACCATAATCCCTCCAGGCATCACGTGGGTCCACTCCGAACTTCTTCATGTCAATTGTTTCGAGAAAGGTACACAGTCTTCTGTTTCTGAACTCCACGGGGACATCTTCCAGTCTACTTATCTTGGAGTTGGCCAGATCGAAAATATACTGAAAATTACAATCAAATTCGTGTTATGCAATCATGCAGAAAGTGATAAGATGAACTACTGCTGTAGGCGAGGAATAGTGCCATCACTAGGACCAAATCTTTTAAACGGTGAATAATTTTGACTATATACATGTACATGTAAATAAAAAAATGACAGCCAGGTCAATATTAAACATAATTGACTTTCGTAAGATTATACTCACCCGGATGCACTATATTTTATTTTGCATTGTACATACATGGATGTGCACTTTGATTATGAATTATACATTATACAAATCATATATTTGTCTGTCTGTGTTTTCAATTTATTTTTAATAGATAAATGAGGTCAAATATCATTGCTGTATTTTTGACTTATGGATATATAGCTATACGTGAACTTTACCTATTGCATATATCAATTCATTTTTAATAACTGTGATTGTAAATTGACCATGCCCTTTTAATACGCAATTTCTGAGTTGCCCAATGCAAGGTGAAGATAACGAACAGTGATCAATCTCATAACTCATAACAATAGTTCTTTCCCTTTGTTGAACTCTTACGCACAGTGAGACGCAAAGCATATTATCGTCCACATGCGTTGGTTACAAATGCTTATCGCTGCCATCGTGTATTGCCTTAAGGCCGATTATCAAACATTATGCAACCACCCAATCTGCAGGGACACACAATATCAGTAAGTTTATTCGTATTTAATAATAAATTAGCTAAAAAAATTGAAAATCACAATTTTTCTAAGATTGAAATATCACTCGTGCAGAGGAGGAAATAAAAAAATAATTTCATATTTAATTTAATGGCCTAATTTAAACAAATATTATTCTTGATATGGTCAGTTTGATGTAAACCAATGGCTGATGTAAGCAAATTTTACTCTTTCATTACTTTTATCCGTATTCACATATCTAGCCTATAGTATATGTATACATCTTGTACCCACCCAAGCGTTCAACAGAACACTTTACGTACCTCCATCACAGAAGAGCTGATATCTCGGAAGTTGCGTATTAAATTTTTCTCCAAGATGTAGTAAGTAAAGATTTTTTTAAATGTGCAAAACCATCTGGCTACTTACGGCGTCTGGGAAACTGGACCTGAGAACGCTTTCCGAGGTAAAGAAATGTCGGTAATCATATTCCACAGCAGATTTAGGAATAAAGTCTGACTGCCACTCTTGGTCAAGCAACTTCTCTATGTTGTTTCTATACTCCTTCTGTTTCTTCTTTTGGTAACCAGAGGAGGATCGTGGTCTCTACAATTACATTCACCTGTCTGTTACATTCATTACAAACCTCGTGGACCTACCATCACTGTCAGCTGTCAATACAAAGACACTTGACGCATGTGTCCGCTGTAAAATGTTTGATCACGCATCGTAACAACACCTACATATACATGTGTGACATAGATCATAAAACGCTTAAGATGCTTACTGTATCACATGGGCACTACACGTGATTTAAGAGTTTCGCCAATCAAGTGCAGGTGCATCATGTGCTCGTGTGTCAAAAGAAAATGCAAACAACACAAAATGTGTATCGGAGACATTTCGCAATCTCATTATCAAATAATCAAACATGCTAAATAAAACAACTACCTTCTGGTTTTTCGAGCACTGAGGTTCTGATTTGGAATACGTTGTCAAGGTTATGAATTCTCTCACAGCATCCCTCCAGGTGGATTTCAGACATTTCTCAGAAACAATACTGATAACGCCATAGAGCATCGGAGCCTCCCTGCGTTGGTCTTCATTCACATAATTTAATTCAGACGGCGGTTCATTCTTCTGCATCTGATAAAAAGAGGCCAATGGGACACAATGCTCACCTGAGTGAACTTGGATCTGATATTTTGCAAAAGAGGTTTACCCCCACCCCACCCCATTCCAAATTTTGAACCAATGAAAGGTGAAGATAACAAACAGTGATCAATCTGATAAATCCCATAAGCAATACAAAATAGACAGTTGGGCAAACAGGGAACCCGGGACATACCAGAGGTGGGACCAGGTGCCTAGAAAAAGTAAGCATCCCCTGTGGACTGGTCATACACGCCGTGAGCCCTATATCTTGATCAGGTAAACGGAGTTATCCGTAGTCAAAATCAGCGAGCCACAAACAGTCTAACAATCAGTAGGAAACACGTCAAACAGCATTTGACCCAATGATAAGTTGTACTGGCAAACTAGATCGTTATAACGACAACAGAATTTGCAAAATGCTGACTTTAAACGAAATTATTGAAACCCCTATGCCATCAACTTGTTTGTCAGTAGCTTTCTTCGATTTAAAGACTGACCACACGCAAAACAAGCTCTTGCGTATTGAATCAATGGTATGCCCCCAGCTAGCCCCATTGGGGTTACGATTTTACCAAACTTGAATCCTCACAATGTGGGGATGCTTTAATATCAACACGACTAACAAGAACTTGCTGTTCTGGAGAAGATGTTTGTATAAAGATGGTTTAAGATTTTCCTTAATATCTATGTACTTTGGTCACTCAGATTTTAGGATCAACTTAACCCAAGAGTCCTTAAAAAAAAACAACAAGGGACTCGCACACTTTCGGAAGCTTACATATTAACATCATTTAATTAGGAGTAGGGTCCTGCTCTTCTGGAAAAGTACCTCATCTATAACTCTGAATTCAAATTGAAGCACAACCCTGGTCAAATATCGATCTGCTTTACATTGGAATGCTTACATATCACTATGATTAATCATTGCCAGTGGTTTCTGATAAGACAATTTTCTAAAATTATATTTAAATGCATCAATTTTGTAACCCCTATAATTGAGGCCCATCCTAGTAACACCTCGTGCCTCGATTGGAAGAAACAGGAGTCTGCAGTGTCTGAGGATGCTTGCATATCAATATTACTAATCACAGACTTGCTGGTCAGGAGAAGATTTTTTGAAAATCCCCATACATCAACATGTATTCCATTACAACCTGCATATGGTGTTTATATCTCTCAACTGATTTGATACACAAGAGCTTGTTCTGTGTATGATCAGTTTTCAAATTGAGGCACGCTTCTGACAAAAAAGTTGATGTTACATGTACTTCGACAGTCTTGTTTAAAGTTAGCATTTCACAAACTATAATGATCTAGTTCGTCAATACAACCTATCATTGGGTCAAATGCTGTCTAACATGTTTCATACCAATTGTTGGGCTGTTCTTGGTACAATGATTCTGACCACGGATTATTCTGTTTACCTGATCAAGATATAGGGCTCACGGCGGGTTTAACCGGTCGACAGGGGATATTTGCTCCTTGTATGCACCTGATCCCACCTTTGGTATATCCAGAGGTCCGTGTTATCAAACTCTTTATTTTGTATTGCTTATAGGACTTAGATGTATGTGATTGGTCACTGTTCATTATCTTCACCTTTTCATGTAAAAATTTAATCTCCTATTGTGGCCCCATTTTACCCTCCACGTCCATGATTTAAGTAAACTAGAATCATCACTACCTGAGGATGATATCACATTAATGTCACTGATGATGACACTGTTGCTCTAGAGAGAAAAAAATACGTTAAACAATTTTTCACTATGTAATCCTGTATAGACATTTCTTCCCTTTTGTGGCCCCATCCTACCCTCAGGGCCCATCGTCGGTTACCCAAGGGTGCTTCTAATCATTGAGGTAGCGTGCGTGGACTCAAAACCGTGGTTTGCGACGATGCCTCGGGGGCGTGCTATGGACAAACTTGAACCTAATCTACCTACGGATGCTTGCATATTAATATGACTAATTATGCCAATATTGCTCTACAGAAAGATTTTTAATAATTTTCCCTACATATATGTATTCCCATATATAAAAGATTTCCCCTATTGTGGCCCCATCCTACCACCAGAGGATACTTGCATATTACATGTAATATGACTCATCATGGCCCTGTTGATCTTGTAAAAAAGATTTTTAAAGGTATATCCTTTATCACCATGTGAAAGTTTGACCTCCATTGTGGTCCCATCCTACCCCAGAGTGGCATGATTAGAACAATTGTGAACTCTTCTTCCTCAAGAAATCTTTCACATAAGTAATTGTCTTTTCTGGTTCAGTTATTCTTGAGAAGATGCCATAATTTCACTATTTCGTCATTATCTCCCTTTACAAAAGGATGTACCTCTTCATTT
Organism: Ostrea edulis; assembly: GCF_947568905.1. Classification (NCBI taxonomy): domain Eukaryota; kingdom Metazoa; phylum Mollusca; class Bivalvia; order Ostreida; family Ostreidae; genus Ostrea; species Ostrea edulis. Next base: position 24,545,937 of record NC_079165.1, on the reverse strand, counting down.
GAAGAATTTTAACCCCCTTTCATCCTAAAATGCTTTAGAGCAAGTTTAGTTGAAATTGGTCGAGTAGTTCCAGAAAACAAGTTGAAAATGTTAAAAAGTTACGGACAGACAAACGTCGAACAAAAATGATCAAAAATTCAGATCAGGTGAGCTAAAAAGTGCAGCAAAGCACTGAATTACAAACATTTGCAAGATTGGTGTTTTCCATTATGCGTAATTTGGAAATAATTTAAAGAATACATGCCATTAACAAATTCAAATGGGGTTCATACTTGTGAAACTGATTCCAGGGACTGCATTTCTTTCGTCCGTTTTAGAAGGTTTTGATATTCCTTCTGGGCTCCCTCTAAGTCTAGGCCTAGCTGAAGTTCAGTTTTATATCGGCTACAATTCTCCAGTAGATTAACCGTCGGCTGCTGGTCTGGATTCTATAGATTAAAGTAAGTAGTTGTTATTGGCAAAACTTTTGTCAATGTCTTCAAGACGTCGACTGGACACCGGACGAGATTTATGTATATGTTGTTTTACTATCGTTCCAAAACCAGTGTGTCACTTCGTTTGTTCGAGCGTGCAAATATTGGGACGAGCTTCACATAGTTTTACTTTTGCTTTCAGTGACAAATCAGTTGCATGTTCAAATGACAATTAGTCATCCAAAATCACTTTTATTGAAACTTATTCAATGTATGAAGCCTGCCTGATCGATCAAACAAAGTGACCTGCTGTTATTGGAACGATAGTAAGTTACAATTGTGATTTTCTATTCCTATAGAAACGCCACCAATGAAGATAGATGGCTGAAATAGTGAATGTGAAATTATTTCATGTCTTTACTTTTATATGTAGCATTGAGTTTAAAGTAAATGACAGACGAAATATCTTAGTCAAAGAATATTGCATTTTCTATAAATACATCAATTTAGGTATACTATGACTAAATGGTACTGGCAAATTATCACACGTACGTAAATGGTATCACATACATTACAGCAACTGCTTTAATGTAATGCATTCAATTAACTAACAGCAATCGGTATCAAAATAACCATAAACTCTGCAAATTAGCAAAACAAAAGTTGCAGATCTGTATCATTACTTTTTTGGGAAGATCCTAAACCACAGACGATCGTGTCGTGAATAATGTAAATCTAGACTAAAGAGCTATCGAGGGAATTTGAACTATGATCGTGACTTTTTTTCCACCATGAATAGAATTTTTTTATTTTTAGCTTAGCGTATATACTAGTATGCTGTAAAAAATTAATGACGCATGAAAAATGAAAATCGACTTGAAACCAAACATGCAACAAGCCACGGACCCTGAAATTATTTAGAGTTCCTCAACAAATATCAGAATTCTTGCGTGACTAATTCTACGAGAAATTCCAAATAAGAAGACAGTTCCTTATGAAATATAACTTTTAATGTAAAATCATAGTCGGCAGCAAATATGTCCAAATCCCGTACACAAATGCATAAACAACGAAGCACGTAGCAATTTGGTCCGTTTCTCCGGCAAGGCGTTAGGTTACCAAGTACTTTTATAAAGACATTCCCCTGCACTATTACACGTCACTAGATGAACATATTATTATACTGGTACTGATATACTTAAACCATTTCTCTCACGCTAACGTTCACAGAGTTTGATATTATTCGCGTATTTTTAAAATCCCTATACTACTCTTACTAGTAATATTACATGTACATACGGTTTTAGTATGACGCCGGGTAGAAGTGATGGCTTGCAAGCGGGTATATGTAAAATTCATACATGCATAATTTAAAAAAAAGAGAAATAAGCACCTTGATACACTTGTCAACTATCCGCCGCGAGGTACATCACTTTCCGGGGTCAGCCAAAGGTCAATCTGTGAAAAGCCAAACCCCTTCTTTACCCGTCCCGTGGGGGTTACAATAGGTCATCAGTACCCCTTGCCTGTCGTAAATATAGGAGGAAACTAAACGGGGCGGTCCTTTGGATGAGACGCTAAAACCAAGATCCCGTGTCACAGCAGGTGTGGCACAATAAAGATCCCTCACTGCTCAAAGGCCGTAAGAGCCGAGCATAGATTGAAGATTTGCAGCCCTTCACCGCCAATATGAGTGAAAATTTTCGGAGCAGGGCATTAAACCAATCTCCCTTTACCCTACGAAATGTAAGAGTATACTACTATGAATTAAATATTATAGCTGATTATTAAGTTTCCATACAAGTATACGGGTTGCCCTACCCTAGCGCATTATTGTACTTTCCTGATCAATAAATAACGAATCAAATCTGCAAATCAAATTCACTCAGTCTCGGGATTATGCAGGGAAAACACTGAACCCTGAAATTATTTTTAGTGACAACTACACATTGGAAAACTTACTTCAATGAAGAGACCGTCGACCTTTTCAGTCTTTTCTTTTGCATCAAGAAATACATCACCCTCCTCATTTCCCTCCTATAAACAAAAAAACAAACTATACATTTTACTATCCATGGTCACCAAATCATGAACAAAAACACATGTAAAGATAACCTAGTGGATGCAAATCATCGGTAGGTCTCATCGTCTCTGATGACGGCCGTTTTTTCTCCTGATTTGGAGGTTCTTGCTGATTGATCTCTTTTTTGGGCTCTGGATCCGTTTCTTTAAGTTTTTCTTCGCCATTAAAGTCGTCACCAGCTGGTAGATTCTCCTTGTTGCCATTTTCCTGTGGCACTTCCTCGTTTTGTCCTTGATTGTCTGTGTCAAAGCCTACCACTGGAGCACCTGTGTTTGTCTCTGTGGTATTATCGTCTGCTCAGTATTTCCAGCAGTTCATTCCGTGTCAGGTGTCGTGGGTGATGACGTCTGTTCCTCCTCGTGAAGGTTTGTGTAAGTAGTGTGCTGTACTGATTTTTCTCCCCCCCTCTGGTTCTGTTATAGTTTGTTCCTCTGGTTCTGCGTCAGTATCTTGTTGTTTTATATTGTCTCCCCCTACTGATTCTGTTCTAGTTTGTTTCTCTTGTTCTACATCAGTATTATATTGTCTCCCTCTACTGGTTCTGTTGGCGTGAATTTCTCTGGTTCTGCGTCAGTATTATCTTGATCAGTATTTTATGCTGATCACTGTTCGTTATCTTCACCTTGCATTTTCTCTCCCCTTTGATTCTGTGTCAGTATTGTTTTGTTCTGTATTGTCTCCCTCTACTGGTTCTGTTGGAATTTCTTAATCTGGTTATGTTGGCGTAGTATCTTGTTTTATACTGTCTCCCTCTACTGGTTCTGTCGGCGTGGATTTCTCTGATTTTTCTACGCCATTAAAGTCGTCACCAGATGGTAGATTCTCCTTGTTGCCATTTTCTTGTTGCACTTCGCTGTTCTATCCATGGTGGTCTGTGTCAGCGCATACCATTGGAGCACCTGTGTTTGTCTCTGCTTGTGGTATTATCGTCTGCTCTTTCCTCTGCTTGGTATTTCCAGCAGTTATTTCCTTGTCAGGTGTCATGAGAGCTATAAATCACATTTATATGTGTAAATGTGTCGGTAGTCTTGTTCTTCTAAATGGCCATCAGGAGCCTTCTGGTTTTCAATGATCGATTAAACCATGGAATACAAATAATATGTTTTTGACATCCTAGAATTTGCACCGAATCAAAATGTATTTAAACTTGGCCAATTTGGTTCTGGCTGTTTTAAATCGAGATCAATAGCAGTTAAACTGTGTGGATGAATATGAAAGATGTGGCTTTTGAAGGCAAGGTCTTGGCTTCATGATTTCACATTTATATATATTTGTTTTTATTTAACAAGGCTTTGATTCATTAAGAAACATAGTCAAAATTATTTCGTTCATTATTTCTCATGTCAAGACCCTAAATCAGATTTTCTATTCAAGCTGGCAAGATCAGGTATTAGAAAGACAATGAACGTGCATATCGACAAGGTCTAAGTACGACGAGCCTTGATTGTCCAAACAATGTTCCTCTAGTTTTCCAGATCTTTTCAAATGTGTAAAATGTAAATCATCGCGGGTGATTTCAATGCAAACCTTACAATCTCTCGCGAAAATTTTTCTGTCTTTGTCTGAAATCAAAATCTTGCAATACAAGAAACTAGTATGGATACCCATTTCCAAGATTTCGTAATTGGTGTTTATCGCATCACATTTCTTATTTTCCTGCGATTTCAATGTCTCGTTGTATCTTGCAAGTCTTAAGAATCCTTGGAAATCTTAAAGAACCATAGATAAGACATTTTATGCAATCAGCTGGACGCATAAAGTGACTGAACATCTGAACGTGTTCATCTGAACTGGCTGCGACTGTTAGAGAAGGTTGCCACAGAACCATCGGGCAACAAATTGTTGAATAAAACAAGTCCCACAACTCCAAATATACTTAGACAACAAGATCATTGACAGATATTTGTTTGCAGGATAATTATATGTTCCTTTTTATCTAGAAAAGTAACACAGATCATTAAAGACGGAGGAAGCCACTTGTTCTGTGAGAATGACCAGACGATATCTTATCATGCAAACCCTAGTGATCAATCTAATGAATATTTGTTTAGGCCTATCACTCAATGTAAATCCTCTAATACCTATGTATTAAGAGGAATTCCTCAAATATCTATTTTGTATTGCTTGTAGGAGTTACGAAATTAATCACTTTTCGTTAACTTCGCCTTTCACTAAAGTGCTGATCTTATACTAAAGCTCGAGAGATTCTTCTTGGCGCTATCACATCGATGAAGTTAGATGAATCAAAATTTGTCCTGCATAGTCCTTGGGCCGGTGGTGCTACTACTGCAGCTAATCAAGGTATTTGTGATCGAATATCCAAAACAAAAACACAAGCACGGTCGATGGAACTTAAACTTGACTAAAATGGTTACGTACATGTAGCAGAAAATATTAAGTACCAACTTATGGTTACAAAAACATTATGTACATAAGGGGAGGGGGTAATCCTTTTTGTCTTTATTGATCGATGGTTGTTGCGCTAGCACAGGTGGGTCAGTTCCTTTATCCGTGTTTGGGTTTTTAAATATTTGTAAATAATCTATGTTCCGTTGATCTAGTGAATAAGAACATAAATTAATGTATTTATGAATGTTTAGATAAACATGTGTTAGTGTTTATATCCGATGTTTTATGAGGTATTAATTGTATAAAGGTTTTGATCGAATTGTGTGATTATAAAGGGGTAAATGAACTCGTGCGGAACAGGTAGTTTACCTGTATCCAGTATACGAAATTTGAAACAATTCGAGATTAGCTGCTTTACGTGCAACTCTGCCTGTATACGGAAAGAAATATTTGTTCTGATTTAATTTTCGTGAATACTTAATAAGTTATCATAAACATATAATTTACCAGATGCGAATTATCGTCACATCTCATTATTTCTGACAATGATTTTCTTTCCTCATAATATTTATGTCCTTGCTGTTTAAACTTATTGATACATTTGTTGACTAATGAAATAATTATTGTATTATGGTATAGTTTTAGAATATTTATTAAGTATGGTTGTCCCATGTTTGTTTTGATCATTTTCCAACTAAGGCTATTTTGCCTGATATCCATATTAAGTGTATTGATGTATGCATTCCAACAATCCGAGTCAGAATAGGTCCTCAGTAACCCTTGTTTGTATTAAGACGGGGCATAAATGGGGCGGTCCTTCAGATGGAATCGAAAAAACCGAGGTGCAGTGTCACAGCAGGTGTGGCATTAAAAATATAGAACCATACAACCAATCTTGCAAATAGAGTTAATATTACTATAGCAATGATAAAAGAAAATACTCTTACCGTGTTGTTTTTCTCTATCATCACTCTGCCTGGAATAGGTAACTGAATATTGTTTTCCACATCTATCTCAAATATTCTCCGACGTGTAGATATACTGTAAAAATATAATAAATCGTTTTGAATTCTAAAGGCACAGCACTTCATATAATTATTATCTTGTTGAATGATTCATTATCAAAAATGATGGATTTCATAAAAAGTTTTAATACACTATGAAAACGTCATGGTCTAACGAAACATGTGACCTGATAAAACAACCCTAACATAATTTCGAACCTTAGTGTCATTGAAAAGCCTTATATACCACTACAAAGCTGAAAAACTTTGAAATGGTTTTCCTAGAGATGTCAATTTAACTCGGATAGCCAAGTCGAATACTCGGAGGCTATAGTGTAGCGATAGTCGAGTACTAGGTAAAAAGAGGACAAGGTACCAGTGCACTTAAGTCATCACTCAGACCTCAGCGCACAAGGATAGCCAAGTTTAAGGTAGCGACGGATAGCAACCATGTGATAAGTAAGAATTACATGTATTTTCACGTTAATTTATTTTCCGGAATTCCTTACTCCGTCATAGAATAGTCGAAAAACAAAAAGGGATTCCGAAAGTATTTTGTTGCTGTGACTGACTCGTCTAGAGAAAATCAGCACATAGCACATAAGTATATGTCAATATCTGTAATAATGGTAGATCAAATGTTTCATCTGTGTGAAACTTTTTGCTAATCGAAATGTCAAACCAACCACCAATCCATGTACATAGATGTGCTACATAAACAAAGTTGTTGGTTGATACATCGTAATGTCCGAGTGCAGCATGCTGCGAGATTAAATACTGTTTATACAGTCATTGAGAGGCTAAACAAAGTTTCTTGCAAGAAGAGGAAGTTGGTGGATGCATTCAACTTGGACAACGAAATCATAGTTTCGTTTGGTGAATAAAAAAATGCCATCAATTTGTATTCCAAAGTTCAACTCACATTTCCTCTGCTATTTCAGAACGCGATTTATAATAACATCTGTAAGTTTAAACACACGACATACAGTAGATGTGTTATTGTGTATGTATATATGTATTCCAAGTGTGCTTAAAATATAACCCCCACCTGTGCATGTGATTGTAAACGAACGGATGTCATGTAAATGTATACCACATTTGTAAACATGGACTCTCACAACTCTTTTATTAAGAAAATATCGTTATGAAAATAACCGTTACGAAAATAACATACCTTCAACTACATGTATAAAAGTAATGAAAAACAAATATCTGTATAGACCTACTATCTAGGGGTATGAGGGAACCGGATAGAAAGTGGAGGGGGGACATGTGTTGAATTATAATTCCCTAGACTATAGTATACATATACTATTACTTTGAAATTTCAGTGACCTAAAAAATATATCAAACCTGAGGTTTCGTGTTTCACACAAACATGTAGGTTGACAAAACCTTTTTAAAAATAATGTAAATTAATCACAAGTCTGCATATATGCCCTCTCATAGGCAAATGTATGCACTGTATGTATAAGTAAGATATGTATACTACACGTATGCCCTTCTCTTGACCCACATTTTGTAAATAAAACAGATATGATAAGTCTATGGCAGTTTATGAAACATATATACATGTCATCTCATATTGCAATTTATAATTTTGAAACATCAGTATTTAAATTTTCACTGAATATGTGTTGAGACACAATTTTAAAATTCACATTGTCCGACACAGTCTAACTACTCAATGGTATAATATAGACCTAACTGTGCAAATATCAATTATGATGATCTTTTTTCTAGGCATCAGCCTGCGGACCAAGGGAGGTTAGATAGGACCAGTGCAGGTTGAAGTGGATTTCGAGTCAACAAGTATAACAGCAAGAGAGGTACTATATTTTCTTTTGATAAGCATTTGTAAAGACAATTCTGAGTATATCAGATATTCATCTTTTTTTGCTATATTTAAATATATTTATCTATATTTTGAACAGGTACTCCATTTACAGTGATGATGACATATCCCCTGGACCCCCACAACTCTACAAATTTAAAAATGTTTGATCAAGTTCCGAAGATTAAAGAACTACTGCAAAATTTGGGTGAGTTCAGATCAGTGGATGTTGTACAACATACTTTAAACTAAATTGTGAATTTAAGGGAAAACAAGTACATGTACTCGTGTATTACATGTACATGCCTTTTGAAAGACAATAATATTGCATAGATGTAAAGGAAATTTCAATGTTGATTATTCTTTCTTAGATATATTAGTGAAAAATGTGTACATGATAGAATATCAATTTTATAACTTCAATCAATGTGTTTGAATTTTCCTTGTAATTCAGAATTTAGTTGAAACATACATCATTGATACATTAATGTACATCAATTTTTTAGAAAAATTTCATAATGGAACTAATTCACCCCCACCCACCCCCCTTATACATACAGTGAACATAGACCTTCACTTAAAATTACAGTTAGTTAATGCAATATACATGCATTCTCAGTTATCCAATAATGAGTTTTTGGTTCATTGTGAAACTACAATTAGGAATCTTAAATTTATAAAAGACACACCTATCTGTGAGGGCAAGATGGCTCAGATGGACTTAGTGATCCATGGGTCTCTTTCCATTGATATTAATTATTTATTAAAATATGAAATGGTTATTTAAACATATTTGGTGTATTATACTGTATAGTGATATCAATTTCTATCAAAAAATGTGTATTGGGTCCAGTTATTAGAAGAAATTGTATAAAAAATAACTAAATATTTAGGCAATTATTGTGAGTGCAAAAAGGTCAACGGCAAGAGCACACACTATAGATCATTCTTAAATGGCTCATAGAAACTTCTAGTATTGTGATGTTGAATGCTCAAAGTGGTAATTTGGGAATGCTTAATCATTTAAGGTCAGTAGTTTATCTCTGCTGACTGTATCTCATAAAATGCATTTCTGGAAGGGAGGGGGTAGGGCTACAAAATCTGACATAGTTTCAGATTAAACCTCATTTGGTATATTTTTTTCTATAATTCAATATTTTAGATACTACTTGACTTATTGTAAAAATGAAATAAAATCAGAAATTTTATGAGCAGAATTTTTTTGTTGTCAGAAAATTTATGCCTGATAGTGTTTGAAAACGCCATATTATGGGTAAATTTGGCCAATTGCCAAGTCGAATCATCCCAATGTTTTCCTTAGATGCATTTTGAATTCCTAATTAATATTGATTTTTGATCTGTTTGTGTTTAATTTACATAACTTTATATGACAAACAATATTTCTGGTGTCAATAAATTTTTTATTGGCTTTTATGTTAATTTGTTCAATTTTGGCATTTTTTCCCTTTTGGGACTGCAAAAGAGGGGATTTCAATCTCGCTTTCCTCAAAAATTAACCTGATTACTTTTGTTGATTTTTTAATATGTTTTAGGATAAAGTCCAAATATTATAATAAATAAAATTGAAAAAAAATTCAATGAGTGGGTTTTTTGGGGCTAGCTATCAATAGCTACCTTAAGGGATGAAAGCCTGTCGATAATGACTGGATATTTGTTCATTTGAAATAAAGACACCGTACTAATTGCAAATAGCTAGAACAATGACATTACGATAGACAGGCTTGAGTTGATTCAAGTACTCTAGCATGAAAAGTACAACAGCGTGCAAAATAAAAGACAGGACTTTATCTTGATTTATCGTTGATGTTTTCGAATTTTGTGGGTGAGCCCTGTCTTTTTTCCAAAGAAATTCTTCTTCTTAAAATCAAAGTACTGATAGTATTGAAAGACGGAGGCGTGGGTTTCGAAAAGCTTAACTCTGGTGAACTTGAAACAAGACAGAGATAGTAATTACCTGAATGAAGAAGCAATAATGGTAACTCATTTGTAATAATAACTTAATAATGGTAAAACAGGGTTAAAGAGTTCATAGATAGTGTATTCAATTAAACAAAGGAAACATATACATGTAGTTTAAAAACTCAGTTTCCGAAATTGAATTAAAATCATGCTTTGTAAATCAGCAAGGTTTCTTTTTTCTCAAGAGAATAGAGGAACTTGAAACTCATATCCATGCACTGTTTTCCTCTTGAACTTATAGGGAGTATTTGGAACTTTGAGAATGATCACCTTGTAATATGGAGAATGGCATTAGAGTCTGTGGCCTTTCCATTTTGAAATATTCATATGATTTTAGCATGCTATGGCACTCAAAACTTAAATATTAAACTCAGAAGAAACATAGATGCTATCTTTCTTATTACATGTCAGCATTTTGGAAATTCTATGGTCGTTATACTGATCTAGTTCGTCAAAACAACCTATCATTGGGTCAAATGCCGTCTGACGTGTTTCATACCGATTGTTAAGCCGTTCCTGGCACACTGATTTTGACTGCGGATAACTTCGTTTACCTGAACAGGATATAGGGTTCACGGCGGGAGTGACCAGTCGACAGGGGATGCTTACTCCTCCTAGGCACCTGATCCCACCTCTGGTGTGTCCAGGGGTCCGTGTTTGCCCAACTCTCTATTTTGTATTGCTTGTAGGAGTTATGAGATTGGTCACCGTTTGTTATCTTCACCTTTCATGTGAAGATGATAAAGTTTTTTAATGATCTAATTACCTGGATCCAATTGTACGAAGGTTAGTTAACTTTAACTGACAGTTAATTTCTCATTGACTCTTGCATCTGTATAGGTATAACTTAGACATTAACTGTCAGTTTTGCAACTGGGTCCAGATAAGTAGGATTTTATTGTGTACCAGTATGTATGGAATAAAAGAAACGAATAGCACATGTATATACTGTTTTTTCTAAAGATATTTAAGATAAGTCGTTTATCATGTGTTCAAAATATTCTTACATGGATTTTTAATCTCCATATTGTTTTCGTGCTTTAAATTGTTCTCGCGCTCTGTCATATTATTTCAAAATAAATTATAATACCAGGTAGATTCGTGAAGTTCTCAAACAATATCTCAATTATGCCTCATATATTTGAAATAGTTCTCAAATTTTGATTAATTTCATGCAATGAAAACGTTTCGAATATTCTAATTGCTGAAGTATCAGAATTCTCAATCATTGTTCGTTATCGTCACCTTTCTTTTCAAATGGTTGTTTGACCTCGCATACTTTCTTAACTGGTAAACTGTCAAAAGGGAAGTATCACCAAGATCAATTTCATGATATAAATTAACCGTATTAAAGGCTTGAACATGGTCAGTCTCCATTTCTCGTCTTCTGGCCATCGCTCTGGTAACCACACAGTCATTAGCATTGGACGCGACAAAGTATGTGATCAACCCTAACCCTAACTCCGTTTACCTGATCAGGATATAGGGCTCCGTGTTTGCCCAACTATTTATTTTTTATTGCTTATAGGAGTTATGAGATTGATCACTGTTCGTTATCTTCACCTTGCATCTAATACAATTTTATTACCAGCTAAATCGTTGCCTAAGAACAAGGAAATGTCTTTGCGCTTTGCCTATCACACCACCTATGACGTAACAGTAGCATTTTCTCTCGCTGCAGAATGATGTTTTCCTTTTCTCCAACGCGTTTTTTATTTGAAATACAAAAGTAGGGAATTTTTAACATATATTTCTTCACAGTATTTTTCATTGTCATTATTATATTTTAGTTGACCTTCGGGAGTTCTAATAGAAACTGATACTATATGACTATCGACTCGAGAGTAGATACAGATTTCTCTCTGCTCAAACGTCGTAAGCGTTAAACAAAGGTCTAAATTTTGTAGCCCTTCACCGCCAGTAGTGACATTTCCATATGAGTAAGAAATTCTCGAGAGGGACGTTATACAATATACAACCAACCAATCCAAAATAGAACGTTTTTTCCATATTCTCAGAAAATAGGTCACATATCTAAATCTAGTGCATATGTACTATACAACACTAGTCTTTGATTTATTGCAACAAATGGTGTTGTAGTGCGTTGAAATGTTTTAAGGAAATAATTGTGATTTAAAGTTTTAAAAAGATTCATTGGAAATTTTGAGAATTCATTGTTGAGTTTCTTCATCTCTATCATAACTTATGAAACAACGCGTCTAAAATTTGTCCTTCACAGCAGTGAATTTTTCGTGAGGGCTTGTTGGAATATTTACTGGATCCTGCAATGAGTCTTCTAGGGGTATTTATGAAGTTGAGAAATCTAGTATCAGGTTTGTAACTCAGAGAGTTGGGAATAAACTGAAACATGATTTTGAAAAATATCTTCCGTTGAAAGAGAAACTGAGTATAAATTGGATTATATTTCTAATAAAAGGCAACCAAATTGCACATTTACAAATAGGTATAGCGCTTTTCTGACGAAACGGCCGGCTCAGAAATCTAAAGGGAAAACACCGGTTTCCAATAATAGATTGGCGTGTTATTTTCAAATGTAAGGCGAACGTTTTTAATGCTTCGTTCAACAAGATAAATAACAGCCGCCGTTTAGCATTACTGACATTTATATGAGTCGTTTTTTAATCAATAAACCATGTTCCTATGTGGAAAGATGAACAGTACATTAATTTCATAGGTGCATTCATATCACAAAAAAAAAAACCTTTTGCATATGGCATTAGCTAGCTCACTGTCTTTTTCTGGCATGGCTGCAGCACCTTTAATAAATTCCATCTGTTCATTTGTCTTTGGTTGATAATTCGAGTGTTTAGCTTTCGCTAAATATCATATGACAGTTGCTACATGAGTTTTTAATATTTACCTTTGAGAAGTCAAACTGTATAACAGTTATTTTCCTCCCTTGGTGTAATTTTACTTATTACATGTTGTGCATTTGTGACCCTTTTCTTGTAGTGTTTGTTTAGCTTTTCGTCAGTCACATTACGGTTTGATAATCTTGTGCACACAGAAACAGGTTAGTGTAAACAAACGGAACTACATTGATCTCGGAATAAATTCCTTTTCTTTAAGGGGATATGATGCTGAGATGAAAGTAATTAGATTTTTCTGAAAATCATTTTATCATAGAAAGGAGATCTCTCCTGTTTGAAAAATGACAATTTTTATACATGTAAATGAGTTCGTTTCCATGGAAACAACCCCTGAACCTAACAATGTTGAAAAAACACAAAAGGCCAAAATTTAGCAGTTGCGGATCCAAAAATATGTACAACAAACAAACAGGTTGTAATATGGCTATATTTAATGATCATCATACAAACAGTCTATGTGCAGACACTATGATGTGAAAATATGTTCCACGTAACGCAAAAACAAATTGCCCAAAATTCAGTCCGAATTTCCTCAGCGCCTCTAAAAATATCTTTTTGAGGATAGAGTTTTGTAGGAAAATGGTCAAAAACATTTACTGAATGTAATTAGATTTTAATTATTTTACTATGAGTTAAAGATGGCATCCATAGCTACAGGAATAACCAAAAATATTGGCATGTCAATGAATTGGATAAAAAGATATGATGAACTGAAGGTCATATGAGGTCATTGAAAATTGCTACAAATAAATCGGACTGTTTTTTGGTGTGTTTTTTTCCCCTGTAAAACACATTTTTTTAAAACATCAAACACAATGTTTAAATCTTATGTTCTTAAAAGTGGTTAATTTGTGAAAATATTTTAGTTGGTATGAAAACGAATTCAATTTGGAAAGAAAACAGTCTGAATTTCCTCTGTCTTTCTTTTATTTTGCACTTTGAGCGTAAATTGTTCAGATAAACGCCAAAAAAAACCATATCCTGTATGAATGTATATAGAATTTTTGAAATTTCATATAAAGAATGCATAAAGATACCAAACCAAATAAACAAAAAAACCCACTTAAAATCATATTAAAAATCCTATCACCGACCAACCTAAATGTTCTGATCTCATTAAAACTTTAATACTTTAGTGAATCTTTAACCACAAGAAGAAGAACTTTGGCTCGAATTGTTTTGAACACAACCTTCTTGTGCTTTGAAAAAAAATAATTCAAATAAGTAGCAATCTGACATCCGATATTGATACCGTAATTGCGCCTTAGTATTTAATAATCTAAGATAGTCTTGTGCCATTAGTTGTAATTGAATCAGTGCATGTAATTCATTATAGTAAAAGTGTAAACTGTGAAAAATACAATAGAATGGACATGAATCAACGGATGATGGACACATACTAATTAGATCATTAATGATTCAACTAGATACTCACGTAAAGAAATTACGTATCGCAGATCTACATTATGTACCGCTCTAAACTGCAAATATTGTTTTAGATGTATGTGTAAATTATTTGATTGCTATTGATTGTAGTTATTCTAAAGTTTCAACTGATATAATTTAACTATTAATGAAAGTTGAAGAAAACGAACAGTGATCAATCTCATAACTCCTATAAGGAATACAAAATAAAGAGTTAAAGAGTTGGACAAACTCGGAACCCTGGACATACCAGAAGTGAGATCAGATGCCTAAGGGGGGGGGGGGGGTGTTAGTGCTTCATCCCCTCTAGATCCCCATCTTTATTATTTATTTATACAAGAATTATAATTAAACGTTTGGTTTTCTTTCTACGCATCTGCGGAGGGGGTGAAATTGGGTCTCTTTGAATAGGGAATTTGCGTAACAAATATGCTCGTTTCAAAGTCGAGCAGGGGCAATCTAGAACACTTGTTTAAGTCAACCCCCCTCCCCCGATCTGCAAATGAAAATTAGATGGGTAAAATACATGTACTATGTTAGATTTTTTAAAGCATTCAATCATTATTTGATGAGAGCAGCTACAGGATGATAAAGTAAGTTTTGATTTTGCCTATTCCGCATTTCCTCCGTTTTATGACATCTAGGTGTTTCGACACGTATCGGCCGATCTAATTTCAAATCCAAACATCTAACAATACATATAATTTTGATTCAAATAAGCAATTAAACTTACGTACATTTCAATTATTTTTGCAAAAAATGCATGCATAACACACCTCATTTGGACTTTCATTTTCTCTGATGAGTAAATCCATCGGTAATTAAATTCCGTCATGCATATATGCAGAAATCAGTGCTAAATAATTCGTAAATGCTTTGTATATATCTACTTATGAGGTTACATGTATCAGATGAACCAATGAATTGCATTAAATAATTCACAAGACGCAGACACAGTATATACATGTACCGGTAGAGGTATACACGTAATCGGTACCACATGTACCTATGTGCCGACAAAATGTTTAGTCCTCGGGTAAATATATTTTTCAATTATTTTTATTATTTACGAAATCTCGGAATATAATACAAAATATTTATTATTACTCTGGTATGATAAAATTTTTGCAGAATTGTTTAGTCCCAAGTATAATTATTGTCGTTCAATTTGGCTATATGTACTTTTAAAATTGTGCAGAGATTCTGTTCAACGTGTTACGACTTCGTCTTTCATTTCTATTTTGAGTCTATTTTGAACAAAATACACAGGTCTAGAAATATATGATAACATGTGGTACCACGACATCTGTCAAACTCTGTCTGCTGTCAACGTAACGTAAACATGGCGTCAAAAATCACGCGCTTATGTCGTTACCTCATATTTCCTTAAAAAAAAACGTCATAACGGCATTCATAAAAAAATATTTAATCAAAATAATGCCCTAACTGTTGTGATTTATGCTTTTGTATTTCGAAAATATGACTTTAGTCAAAGTCATAATCAATATATGTCACGACAATCATGACCTACGAACGTTAGTTCGAGTTCCGCAGTGACTTAAAAAACGTCACAATCATATCCCCTTAAGTCGCAACTTGCAAATATTAGAAGCTATGATGAAAATTACTAATATTTGTTATAATATATATCACATTTATAACACACACACCCCTCAAGAAAACGACTCCCCCAAAAAATGAAAAGCAAAAAAAAAAAAAAAAAAAAAAAATAGAATGGGAAAATATTGGACTTGTACTCGGAATGTATGTGTTAAGAGTAAGATTACCGAAAACCTAAACCACTAGGCTTTAAGTTTAAGGGTTGAACGTATGACAGTCTGCTAAATCTCAAAAACGATTTTTTCATATTTTAGCCATTCTCAACAAGAGGGTCAACTTAAACCAAATTTCCTCAAATGGACTTATGTACAGTCATACTCAAGTAAAACAATTTCAGTGTTTTATTTCTGGTTTAGGGTGGCCTTTTGCAACAATTTGCATTTTAGGCCCATTACGTTACATCTACTATATACTCTATATAATCACGGTGATGTTTATGCTTATCAAATAAAGATACTATCAACATATAGATATCTTTATTGAGTAATTTGGGTAAACACAAGTATAAACTGACATTGTACAGCAGAATAGTTGTAAAAAATGATATTCAAGAAAAAAGTATTTATGTAGGCGAAATTGCATACCAAGTGCGCTATACTTCAAATTTGATCAATTTCAGAGATGTGGAATTTTACCTTTTGAATGCCCCGACGTCAACAGTCCACTTGTTTGGAGAAACATATTGTGGAAATACCAGCCCAACCGAGTGATCCATATCCAATAGGCCTTCATCAAACTTGATTGTTAGAATGTCTTCAACAGATTTCTTTGCAGCTTCACATTTATCGATGAATTGATCAATAGTTTGCAGCTTTGCCTTGCTATTCGTTTTCAAATCTGTCAATCGTGTCAAAGTTTCATTTCTTCTGGTTTCCATTTCATCGAGCAAAGCTTTCATAGCCGCCGTGACTTTGTCATGTAAGACCTTCTCAGCATCAATCATTCTTTGACGTTCTTGGTCATATCTTTTGCTAGCCTCTTCATAAATTTGGTTCAGTTTTTCAATACCAGATTCAATATCTGGTTGAACCGTTGTCCTCAAAAAGCCCATATTTTTGTCAATATCCACATATTCCGAATGTATACACTGTCTTAAATCCGTGATTTCGTGTTCCACATGTTCTAAAAGTCCCTTCGTACATATTTGAACAACACAGCTCTTGCAAAATAGCGTTTTGTTTTCGGTTCGATGTGTTGAGCATTGCCTTGGTTTAACATTCCGAGCATCTCTGTATTTATATCGAACAATGGTGTGCCCTTCTACAGATTCAGAACTCAGATGTGAAATGACACAGTTGTTGCACAGACGAACTTCACACTGATTGCAGAAGTGCTGAAGAGGTTCAATCTCACAAACTTCACACACTATGATATCCTGACTTGTTGACATGATTTCGGAGACCTGGATATATAAAATCCGGACCAACAATATATGCAACACTTAAAGCTATAATAATTCTTGTATGATATAAAGTTCATTGGATTATTTTAATGTTTTATAACAAAGTAATACACCTTATTTTGATTGAAATAGTCTATGCCACTGTAAGTCTGTGAAATGTAACTTGAAATCATTTCTAAATGAATTCCAATGAACTGTCGAGATCAGTCCTTGTGTAAAACAAAATCCATTAAAAGTAATTCCACCCTACTGTGACGTCCAAATATTTTGCAACATCAACGATTCATTTAAATCTATGTATGATAGGAACATAAATTTTGTTGGAGTGTTTTCCGATTTAATCCAAGGGCAATAACTCTGTTTTCATTAATTTCTAAAGCTCGTCTGCTATGCAATAAATTTCTTTTATTTCCCCCCAGATATTTTGTATATTTTTGTAAAGAAATAGTTTCATGAAATTTTTATCTCGTTATAACTAATTTTTGTGAAATTATGATGATGCTGTTTAAGAAGAATTGCAATTTTCGGATGTTGATATGATTATGTATGTATGTCTCGCATCTTAAAAAGTGTGTTGACCTCAATATTGTATAATTATGATAATATCAGTTTTAACTCTAATGAATAAAGATAAATACATTTTCTAAAGTATCTAGACTTGTATCAGATAATAATGCGAATATAGAGTTACCTTAAACACGAATGAAAATATTTGAATTGTTGAAACAATACATATCCTTTGTACATTCTACAAAAAAGCTTATTTTGAAATGTTTGGTAACTCGATGTAAGACATTATAATGTCTATATTCACCACTAATGTTAAACATTTTACACCTCAAAGCGCAAGGCAGAAAAATTGAGATTCACGCCTCGATTCCTCTGCCTTGAGTTTCATACATAATCAAATTGTCTGTGTTTATAAAGCCCCTATATAAATGAATGTTTATGATATGGGTCGTAAATCTAGCAATAAGTTAGAGGGTGCCATTTAAAAGTCTGTCGATCTTTATAATCAGCTGCTTTTAACTTTAACTAGATTCAACTGATACAAAACTGTACGTAACAAAGAAATTCAACTTTCGGTTTGTTCAAAACATATTTTTACCTTAGACTTATCTTATTTCTGCTGTTTTGGGAATGGAGACCTGCCCATTACATCATTCTTTTTGTCATCTACTATAAATGTAGCATAGTTTAAAATGGCATTTAAGGAAAACTGAAGTATTCTTCTCTGAAAGTAATATCCTGACGTGATGATATTCATCCCAATTCACAAAAGAGTTCTGAAAAGGACCGTAACCCGAAATGGTTTACTGCATATGTTTGATATGCAGTCAATCATTTCGAGTTACGGTCCTTTTCATATATATATATATATATATATATATATATATATACGATCTCAATACAATGTCGGTACATTATATAAAAAATATTATTAACATTATTTCAATTGCAATGTCTTTCTTGTATGATCCTATATCCATTCTCAATGACTATGTAGCCTGTGGTATGAAATTTGAAATTTGGTAAAAAAAGATAAAGCACGAAGACGTTTGGTAAAGGTATAGCGCTTTCATTTCAAATATTCAGAATCTTTACACGACAAACAAGTTGATGGTACAGGGGTTTCAACAATTTCGTTTAAAAGCAGCATTTCGCAAATTGTATGGTCGTTATAATGATTAACTTTGCCAATACAACCTATCATTGTGTTAAATGCTGTCTAATGTGTTTCATATTAAATCTATTTGTAGCTGAAATCCTGGTTATGAAACTAAAAAAGAATAAACAACTATTTGGAATAAAAACCTTTTAATTTCGTGAGGAAATGAAACATGCTCACCATGTCGATGATCTCACTTTATTTTTAGAAATATTAATTCAATGAAAGAAGCTTTGGAAGAATTGAAGATATTCTGTAAAAATACAGAATCTAAAGTGAATATTACTAAAACAGAATACATACTAACTGGTACTTTAAAATACACAACAAAAGAAAGTTTTGGTATAAAAGTAAACACTGGGTCTTTATGATGTTTAGGAATATACTTGGGACATAATATGATTGATTGAATATTATTTAACGTCCCGCTCGAGAGTATTTCACTCATATGGAGACGTCACCACTGCCGGTTAAGAGCTGCAAAATTTGTGGCCTATGCTTGACGCTTATGGCCATTGAGCAGGGAGGGATCTTTTATCGTGCCACACCTGCTGTGATACGGGACCTCGGTTTTTGCGGTCTCATCCGAAAGACCGCCCCGTTTAATCGCCTCTTACGACAAGCAAGGGGGTACTGAGGATCTATTCTAACCCGGATCCCCTAAAGAAAGAATGTTAACGCAAAAATTGGATAAATGTGAAAACATGGAAAAACTCTTTGAAGCATGAAAAAAATAACAATCTTTGGAAAGAATGAAATCATAAATACTTTAGGCATAAGCAAATTTATTTACATAGCATCTGTGTTACTAATTCCAAGAATTGATATTCTAAAACGAATAAACAAAATCATGTTTAACTTTCTGTGGAGTAAAAAGGTCAGGATAAAAAGAAAAAAACCCATAAAAGGTCTAGTAAATGAAGGGGGAATAGGTGTTATTGATAGAATCCTTACAAGCACTTATAAAGCTGCATGGTTATCAAGACTTATCAGAAATGAGAATTAAAAGACTATTAAAACACCCAAAGTCAATAAAAGCGTGCAATTGAGGGTTTCAAAATCATGGTTTATCGACCATTCAAAATATATATGGTAACATGCGCTTATTAATGGTAAATATCTCTTGAACACTCATCTCAAATTGTTTCAAGTTAAGTATGACAGATTGTTTTTACAGAAGGTCAAAGTATGTTATATTTTTCGAGATTTTTCTCACATGTAACCTTCGTTACTGATTCCTTGACATGATAATATGTAAGATAAACATTAATTTTCCATGTATTATTCCATAACTTGTATTGGAATTGACTGAGCATATATTTTTCTAATTTGCAAAAGACAATAAATACAGGTTTTCAAAGAAAATATTTAATCAACACAACAAGAAATTATCCGCTGTAAAAGTCAGCATTAAGATTTTAAGAGCGCAAAATAAACGACTAGATATCACTTTCAATATCTTTGAAATGGCAGAAAATAAAATTGATTAACAAATATTCTCGAACAGTTCAATATGTATGAAACATGGAAACAAAAGACTAGCAATAGATATAGAACAATAGCTTTTTTGTATGTAAATGAAGTAGCGCTATAATTATGTAACGTATGTTTCAACACTTACACAACAGTACATCCATGAAAATATTATGCCAAAATCATGTCATCATCAGTTATTCTTTACGATTGATGTTGCAAAATCATAACGACATCACTAATGACTTGCAAAATGTAATTCAATAGAAACACCAATTTTAATAGAAATATAACGTAGACAAGCAAAGAAATTTACCAAATGTGTCTTTTCTTCTGAATTTGTTAATTTGCAATAAATATGCGATTAAAACAAAAGTAAAAGATTGATGTTTCGCTATATAAATGCTCATGATTCTTATAGAAATAACAGACACATAATTTAAAACCTGGATTGGTCTTTGTTATAATAAACAAAGAAAGTAACGTATGTTTCTTATTTTTCCTTTCATTACTATAAACACATCATTTCTATTCAAAAATGGAAAGAAACATATTTACACATTTCTAACAATCTGTTTACAATAATAATATAAAGAAAATGTTTAATTTCCCAACATTTTGATTAAATTATACCGACTCTTATGTTTTTGTTGCTTATTTTGGAATACCTGTCAATAGAAACTGTCAGTATAATCCACCACGCGGTGTTATGAATGAATATTTAACGTGAACCTTAAGACATAGATGTCCCCTATTGATTTTGAGGTCAAAAGGACAAAGGTTAAACTACTCTGGACATAAGCTATTGTCCGTTGAGAAGTCTTTGCTTGATAGACATCAAATTTGAAACACTGGTGCCCCCTTATGAATAGATGACCCCCATTGGATTTCAAGTCACAAGGTCAAAGGTCATACAAAATGACCAGTTGCTTATAAGTATTTTGAGAGATCAAACTTACATGTATCATTATGGTAGCCTTTGACCAGTAGTTAAACCTATATTTTCACTGTCTATACAGACATTCTACCTTAACAGTATTGCCATGCACGGGGAGCATATAATTTGAGTAACGTATGTTACCAGCGTTCTACTCGATTTAATTCTTACACCAGAGGAATTTTGAGATATTTGGAATACGATATACATTTTTTGATATCAGAAGAACAAATTCAGACCAGAACATTCCATCTGCTTAATCAATATGTATATCAAACATTGTAGTTGTTGTAACAGTACTTACCGTAAGAGAAAATTAATCCTAATTCTCAAAGTTTAACACGTGTTGACTTTAAAACTCCAATGTTCATAGTAGACGTTCATGTCGTATGTAACCGAGTAGGAAGGCAGATGTTGGTTTTATTAATTTATTCAGTAGAAAATAAAGGCATTGACCTACAATAACAGATAGATAAGATTACAAATCAAGAAAGAAAAACATAAGTGAAATATGACAATTGTAAATTGTACCCACAGTAAACGTTTTAGAAGCATACTATACTTTACAAAAATATGTACATGTGTTCTGTAAATAATTTAGATTAAGATCTTACAGACGCATATAATCATTATGAAATGAAACATATACTTAAATACAGAATAAAACTTTACTCAGCCAACTCAATCCAAATGCGCAATTGAACTTACGGTAAAGTGAATTTTAAGATTGTATTTAGCAAAACGATCAATGAAAAATATCAAAACGAATAAATACATATAGAAATTCATATTTATACTATCACACGTATACCACATCATGCAGACAAAGAGCAAAAATACGCGGGAAATTGTTATATCATTCCCTTTAATTAATTTCTCGGTAACGAATGTTACATCACGAATGTTACATCTCGACACGTTTGTCAAATTTCAGACCAACCAATGACTTCTGCAAAAGAAATGTTTATATTTTCATTATCTGTACACTACGAGATTTTCATAAAAGGGATACCATTTGCTCTGCACATACGTTTTGATAAAAAGTTTATTGTATCGTATGTTACAGAAATGCAAACTTTTGAAAATAATAATAACTTCTTCTCAATGTCACATCCAAATATCACTTGGTGAATATTTTCCGAAAGTTTTTGAATATTTTAGCGCCAAAATAGATCAAAAACATAAAGATAATACGAAATCACGCCTAGGGAGGCTATGGGTCTATGAATGTATAGCACACAATTTATATGATTTGATATAGCTTATTTTCTAATAAAGTGCCGGCGACATCGATTGCACGCTTTTATTGACTTTGAGTGAAAAAGCATATGCAAAGCATTCTTAGACGTCAAAATACATATACTGCATATGTCATTAAAATACATTCTATAGATGTTAAAAATGTTGATGCATTTTACAATCTGTCAATGTTTTACAAAGCACATTTATATACTTTAATAAATGCGAAAAATTAAAACCGTTAAATACAATGAAACACCAGAGATACTCTAAGAGCGTCGGTGGCCTAGTGGTTGTCAGACTCTCGACGGAAAGGTCGTGGGTTCGAGTCCTGGCCGCGGCAGGGCCGACGTTGTGTCCTTGGGAAAGGCACTTTACACGAATTTCCTCACTCCACCCAAGTGTAAAAGGGGTACCTGGCTATAGACAGTGAAGGAAATTAAGGAACTATACATCTGCACCACGCTAGACTAGTGATACGATGACGTTGAAGCATGATTGGGCGCACCGCTGAACGTCTTGGTCTGATGTTGTGCTTGCGCAGACGATTACGCACAGTTCTTGGACTGATTGGTCGAAGTCCAGATATGCTACGAGCAGTCGAACTTGCTGTCTGGAAACGATTTCTCAGGTGCACAAGTCTAATGTGGTTGTCCTGTCAACGCGACGTCACACGAGGACGCCCAGAACGTGGTCGATCCTGAGTGTTACCAGATTGTTGGAAACGTCTCCATAATGACTGGATGGTGTTCCGATGAACTCTAAAATGTCTTGCTACGATATTTTGTGCCATCCCAGCTTGAAGCATCCCAACAGCACGATTACGTTGGTTTTCGCTGAGTCATGTCATGACAGAAGGGTAAATTTTGTCAAAACTAAAGTGCTTTCCTTAACGAATAGTGTCCAAACAAACCTTGTACACTTCTTACTCCAAACAGCATTGGCCAGTAAAACTCGTGCGTACGAACACTTCAATAAACAACATGTTTTCACTAACCATGAAAAAGTCCGTGCATCCGAGTCGGGTACTCACAGGCACTTGTTTCTGTAAATAACTTACGACCTCTGTATACTAATAATTAGTATACAGAGGTCGTAAGTTATTTACAGAAACAAGTGCCTGTGTGGGTACTATCCGATATTGTTCAAAAATATCACCTTTATCGATTGTTTAGATTTTATAAATAAACAATATAGAAAAATTATACTAAATTTTATAATGCACAGTTTCTTTTTTCCGCTAATATATATACATGACATTTGACAATTCAATGTTGTTCATGTTGTTGGTCTTTTTAACTGCAGTTAGCACATTGACTGATGAACTGTAGATCACGGATCAGAGTCCCGCAGGAGTTTTAAATTATTTTTCTGATTGCTTTGAACTAAAACTCAGTATTTAACTAAATAAATTTGAAAGTTTTTAATTCTGAAATATTATTGTACATAGACACCACTTTTCATCCGTATCAAATTACTCTGCTAGAGCATACCTTCTTAAAGAGGCGTGGACACGATTTGAGCTGATAATTCGAAAATTTTAGTTTTCTATTTTTTGACTGTTTACAATGCTTTCTAATGATCAACCAAAATTTGAATAACAGTTGTTGAGTTACAAGTGAGATACAACACTCACAATTCTTTGTAAACAAGGTTTGTGCCATGTTTTTTGTTTACATATAGATTGGTTAATGGAAAAGATCATGTTTAAAACAAAATGAGATTCCCAAACACTAACAACATTTAATCATGTTCAGAACTAACTTGTAAAGTGAAAAACATCTGCTTCAAACGAAACTTTTACTAGTATATTCAACCTATGTAAACAAAAACATGGCACGAGCCTTGTTTACATAACAAAGAATTGTGAGCTCATCTCCCATGTACCTTGACAACTGACATTAAAAATTGTGCAGACTATTTGTAATACCTTAGTTAGGCATTTTAAACATCAAAAAATGGGAAAATAAATTGTGAATAAAATTTTCCAGCTGAAATCCTCTCCATGTCCCTTAACGTCCCTTTCGAGAATTTTGTTTGTCTGACTACTGATTATGTATTGTTTATAGAATTTATGAGCGCGATAACTGTTCCTCATCTTCACTGTTCCATTACAATTTCTGACAATTATCAATCATTGGTTTTAGTTATATTGAAATTTATTATTCAAGATAAATAACACTCATTTCGTCTTATCGTTATGACAAAATCATATCAAACAGCACTTGTATCAATGTAGTCAAAGTTGAAAGAAAGTATATTGTACATTCAAAAAATTTCATCTCTCAAACCATTTGCAATGACCTAACGATTTTAACACAAATGTGTATTATGGCATCAATAAGAATATAGTAGGCCGATAGTAAAGCGTACTCAAAACTTTATACAAACAATGCGTACACAAGCAATGATATGATTCGTTTCTCTCTGATCACTTCATTGCATTCAAACAATCAAAAAGGACAATAAAGCTTTGAAAATTGATATAACCCAGTTGAAAAAGCCATGCGTATAATATACACTGTATAATTCTCCGGTATTGCAGTCAGCCATAATTATATGATATACAGTGTTCTTGTTACGTGATAAACTCTATTTCTTTCGTTTCCTCTCTTCTGGCAGGATGTATCCTTTACACACCAGGGGGCCGTTATCATGAAGCAGAAGAGCTGGCCACACACATACCTCTACCGTCTTCCCACGTCGTCCATGAAAAGAAAACAAGCCCTTATCGATTTCTTCCCCCTTTTGGGGAGTAATGATTACCATAGGCGGATCTTGCACACACATATACCAACACAATTCTACACATTTTCTGGCGTACATCAAGGTCCGAATATCAGATCGAATATCCTCATCCTTCACAAGTGTTGGCAGTTTCATTTCAATGAACAGCTGCATATAGAAGAAATTATATTACTTAGTTATGGCATACATGTATATCAATATACGTAAATCTAATAAACACGAATTTTTCTTTCATAATACTTCGAGAATCACTGTCAGTAAATAACATAGGCTTCCCTTACAACATAATTCGTTTACAAATAATAAGAATATGATTGGTGGAGAATGACCTTTGACTTTGTCTGAGCTGATGTGCCTGCTGCTGTCATTCTGAAATATCGGGCGTGTCTCTCGATCATTGGAAACGATGGGTCAGTCCGGTACTCGCTGTGTTCAATGTCCTCCTTCGGTTCTTCTAGTCTCCTTTTCTGTCCTTTCACTTCCGGTCTGTCGTCTTGTCCGTCATTTTGCCTTTCTTCTTCTGGTTTTTCTACTTTAGGTTTCTCTTTTTCTTCTTCTAAATTAGATGTTCCAGTTTGTTCGCACGATTGTCCCCCAGACTATACAAAATAACATGACCAAGCATTACCAATTGACATTGAATTTTTATTGATTTTCCCTCTCCTTTTCCTTTCCTTTTTCCTCTTTCTTCCAAGTTAGTTTTGTTTTCTATTGATTTTTTCTCTCTTTTCGTCTTAATTTTCTATGAATTAAATCTAAAGCTAACAGTCCCTAGATGTACACCAGCATATTATTTGATATCTTATGAGAAGAAAAAAACCATTATTTTACCTTTGGTTCCTTTAACCCAGTAATAGTGGCCAATCCGTCCTCCAGTTCCGTCATCTGTTTTTGGGACTGGTTCTTACAAAATTCAAAAGCTTCCTGGAAAACATGAAATGGATGTAGGAGTTGTTTCTTTCAAGGAAAAACTAAAGTCTACCTCCTTTTAATCTTAATCCAAATATTCAATACATTGGATTGACCTTTAAATTGACAATTCTTAGCACTGTAATCTTGCATGTTCTATAACCCTGTTACTTAGCATGTTCTGTAAGCCCAATATTTACATTTTACATCATCTGTCAGCATGTTACTTACCCTTAACATGTTCTGTAAGCCTGCTACTTACCCTTAACATGTTCTGTAAGCCTGCTAATTACCATTGGCATGTTCTGTAAGCCTGATACTTACCCTTAACATGTTATGTAAGCCTGATACTTACCCATAACATGCTTTATAAGCCTCTTACTTACCCTTAACATGTTCTGCAAGCCTTCTACTTACCCTTAACATGTTCTGTAAGCCCGATACTTAACACGTTCTGTAAGCCTGCTACTTACCCTTAGTATGTTCTGTAAGCCTGTTACTTACCCTTAGCATGTTCTGTTAGTCCGATACTTACCCTTAACATGTTCTGTAAGCCTGCTACTTACCCTTAGCATGTTCTGTAAGCCTGTTACTTACCATTGACATGTTCTGTAAGCTTGTTACTTACCATTGACATGTTCTGTAAGCCTTCTACTTACAATTAGCATATTCTGTAAGCTTATTACTTGCCCTTAACATGTTACGTAAGTCTGCTACTGACCCTTAACATGTTCACTAAAACTGATTCTTACCCTTAACATGTTCTGTAAACCTGTTACTGACCCTTAACATGTTCTGTAAGCCTGCTACCTACCTTTGACATGTTCTGTAAGCCTGTTACTAATCGTTAACATGTTCTGTAAGGCTATTACTTACCCTTAGCATGTTCTGTAAGCCTGATACTTATCCTTAACATGTTCTATAAGCCTGTTACTTACCCTTAACATGTTCTGTAAGCCTACTACTGACCCTTAACATTTTCTGTAAGCCTGTTACTTACCCTTAGCATGTTCTGTAAGCCTGCTACTTACCCTTAGCATGTTCTGTAAGCCTGCTACTTACCCTTAGCATGTTCTGTAAGCCTGCTACTTACCCTTAGCATGTTCTGTAAGCCTGATTCTTACCCTTAACATGTTCTGTAAGCCTGTTACTTATCCTTAACATGTTCTGTAAGCCAGTTACTCACCCTTAACATATTCCGGAAGCCAGCTACTTACCCTTAACATGTTCTGTTTGTTTGATATTCGTAGGATTGGTTAACTATATATCGTTAACCGATTGGTGACTGTATTATCTGCCATAATAGTATCCATCTCATTGCGATCCAGCCTCACCCTCCAACACCTCCCAAATGCACCAACATAGTGAAGTTGAAGTGTGTTGTAGTAACATACATATGCTACTACTTACCATTAACTTGTTCTATAAGCCTGTTACTTACCATAACATGTTATGTAAGCCTGTTACTTATCCTTAACATGTTCTGTAAGCCTGTTACTTATCCTTAACATGTTCTGTAAGCCAGTTACTCACCCTTAACATATTCCGGAAGACAGCTACTTACCCTTAGCATGTTCTCTAAGCCAGCTACTTACCCTTAACATGTTCTGTAAGCCTGATACTAACCCTTAACATGTTCTGTAAGCCTGCTACTTACCCTTAGCATGTTCTGTAAGCCTGATTCTTACCCTTAATATGTTCTGTAAGCCTGCTACTTATCCTTAACATGTTCTGTAAGCCTGTTACTTACCCTTAAAGGACACATCTCGTGTTTTCAAAGTATACAGAATTATATGCATTTTGTCTTCCTTATGCTTATAGAAATTAATTGTAATAGTTCGTTCGCTGAAGTATTGCGATAATTAGCCACAATACGGACTTAATCTAAGCCCCGATTTCAAAAAGCCTAGTTAATTAGATAGGTAGTCACGTGGTACAGTGACGTCATATGCGACCTTCGTCCATCAACTTGTTGTAAAAGAAGTGTTAGATATTTCTAAAAACTCGGGTTTTAGGGGCCTAATTTATTTACCATGGATAACATTTATCTCGATGTTGACAAATTTCTCGAGTCTTATATCTTTTAGCCACCAGTGCATACAAATAACGACCCAAATGTAGCGAGAAAAGCGAATATGAAATCTGCATAAATTTGCGAGTAAATAATGTTTACATCGGATCACTGTCTAAACACAATTTGGTAATGCCATGTCTGTAAACAACTGTAATTAGCGGTGTTGCTTTTCTAAAATAAACATTGCAACTATTATTAAATTTATTTTTGGAGAAGTTAGATAGGCCTAAATTATGATGCGATTATGTATCATTGACAACTAGACCTACTGTCACGGGAGCATTTCGAAAAAGAAAAAAAAAAAAAAAATAATGATCAAACTTATTGTGAAAATCACAGTACTTTTAAATTATTTTATTAAAGCAATTTTATTAGGCCTAATCATTATTTTTTGTTATCAACACGTTGTTACTTAGGAAGTGGGAGCGCGGCGTGCTGTTGTTGTAAACACATACGCGTTCCTTAAAAAAAATGTAAGCATTATAATTCAATTCAAAGTCGGGAAATATTATATTTTATTATTTATAATTGAAAGTTCAATTATCTTTTATCTTTAAATTTCTTTTTTAAAACTACCAGTTGGTAGACACTGCTAGCAAAGTTCTGCCTATATGTTGTTACAAGGTGAAGGTCAGTTGGTGCGAGTGTGTATTGAATTCGAGAGCAGAACGGAAAGCATATGCCGTAGGCCTATATGTAACAGTGCGTAGCTTCGATAGAACCATTTTCTCGCAGTTTATCTACGTATTTGTCCAAGTGCTTGTTTGAAAAAGTACAGGGACAAATTCTACTGGGGGTTTTTATGGCAAAGTCGTTGTGCCGACAAAAAATATTCAAGTCTTGTCCCTCATGCCTTCCTTCGAAAATTGAAAAAAAAACACAGTCCAAATCTTCTCTACTGACAGCAAGTACACCCTTAAACGGCACAAAACACCCTAATGCAGTGTTATTTACAAACTGTTAATGTGATAATTGTTTGTTTGTCAATTAAATCTAATCTGTTTATGAAATGACTATCAACTGTTTTCAAATCTTCTCGCTCGAGGTCGCATATGACGTCACAGATAATGGCGCGTAAAATATCGAAGAAAATATGCATATCGCAAGATTTGAATTTCATCGCTTTCAAACTCGAAAACTACGCAAACTGTTTCCTTTAAAACACATGTAAAGTAGTTTTAGGCATGAAATGAATTAATTTTGCAGAAAAAATTAAAAAGTTTAAAAACATGCGATGTGTCCTTTAACATATTCCGTAAGCCAGCTACTTACCCTTAACATGTTCTGTAAGCCAGTTACTTACCCTTAACATGTTCTGTAAGCCTGATACTAACCCTTAACATGTTCTGTAAGCCTGCTACCTACCTTTGACATGTTCTGTAAGTCTGCTACTTAATACGTTCTGTAAGTCTGCTACTAATACTTAACATGTCCTGTAAGCCTGCTACTAATCGTTAACATGTTCTGTAAGGCTATTACTTACCCTTAGCATGTTCTGTAAGCCTGATACTTATCCTTAACATGTTCTGTAAGCCTTCTACTTACTCTTAACATGTTCTATGAGCCTGTTACTTACCCTTAACATGTTCTATAAAACTGTTACTCATCCTTAACATGTTCTGTAAACCTGCTACTGACCCTTAACATGTTCTGTAAGCCTTCTACTTACTCTTAACATGTTCTGTAAGCCTGATACTCATCCTTAACATGTTCTGTAAACCTGCTACTGACCCTTAACATGTTCTGTAAGCCTTCTACTTACTCTTAACATGTTCTGTAAGCCTGATACTCATCCTTAACATGTTCTGTAAGCCTGCTACTTACCCTTAACATGTCTGTAAGCCTGCTACTTACCCTTAACATGTTCTGTAAGCCTGATACTCATCCTTAACATGTTCTGTAAGCCTGCTACTTACCCTTAACATGTCTGTAAGCCTGCTACTGACCCTTAACATGTTCTGTAAGCCTTCTACTTACTCTTAACATGTTCTATAAAACTGTTACTCATCCTTAACATGTTCTGTAAGCCTCCAACGTACCCTTAGCATGTTCTGTAAACCTGCTACTTACCCTTAACATGGTCTGTAAGCCTGATTTTTACCCTTAACATGTTCTGTAAACCTCCAACGTACCCTTAACATGATCTATAAGCATGATACTAACCCTTAATATGTTCTGTATGCCTAATACTAACCCTTAGCATGTTGTGTAAGCCTGATTCTCACCCTTAACATGTTCTGTAAGCCTGATACTGACCCTTAAAATGTTCTGTAAGCCTGATTCTTACCTTTAACATGTTCTGTAAGCCTGCTACTTACCCTTAACATGTTCTGCAGACTTCTACGTACCCTTAGCATGTTCTCTAAGCCAGTTACTTACCATTAACTTGTTCTGTAAGCCTGTTACTTACCCTTAGCATGTTCTGTAAGCCAGTTACTTACCCTTAACATATTCTGGAAGCCAGCTACTTACCCATAACATGTTCTGTAAGCCAGCTACTTACCCTTAACATGTTCTGTAAGCCTGTTACTTACCCTTAGCATGTTCTGTAAGCCTGCTACTGACCCTTAACATGTTCTGTAAGCCTGCTACTGACCCTTAACATTTTCTGTAAGCCTGTTACTTACCCTTAGCATGTTCTGTAAGCCTGCTACTTACCCTTAGTATGTTCTGTAAGCCTGTTACTTACCCTTAGCATGTTCTGTAAGCCTGCTACTTACCCTTAGCATGTTCTGTAAGCCTGCTACTTACCCTTAGCATGTTCTGTAAGCCTGCTACTTACCCTTAGCATGTTCTGTAAGCCTTCTACTTACCCTTAGCATGTTCTGTAAGCCTGATTTTTACCCTTAACATGTTCTGTAAACTTCCAACGTACCCTTAACATGATCTATAAGCCTGCTACTTACCCTTAGCATGTTCTGTAAGCCTGATACTGACCCTTAGCATGTTCTGTAAGCCTTCTACTTACCCTTAACATGTTCAGTTAGTCCGATACTTACCTTTAACATGTTCTGTAGACTTCTACTTACCCTTAGCATGTTCTGTAAGCCTGTTACTTACCCTTAACATGTTCTGTAAGCCTGATACTTAACCTTAACATGTTCTGTAAGCCTGATACTAACCCTTAACATGTTCTGTAAGCCTGATACTAACCCTTAACATGTTCTGTAAGATAAATAGTATGTCAGGAAATATATCGTCGTCATCATCATCTTCATCTTCTTCTCTTTTAGGTTTGAAGGCTTCAAACGCCTCGGACCACTCATCGTCAAACAGCTGACTGTACATCTCCCCCAGTCTGGTTGGCCGATGGGTGTCACTCAGATCCGCAATGTTAGGATTGCCGTCGGTCAACTGTTGGCCGCCAAACGTACTCAGTCTAAGGAAAATACAATGTATAAACTTAGTTGCAAAAGCTGCAATATTGTTAAAACAAGAAGGATTCTTATGCAACTTATTGTATTTACCTCATCTGTCACGCACATGAAGTTTAGTAGTTTTGAGAAAAACATGCACGTATAATAGTTTTTAAAATAACTGTTTTGTTGGTATGGTTTTTTTTTTTTTGTTATTCTTTGATTTGCTCCTAAATAGATGACTTTATTTCACCATCATCCAGCACAAATTGCAACAAAGCAGGTTGTTTGAAAAATAATGACAAAAATAGAGTATTTGCCTCCATTTTCACTCTGAATGACAATCAGTAAACATTTTATAACCAGTCAATCATAAATTCTTTCACCAGATTAAGCTGTTAAGTTTTTTTCTTTAAAATAGTTTGGTCTAATACAAATGCATTCTTTCACAGGGGGTGGGTTACGCAAGCTCCATACTTGCATAATGCACTCTCTGGTGATTGCAACAGATGAAGAATTTTCTTTACGAAAATTTGGACAACGATTATTATTATTACATGGGAGTCTATTTTAAGGAAGTTTAAATAAATAGCGCAATTAATTATTTTATCTTTAAAAAGTTAAGTTTTTTCCAAAGTAATCGTTCAACTGGTTAAGCACTGCCATCGTAATTCCTGACAAACATTAAAAAACTGATTATTTTATGGAGATTTTAAAATACGTAATTATGGTTAATGGTCAGTTGAACTATTCTTATTCCACACCTGGTAGACAGTTCTTCAATTTCCTGTGTCTTTTCCTGCAGCTCATTCTGTATTTTGTAATAAGTCTGTTTGTTGATTAACATGTTCTTATCCAAATCAGGTCCCTAAAACAGAACAAACAAATATTCTAAATGGATCCCCAACAAAAGACAGATGTTTAATCTACAAACACATTTAGCTAGGTGCAAACGAAGGTTTACTCTGAGCAGATCACTTAAACTAATCACCAATAAAACAAAAACTAAACGTTTACACTAACAAATCACAAACAAAACACAAAGGAGGTCCACATGTATCACTAAAAGAGGTATCACTAGTCCCAAACGCTGGGAAATCTAGATGAGTTTCCTGTTCTAAATATCAAAGTAAAGGTGACGATAACGAACTAAAGCTAAATTCGAGTATTCGGCAACAGTATAAAACAAGATGTGTTCTTAGTACTTAAATGCCCTCGAAAGTGCCTATACTGATGAAAGCCTTTATATGATATATGTAGCATTAACTAATTTGGATCAGTCCTGGAATCACGTTCCTGGGGTTGCGAAATTCACAAATTTGGTACACCCACTTTTGCTTTTTCTACATATGCATTTAGTTTTTATACTGTATCAGCAAACTGAAAGAAGTGTTTCAAATGATAAAGACAATAATCGATATAATGATTTTTGCTCAACCCTGGAACCAAACCTTACCCCCTTTACAATTTACAAATTTCATAAAGGACTATCTACTCCTTTTAAACATCTATCTAGTTTTAATTTAGTATCAATAGCATCAAAGAAGGTGTTTTTAGTGTTTTACGATGTATCAAGTTTGACCTCGCTCTGGAGTCAGGACCTCTACCCCGTGGATCATGAAATTTACAATTTTTAGTGAAGGTCTTACTGCTCCACATCACCGTGTATTTAGTTTTTCTTACAAATATGTAATCGTATTTTGCCGTGCCCCTAAAGTCAGGTGCAGGAGTAATGAATTTACAATTCATATCCCCTTTGACCTACAGATCCTTGATACTATATGTATTTAAAAAGAAATGGAATGGCAATTATCAAAAAGTAGTTATAAATGTTCAATTGTTAACGCACGACGATGGACGCAGACAACTTTCAATAGGTCACCTGAGTTTACTCTAAACAGATCCTTAACAAAACGCAAAGGTTTACCGTAAAGAAATCTTTACCTAACCAAACAGGGTGACATGTACTCTAAACATATCCCTAACAAAATACAAATATAAACTCACACTAAACAAGTAACAGGTACTTACATATATAACAATTTACCAAATACAATTATTTGTACAAATGACCTGAACAAAATTTAAATACATGTATACATCTACTCTAACCAGGACCCTAAAATACATTTTGAATTTTCCCTATTATCTAGAAATACATGTCCTTTACATAATTTTTTGTGAGTGTATTTCGAATGAAATACACTTCATTTGATATGAAATTCTCGATTTCATTTCCAATTTATGTAAAGGCAAGTGTTCTACAATGTTTATTACCTTCAGCAAAGGCAGTAAAATGAATTATTTCAACACAATCGTTATATAGTGCAATATATATAGAATTTACCACAGCTCGACGAGCTAGGTCTAACTGCTTCTCGGCCAGGATACATCGACCATAATCCCTCCAGGCCTCACGCGGGTCCACTCCGAACTTCTTCATGTCAATCGTCTCGAGAAAAGTACACAGCGTTTTGTTTCTGAACTCCATGGGGACATCTTCCAGACTACTTATCTTGGAGTTGGCCAGATCGAAAATGTACTGCAAATTACAATCAAATTCGTGTTATGCAACCATCCAGAAAACGATAAAATGAACTACTCCTGTGGGCGACGGATAACATCACTACTAGGAACAAAAGCTTTGTTATTTAAAGGGTACTCCGTTTATTGGTTCATACTACCATAATAACCAAATGAAGGATGAAGATAGCGAACAGTGATCAATCTCATAACTCCTATAAGCAATACAAAATAGAGAGTTGGGCAAACACAGACTCCTGCAGATCAGATGGGAACAGGTGCCAAGGAGGAGTAAACACCCCCTTTCATCCGGTCACACCCGCCGCGAGCTCTATATCTTGATCAGGTAAACGCAGTAATCCGTAGTCAAAATCAGTGTGCCAAGACGAATGAAAGGTAAAACTTTCTAAAATGTCACATGAAATTGCCAAATCAGAACACATTTTGGAAGCAAAATGAAAATGACTGGACGATTAAGACAACAATGACGGAAACGAAGAAGTGGGAACCCCAAAAGGAAGGAACAAATCTGGCATTCGTAAAAAGGAGATTCCAACCCATCAAGAAAAACAGGAAATCAGCGAGGTAATATGTTTTCAAAATCAAAAGAAATATTTAACCAACAAGGATACAAACGGCGTCAACTCGGAAACGCTCAACTACAACTTGGTTGTATGAGGAGAAGCCACTAAGTTGGAACGTGTGAAAGATATGAAAACTTAAACGACGAAATGAAAGGCGAAGATAACGAACAGTGATCCATTTCATAACTCCTATAAGCAATACAAAAAAGATAGTTGTGGGCAAACACGGACACCTGGACACACCAGAGGTGGGATCAGGTGCTCAGGAGGAGTAAGTATTCCCTGTCGACCGGTCACAACCACCATTCCACATTCAACTTTCCGAAGAAAACCTCAACACAATAGCTCAAATTGTTGAGAGGATCATACCGAAAAGATCGGTACAAAATCCGGAAATCGGTGAGGAACACGTAAATTCCGATAAATTCAGTAATACTGATCCTAAACTTATTAACATTTCATCAAAGGATCTAAACAAATCTGAAATTAAACTATTAGAGAAAGGTTTAAAATTTACGGCAACGCCAAACAAAAACACCGTAGGAATTTTTTCAAGACTCGGACGATGAGGTAAACAGAAAAAAAGAAGAAAAAAAAGTAATTTCGAACCCAACTTTAATAGAAGTAAGCATCTTGAGAAATATATCCAATGTCTTAAAAGTGCATCTCAGACAAATGACAACAACACAAACGCAAACTATAGTATTTCGAGAGAAGAATAGGAGTCAATAAAAACTCTGATAGAAGATTATGCCATAATTCAAACAGGCTGGCAAGGGTGTTACTATAGTGGTAATTGACAAAGACCATTACAAAAATATGGCTTTTGATCAATCAAATAATTCCAAGTTTTACAAAGAGCTGCTTATTTGTGAAGATAGACAAAAGGTGAACAAATTAAGAGAATTTGCTTGCAAGTTTTCTACTACCCTTGCTAAAATGAGTACATTCTACCTGCTTGAATTTGAAGTTTTTTAATGTTAAAAGTAGCAACTTTTATGGACTTTCCAAATGTCACAAATCAAGACAAATAAAAGACGGAATTCGGGGGAGGAAATCTACGTATATTAAATCACCGAAAGCGGATGAATTAAAACTGAGAACAATAATAACCGGTCCGTCCTGTCTTACAAAGCGACTCAGTAATATGTTAAATATTATCTCAAGCCTCTTTTTATAGAAGTACCTAGTTTTATTAGAATTGTTTCTACATCATATCCCCGATCTTGTTCTAGTTGGATAAACAGGGAAACCAAATACATGTAAATCCTAGACTTCCGAAGGACTTTATTCTTGAAGACCTACAACTAATTCTTCAAAACAACAGTTTTTGTTTTTATGACAATTACTTTTTACAAATCCATGATACAGCGATGGGTACAAAAGTTGCGCCGACTAACGCCTGGTTTTGGGATTTCTGGATAAAAAAAATGCATACGGAAATTGAGAAAACTTGGATTCGAGTTTTCTAATTATATCAACTGCTAGTGGAAACGCTATTTAGACGATTGCTTTATTTTCTGGTGTACATCAGACAGAGAATTGAAAGAATTTCATTTGTTATTAAATGAACTCTATGAAAACATCTAATTTACAATCGAAACCAGCCAAAACCAACTTTCATTTTTGGACATACTAATCATCAAGCAAAATGATAACATTTCCACGGATCTATTTTATAAGGAAACCAACAGTCATCGATATCTTCTTTTCAATTCTTGTCACCCATCACATACGAAACGGAACATACCATTTAACTTAGCCAGGAGAATTTCCATTGAAGTTATCAACAAAGAACTTAGAACTAAAATATTAGAGGAACCCGATAACTATCTCCATCGCCAAAAAATATCCCAGTGATGATATAAATGAAGCTATCAGAAAAGCAAAACAATTACCAATCACAGAGTTACGGACAGTTAACAGAAAAAATCGAATACATTACGCACGGAATGTTTTCTTGTCATCACGCATAATCTGAGAAACCACAACAATCCAAACAAGCCTATAGGGGTTATGAGATTGATCACTGTTCGTTATCTTCACCTTTATAGGAGTTATGAGATTGATCACTGTTCGTTATCTTCACCTTTATAGGAGTTATGAGATTGATCACTGTTCGTTATCTTCACCTTTATAGGAGTTATGAGATTGATCACTGTTCGTTATCTTCACCTTTATAAGAGTTATGAGATTGATCACTGTTCGTTATCTTCACCTTTATAGGAGTTATGAGATTGATCACTGTTCGTTATCGTCACATTTATAGGAGTTATGAGATTGATCACTGTTCGTTATCTTCACCTTTATAGGAGTTATGAGATTGATCACTGTTCGTTATCGTCATATTTATAGGAGTTATGATATTTGTAACTGTTGGTTATCTATCACCTTTATAGGAGTTATGAGATTCATCACTGTTCGTTATCTTCGCCTTTCATCTTCAATACAGCGAAGATTTGAAAGACATTATTCAACAAAAGAACATCATCTATTGCAGAAAACGACCATCAAATTTGAAGAAACTCTTAACCAAAGCTAAATATGCATCTGATAGAGAAATGTCTACTGTCTCCAAATGTGAAGACCTAGGTTGTGGAACCCGTGATTTTTTATAAACCGGAAATTCTATTACATTTAAAAACAGAATGACTTTTAAAGTTTGATCAAATATTAAAAAATTTTGGATGACCATTAGAAATATTTTAATTAAACATTGTAAACAATAAAAATAGCAAAATGAAATTTGAAAATCTTCAGCTCAAATTGTGCCCATGCCCCTTTGAAATAAGGGGCGTGCATAAAAGCAATCTGATTAAAATCAGCTCCTCATTCCGCTCCTTTATTTTTTGTTGTTGTTGCTACAAAAACAGTTTTACAAGTTTGATAGTGTGTATGACCGTCATTTGCATCGATGAATCAGGCATGCAGAAATACTCAGGGAATGTTTGGCAATATGCGCAATAAAGAACGACACAAAGCATGTAAAGTAGCAGGTGAGTTTGACTCTAGACGTAAACGTCGTTCCATTTCATCACAAACATGCTCTATAGGCAATAAATATTGTGATATCGCAAGACAAGGTAGCACATTCACGTTTTGCTGCTGTAGTTAGTCACTAACAACGCGTACGGTTGTGTGTTGTCCTGCTGCAGAATGACGTTAATGGTTGTTGTGAATGAATGGAATGACGTACTGACGTAAGATTTCGTCAGGGTAGCTTTCGTCGGTTACATTCCTCTTCATTATCACCAAAGGGGCTTTCCATGTATTGTAATTCCACCCCAGATCATAAAGCTCCCTTCGCCGAATTTGTTACACTGAGTAGCACAGGCGTCAATGTAACGTTCTCCGGCACGAAGGTAAGCCCGAACGCGACCGTCACTGCTGTCGTGATAAATTCTCGACTCGTTCGTAAACAGAACTTCCGCCGAATCCCTATTATCAAAACGACGATGCCTCCTAAACCACGCTAAACTCGTAACACGGTGACGCCAGAGCAGAACAGAGCGGATAGGACGTGGAGGAAGGATGTTGATCTCTCGTAATTTGTACGGTACGGGGATGCTTCTAATGGTCAAAGAAGCCGATTGGAATCGATTACGCAAATGTGACTTCGTACATACGAATATTGCCTACGTGACGTCACATGTGGGCAAAAGATCATTTTCAGTCACCCGAGGCATCTCTCAAACAATATTTTATTTTTTTAAAAACCCAATGTTGTTCTGTTTCAACAAATGTAGTGAATTATAATCGAAACTCCAGGAATGCGTGTTGTGGCAATTAAGGAGATCCGAACGCGATATTTAACATGAAAAGTGAAGATAACGCAGAGTGATCAATCTCATAACTCCTACAAGCAATACAGAATAGAGTGTTGGACGAACACGGACCCCTGGACATACCAGAGGTGGAATCAGGTGCCTAGGAGGAGTAAGCATCCCCTGTCGACCGGTTACACCCGCCGGGAGCCCTGTATCTTGATCAGGTAAACGGAGTTATCCGTAGTAAAAATCAGTGTGCCAAACACTGCCCAACAATCGGCATCAAAAACGTCAGAGAGCATTTGACCCAATGGCAGGCGGTATAGGCAAAGTAGATCGTTATAATGACCATAGAATTTGCAAAATGCTGACTTTAAACGAGACTGTTGGAACCCCTGTACCATCAACTTCTTTGTCAGTAGCCTGCTTCAATTTAAAAACTGACCATAAGCAGAACAAGCTCTTGTGTATCGAATCAGTTGAGAGATGTAAACACCATATGCAGGTGATAATGGAATATTGCCACATAAATATGGGAAGTTGACGATGGAGAAGTTGAAATCATCCCGTTTGTTATAAAGTTGAATTGTTAGTTTGCCGTTAAAATCTACTTTCAAGAAAAATATCTAAGTATGAAACAAAAGTGTACGACTCTGTGGTGTCTTTTATTTCGAGTTCAGTTGGGTATATTGAATCGACATATGAAAGAAAATTATTGTTGTTAATAGATAATACAACATCTCTCTCTCTCTCTCTCTCTCTCTCTCTCTCTCTATATATATATATATATATATATATATATATATATATATATATAAAGCACAGAAATAGCAATGAACTCTTAAATGAACATAACTGCCCTAACTTAGGGCAGTTATGTTCATTTAAGAGTGTTCATTGCTATTTCTGTGCTTTATATAGAATATTTCGAATGTAATGTGTATCATGTATGATCCTCTTAAATGTATGTTAAATAACTGTATCCCATTTCGATTCTCAATGACCGTGTAGCGTGTGACAGCGTGGCGAGAATTCCATCGTCATCGAAAGCAAGTTTATTAGACTTGCCTACATGGTCGAGCGGTCTAGCGCACTGGTTGCATGCTGCTAGGAGATTTGGTTCCGCAGGTCGTGAGTTCAACCCCGGGTAGGGGCGGAAGTAGGTATCCACATAAAGTGAAATTTCCTGTGTGTTTTTTATATTCATGTTCAAGAGTTTAATGAAGTCAGATACCGTTGCTGTATCGAACAGTATATATGGCATACAGCAATTATGAAATAATTGTAATTGTTAATTGACCATGTCTTTTAATTGAATTTTTTCCCTAGATAATAATGATGATAATAATACCATATTTATATAGCACCCTTTTCATACACTATGTACGCTCAAAGATGCTTTACAATGCAATATACATTACAATAGAATGTTATACACATAATATATAGAAAATAAATAAAACATTAAAACAAATGCATATTTTTCACTACTTACGGCATCTGGGAAGCTGGACCTGAGAACGCTTTCCGAGGTAAAGAAATGTCGGTAATCATATTCCACAGCAGATTTAGAAATAAAGTCTGACTGCCACTCTTGGTCAAGCAACATCTCTATGTTGTTTCTATACTTCTTCTCTGTCTTCTTTTGGTAACCAGAGGAGGATCGTGGTCTCTACAATTACATTCACCTGTCTGTTACATTCATTACAAACCTCGTGGACCTACCATCACTGTCAACTGTCAATACAAAGACACTTGACGCATTCATCTGTTGCAAAATGCTTCGATCACGCCGCATAACAACAGTTACATGTACATATGTCCTAAATCATAGAACGCTTAAATGACGCTTAGTGCAATAAAATCTAAGAGTTTCGCCAATCAAGTGCAGGTGCATCATGTGCCCGTGTGTCAAAAGAAAATTTAAACGACACAAAAAGGGTATCAGATACATTTCAGAATCATTATGATAGAATCAAACATGTTAAATAGTACAACTAGCCTGGTTTTTCGAGCACTGAGGTTCTGATTTTGAATGCGTTGTCAAGGTTATGAATTCTCTCGCAGCATCCCTCCATTTGGAAGTCGGACATTTCTCAGAAACACTACTGATAATACCATAAAGCATCGGAGCCTTCCTGCGTCCGTCTTCATTAACAAAATTTAATTCACATGGCGGTTCATTCTTCTGTATCTGATAAAAAGAGGACAATGGGACACAATGCTCACCTGAGTGAACTTGGGCCTGATATTCTTCAAAAGAGGTTTACCCCTACCCCACCCCATGACAAATTTTGAATCACTTATATGCCCCCAACTAGCCCCATGGGGTTACGATTTTACCAAACTTAAATCCACACAATATGGGGATGCTTCAATATTATTATGACTAACATGGCCTTGCTTTTCTGGTGAATATTTCTTTTTATGTTTTAAGATTTTCTCTTATATTCATGTATTATACAAACTTTGGTCCCTGATTTTAGGTTCAACTTAACACAAGGGTCCATGGGTAAAAAAACAAAACAAGAAACTCACACAACTTCGGAAGCTTACATATTGACATTATTTAATTAGTAGCAGGGTCCTGTTAATCTTGAAAATATTATGATGCAAGGCGAAGATAACGAGCAGTGATCAATCTCATAACTTCTATAAGCAATACAAAATAGATAGTTGGGCAAACACGGACCCTTGGACACACCAGAGGTGGGATCAGATGTCTATGAGGAGTAAGCACCCCCTGTTGACCGGTCACACCCGCCGTGAGCCCTATATCCTGATCAGATAAACGGCGTTATCCGCAGTCAAAATCAGTGTGCCAAAAACGGCTTAACAATCGGTACAGACCCTGAAGCGTACTACTCCACCACTTGCACGGAACGAAGCGAAACGATTCTTGCACGGAACGCTGAACGGTTTGCACGGAACGATTTGCACGAAACGCTTCCCATTTCCTGAACGGTCAGCACGATTTGCACGAAACGGTAGGCGTGGCTTGCACGCTTTATAAATGATTGTGAATGGTTTACATGAAACGGTAGGCGTGGCCTGATTCGGGTCTTTACGGAGTGATTAAACTATGATATATATGTACAGTGTATAATACATGTACATGTAATGATAAACTTAGAAAAATTATTAAGAAAGGAATGGTAATGATATCCCCGACATGGTATTACTTTTGTTTTGATTACAATAATTGTGTAAGATGAATAAAGATTAATCAAAGACTGTCGGACAACAGGTAACGAAATATACACACGTCGAGAAAAAGAGAAAGACATGCAAAAACATTATCGTTGTAGAATGAAAATTAATCAGCTTGCATATTTATTTTATGCTCTTAAACAATATCCTAAATTAATTCAAATTGAAAGAACAAAGTTCGCTTCTGTTTCATTATATACATGCATATCAATCGGAGTGAGCATAGTGTTAAAAAGCACGTGTAATTTGTATATTTCAAGAAACTTTTTAAAAAAAAAAAAAAAGGAAAAACCAATTACACATTTCTTAGAGAAAGAAAATGAATAAAGACGCATTTTTATAAATGTACAGTAACGCAACAGATAAAATAAAGGTTCTCGTCAGTCATGCCATCTCTGGGAGCCCGTATAGCCATATGCATGGGCTTCGTGCTAACCTGTCGACGAAAATTGTTACTTGTCATTTCTTGGAACAAAGGGATCAATCAAAACAATTGGGATCTCCAAGCTCATTCAACTGTAACGGGGTACACCGTTGCTGTAGCAACAAACACCTCTTCCGTCTTCTAACAACCCCTTCTTCACTCTTCTCGCCACAAGTATAGAACCGCGCTACCGGTTTTCCGAAATGTGATATATTAACAATATCGGTTTGACTTTTACGTGGCGTTATGAATATCCGATATAGATTCAGATCTGGCCGCTT
The DNA here is from genome assembly GCF_947568905.1 of Ostrea edulis. Lineage (NCBI taxonomy): Eukaryota > Metazoa > Mollusca > Bivalvia > Ostreida > Ostreidae > Ostrea > Ostrea edulis. The sequence goes on along the minus strand of NC_079165.1, from coordinate 24,503,742 downwards.
TTATCAGCCATGGTGAAATTTAAGGGGAAATTTTGTAAAAAGGGGAAAATAAAGATAATTCAGGCTTTAAAGGAAGGGAGAGATAATCGTTGGGAAAATAAAGATGACATTTCGGCGGATAAGAGCGTGCCAATTAGCCATGATCATGGATATGCTACATGCAGCACTATCAATTCCGACCCGAGCGAGACAGTGAGTCGGGGAGTTGAAATATGTTCAGTGACAGATAGCTTGGAAGAAGAGGAATGGCGTACAGGACGACGTATTGTTGAATTAGGTAAAGACTTCTCCTACATATTTGTAAATGCAAAAAAAAACCTACCAAAAACCAAACGAAAATCGAAACGTAGTGGAGATAGTCAGCTGATAGTCGTGTTTGTTTCTTGTTTCCATCCACTCATTACTAGTGTGCTTGACCCACTATTTATAATTTGATAAAATGAATTTGATCAACTTGTATTTGAAATTTGATATAGAGGTCTTAGCAGATGGGCTGAAAGCTTGCCAACTCTGTAGTCATCCCCTCCATTTAAAAGATTGTATTGGTGAGCGAAAATTTGGATTGGGTCATATACTGCTTATAAGATGTTGTTATGAAGGATGTAAACTTGTAAATGAGGTTGTAACTGGTAGTAAACACAAGACCATTGCCGGTGGAACTGCCTGGGATGTAAACACAAAGTTGGCAGCAGGTAAGTCATACATTGAAAGTTCTAACGAGATTGTGTTACAATCTTTCTATGATTTATGGGATTGATCACTGGTTTTTTTATTAACTAAGGCAGTGTTCTATTGACTACAGGCATGATAGATGTAGGACTAGGTGAGAAGCATGTGAACAGTTTATTGTCGGCTTTAAACATTCCAACAATATCACCCCGGAGCATCAAGTGCAGAGAGCGTGAACTTGTGCCCCATTTATCTGAAATAGCAGAAGAGACGTGCAGAAAAAGTCTTGAAGAAGAAGTTAGAATGTATGTAATATCATGTTGTCTTTTATTTTACTACAATGTAAAATTAAAAGCAATATTTGTTCTGCATAAACAAATTTCATTTTGTAACTATATTATGACCGTATTGGTGACAACTGTCTGTAAGTCAACATTCTAATGTCATGCAAGCTATTTATGCTGCACACGATCCTGGAATTCTTTTTGAAATAAGAATTTATACAATATATTTGCATTGTATACTTAATTAGGAGTGGTGGCAATTTAACTGCAAGTTTTGATGGAGCCTGGTAGAAGAGAGGAACTGGTCGAGCTTACAACAGTTTAACAGGTAATGTCTATTATATTTTATAAATATATACCTTAAAATTTTTTTTATTACTATTGCATGAAAAATGAAAGTAAGACATGGTAAAATGAAATTCAAACAAAAGGTAACTTGTAAACTGCCTTCATAGTATTTTTTCTGTGATGTTCTTAGTACCTAATGTACCTCAGACACTAAATCTGTACTCTTTTAAAGAAAATATCATGTTTCGTTAACATACAATGTAATTACAGGTCATGCAACTTTGATTGGAGAGTCTACAAAGAAATGCATAAGATATGCTGTTAAGAGTAAATGTTGTAGAATCTGCACAAATGCTAGGAAGAAGGGAGTTCCTCCAAGAAAGCACACATGCTCGTGTAATTGGACAGCCTCAGCTAAATCAATGGAACCAGCCATGGCCTGTGAAATGCTTCAAGGCATAATGGATGAAGGGAAACGGGTATTTCTAAAGCTTTTACTATATTGTAGGTTTCAGTTGTTTATATTTACATCATGCCAAGACTTCCTGGTACTGTGCGAACAACATGCATGAATATGATATAATTATCGCAGCAAATGTGGCAATTTACATCAATACACATGACAATATTTTTAAATATACAATACAAATTGAAGGTAAACACTCTGGTCATGGATAATGATTCTACCACCATAAAGAGGGTTAAAGCTACTGTGGATCCTAACATTACAAAGAAGAGCGACAGCAATCACACACGTAAAGGTTTTACAGGCAAGCTTGTGGATATGAGCACCACATACAGAGTGTTAAAAAATGTCAAAGTTCGGGGACACATAGAAAGATGCTTCATGTATTGTGTAAAACAGAGGCAAGGGAGCCCACACAGCTACAGGAAGAACTCCAAACTATTGTTCCTCACCTATATGGTGTGTATGTTAATAGAAAGAAGCATATTGTTGTAAACTAATACTTTATCTATAATTATAAAAAATTCTAACTGAAAGCATTTTGATGATTTTAGGTGAACATGATAAATGTGGAACTTGGTGCAAAAGCGAAAAATCCGGGTACAAGCAAAAGAATTTACCATATGGTAAGCCTCTGTCAGACCGACCTTTACGTGCTGCATTACAAGACCTCTTCAAGATATATGGTGGGAAATCTGACGAACTTGCAATGTTAGGATCAACACAGACCAACGAAAATTTTAACCACATGGTAGCCAGCAAAGCACCCAAAAGAATGTAAGTTTGTAGTAATCTTATTTTATGTACATGTGTTACCAGTAATTCATTTTTAGCAAAAATACATTCATATGAGGCCAACATGATTATTATGACAGGTTTTATGGAGGTTCTGAAAGTTTAGAAACAAGGGTTTCTGCCAGTGTTTGCCAAAAGAATGATGGTTACAAATATATCACTGAGGTAGAACAGTTGATTTCAGATGCAGTTCATGTTGACAGTTTCAATGGTTTCACATTGTTTATTTTATTGAGGTTTAGTTTATTGTTAAGACTTCTTGGCCAGAGTTCACAGTCAACCTAGTGGATCTTTACAAATTGATATGCAAGTTATGTTCCTCCAACACTTGTATTTCAGGTTATATTACATGTGCATTTGAATTTTCACAACTGTTTACAAATATCTTTAATGATTTCAGTTTATGTTGTTTCATCGTGTGACCAATATCCAATATGGCCATTTTGCAACTAACATTTAAACCTTTGTTTTTAATACTAATATACTAACTGTGCAAACATGTAATATAGTTTTAGAGAAATCTTTGTTAGTATTGATAGTGTCATGTCACCAAGGAGACAGATGATTTGCATGCTTATAAGTAAATGTGATGTGTTATATAATAATGATTAACAAACTTGAGGAAAGCTAATTTGGGGCTATTCCATTAATAAAGGGAGGGGGAGGGGGCAGGTACTTTATTCATATTTTGTTTTATTTATGTGTGTATGTATGGTTGGTAAACATTTTGAAAATTGCACATCATATAAAATGCATACATTAATTTTTCATTTATATGTAATGGCAGAAATGCATGTTTACTACATGTGTATTGTACCATGTACTTTTTTTATACCAATTACTGGTTATCAAGTGTCTTTTTCTCAGCTTAACAAACGATGTCAGATGTCCCCTGGGAGATATACCATCAAGTATACCACGAAATTAACCCAGTCCCTAAAGAGAAAGCGGTTACGCCAAGCAGAACGCAGTAAAAAGCGAAGGCGTCTTGAACTGAAGAGTGAGAGACTATCAAAAGATGCTACACAGTCAGTGCTTGAGGGTAAATTAAAAATCCACTGTACATGTTGTAAAGTGAAAATCAGAAGAATGTAAGTTAGATCTTCCTTTTATGATTACATATTTGTAGTTAGTAATTCTGTTTTAGGTGAGACTTACAGTTCCAGTGTTGGACTTAATGGTGTTGCTGACATTCAAGATATTAACATTGCTCCAGAGGATAGATCATTAGACAGCAATCCCTTGATATTTTTTTTATTTAGAAACTACTGGATTAGGTAGGTTAAAGATGAAAAGTTATAATTGATCATTATGGAATGATGTGATTAATGCATTTTATGTCACATGTATTTTTGCATTACAGCTAGAACATTAGACATCCTTCAGATTGCCTGTGTCTGTGGATATGCTCAATGTCATGTGTACACAAGACCAACCTGCCATATTAGCACTGGTGCTTCAGTTGCTGCAGGATTGACCTATACTGGAGGAGTTCTGAAGCTGAATGATGGTGCTGTAGACTCTACAACAATTGCTGATAGCCTTCACAAGTTTTTGGACTTTGTTTTAATGTTCCCCAATGCAGTTTTGATTGATCATAATATACAGAGTTTTGATGTTCCTGTACTTATTCACCAACTATCAAAATATAATTTAGTACAGAGATTTAATTCATCAGTTATTGGATTTCTCGATACTCTAAGTTGTCAAAAAGAATCTACCCGAAAGCAGAGGTCGGTAATTATCGTCAAGAAAATATTGTCCTGAAACTTTTGGAAGAGACATACAGTGCTCACAATGCTCTCGCAGATGTCATTGTCCTTAAAAGGCTCTTCTATGAGAAACTGAAAGATAATTGTAACTGTGATGATGTTTTTAGATTATGCTATTACAGCTGCAAATCATCTTTGGAGCCTCTTGTGAAGTTGAAAGTGATTTCTGTTGCTACCATGAAAAAACTTATTGGACTTTCATTGGATTTAGCACAACTGAAAGTCATACGTACACGTGACCCAAACAATGGCATTCGCAATGTCTTTAGTGACCCACTACCAAACTCAAAGAAATGCAGAGTATCAAAATCAAAGACTGTCATTGAAAAACTTGTGCACTATCTTTCAAATATGTGAAATGCCACCAGACATACCAGGGGTCGAAATTAACTTTTTCTTCCACAGGCTAATTTTAGCCTGTGGGTAAAAGATCCACAGGCTAAAATGAAAACCTACAAGCTAAAATAAAAATAATGAAGTAGTGCTCTTTTTTCATTTTTTTTTTAATCAATGATTTTCCCCACCATTACTGAGCCTAGTGGGTCAACAGGCATCGTTTGGACAAAACACTAATTTACGTAAGTCATATGATGCAATGTTTAGGTCTCTTGACCATCGCACCTCTAATATTCACAACCTGTTTACTGCAGGTATAGATCCAATGTCTTCCAATTTCATGCCACGTCAGGGTTGTCACGAGTAATTTTTCAAAGTGAATCCCAGACTCGTGGTTTATAAGCAGCACGATCACGAGTCCCATGATTTTTTGTTTTGTTTTTGTTTTGGGTAATCGCCTACACGGTGAGCAGTGCACTCGTGCCGTGACTACAACCCGACCTCAGTATGAAAATGAATTAATGTAGATAGAAAATTCTGATTAAATTAATTACCAGAAGACTTGAATTCCAAGTATGAGCTTTTTGTTATTCATTTATTTAACAAGAAATCGGAATTTATGTTTTACCAAGTCAATTTAATCACCCCTATAAGTAAACAGGTCTATATTTTTCATTATAATGCGATGTCCGACCTCTAAAGCATTTGTTTGACGCCGAGTTTCTTTAAAAATCATAAAAGAAAATCCGGATAGAAACGGTTGTTGAAATCATTCGTTCATGTAAGCCTTTGTATGATTTTGAGTGCAAGTTTTTTTTTTAAGAAAAGCGAATGGCGCATCGCGGCTTAAAACGGATACAATACGATCATGGTTTGTAAATCCCCACTCGCTAAGATTTGCGAGTGTCCACTATTTTTACTCGCTATTTTTCAAATCTACTCGCAATTTGCGAGTATTTCTCGCTAATTTCGAACCCTGCATACATGTATGTAAATTTATGATATATTGTACACTTTGGCTCACTTATTTCAAGTTAGGGTTATTGCATTGTACATGTTCATGATCAAGGCAATCAATATATATATCAATGTAAATCTTTTTAAGTGAATTAAGTGACTGAACATCAAGTGAATGTTGTTATAACTAGTGCTTTTCTGCAACATATGATGCCAGAGCTTTGAATTCTGTTTATCAATGAGACTGCACCTACTTATCATTTAGAGGTATACATGCATAAATATAACATAAAGGATATAACATGTGATGTATATATATATATATATATATATATATATATATATATATATATATATATAAAGCACAGAAATAGCAATGAACTCTTGAATGAACATAACTGCCCTAAGTGAAGAAATATTAAAGATAAAGCACAGAAATTTCACTTTATTTGGATACCCACTTTCGCCCCTACCCGGGGTTGAACTCACGACCTGCGGAACCAAATCTCCTAGCAGCATGTAACCAGCGCGCTAGACCGCTCGACCATCTAGGCATATATATATATAATATATCCAACGATGACTAAGTACAAATGATCCACATTTAATTAATTACACTTAGCACTTTCACCGTGTAGTTCGGCTCTTCAGAGTGTAACAAGTTCTACAAAAAGAGTACAATGTATTTGTTATGACATTCATTATATATATATATATATATATATATATATGTGTGTGTGTGTGTGTGTGTGTGTGTGTGTGTGTGTGTGTGTGTGTGTGTGTGTGTGTGTGTGTGTGTGTGTGTGTGTGTGTGTGTAACGTATGTGACTTGTTGTGTATATATTAGTTGATCAATAACGTAAAATGAATATAAATTTGATCAACAAAATTAAATAGAATCAAAATTGTATATGTTACTTTAAAGTTCCCTGTAGAAGTACTAGGTATTCAGTTATTAAATCGTTAAAACAACAAGATGTATCTCCAGTACCCAAGGTAAGTGAGGTGATAAATTTACAGGATGAGACCTTTTAATGCAAGGGCTTCAATATCCCGGCATCAGAAAGACAATACCAGCCATGAAAGGTGTATGTGAAAACAAGATAAATCTGGACTAATATTTACTTTAAATTACGCAAAGTTAAGGACAATCTACGTCCACCTTTCCTGGATGCCATAGCGGAAGGACTTGCACGAGGCGTGGCTTGAACGGTATGCACGCTTCTGTAGGCGTGGCTACTGCACGAAACGTTTCTTGCACGAAACGATTCTTGCACGAAACGGTTTGCACGCTTTGCACGGAACGGTGAACGGTCTGCACGGAACGGTGAACGGTTTACACGAAACGAAACGATTCTTACACGGAACGGTGAACGGTTTGCACGAAAAGCTGAACAGTCTGCACGGAACGGGGAACGGTTTGCACGGAACGAAACGAAACGCTCTGGAGGTTAGTAGCACGCTTCAGGGTCTGTATGAAACACGTCAGACAGCACTTGACCCAATGATAGGTTGTATTGACACTCTGAATCCAAATTGAAGCACAACTCTGGTCAAATATCGATCTGCACTACATTGGAATGCGTACATATCAATATAATTAATCATTGCCAGTGGTTTCTGATTGGGGAAAAAATCAGATTACAAATACATATGCCAATGTCAAATTTTGATCTCCTATTCAGGACTATCCTAACATTATTGAGCCTTGATTTGAAGAAACATCAATCTGCAGTGTCTGAGGATGCTAGCATATTCAGACATGACTAATCACAGAATTGATGGTCAGAAGAAGCTTATTTTGAAAACTTCCAATATTACAATAAAAAATTTAATCTCCTATTGTGGCCCCATTCTACCCTCCAGGTCCATGATTTAAATAAACTAGAATCATCACTACCTGAGGATGCTATCACATTAATATCACTGATGATGACACTGTTGCTTTAGAGAGAAAAAAAGACTTTTAACAATTTTCCCTAAGAAATTCCCATATAAACACACACACCCCCATTGTGGTCCCATCCTAGCATCCTAGCATGAGGCCATTTAACTTTAACTTTAACCTAACTTACCCGAGGATGCTTGCATATTAAAATATGACTCGTGATGATTCGGTTAATTTTGAGAAGAGCGTTTTTAAAGGCATATCCTATATATACCAATATCAACTTTGATCCCCTATTATCGCCCCATCCTACGCCCAAGGGGCATAATTAGACCGATATGAATCTCCACTCATAAAAAAGCTAACACAAAAGTTTTGGTTTTTTTCTAGTTCAGATTTCTAATTTCTAATTTCATTATTGTTTCATTATCTAGAGTGTGGCTCTTCATTTGAACAATTCTAAATCCCCTTCACCCTAGGATGCTTTATAGCAAGGTTGGTTGAAATTGACCCGGTTATTCTAAATAACAAGTTCAAAAACGTTAAAAGTTTACGGACGGACTGACGCCAGACAAAATATTATCAGAAAAGATCAATTGGGCCTTCAGATCAGGTGAGCGAAAGAGGAGAAAGCACTGAATTACAAACATTAACAGGAGTGACTATTTCCATTATGCGTAATTATGAAATAATTTAAAGAATACATGTAGTTAACAAATTCAGTTTGTGTTCATACTTGTAAAACTGTTTCCAGGGACTGCGTTTCTTTTGTCCGTTTTAGAAGGTTTTGATATTCCTTCTGGGCTTCCTCTAAGTCTTGGCCTAGCTGAAGTTCAGTTTTATATCGGCGACAATTCTCCAGTAGATTAACCATTGGCTGCTGGTCTGTATTCTATAGATTAAAGTAAGAAGTTGTTATTAGCAAAATTTTAATGTCAACGTCTTCATTGTGTTACGTTATTGAATAGTTTGACTATTCAATATTTAACAGCTGAATAGTTAACTATTCAATGACGAAACTGTTGATTAGTAAACAATAAGTTGTATGTTCAGTTATATTATATTACACATTAAATGAATTTAATTAAGGTAGGTCAACCAACAACCTCCGCCATGAGGCATTACTTTAATTGACTGCAGATGAGAGAAAGATAATGAAAGGTGAAGATAACGAACATTATTCAAACTCATAACTCCTATAAGCAATACAAAATAGAGTTGTACAAACATAGATCCCTGGATATACCAGAGGTGGGGTACCAAGGGGAAGTAAACATCCCCTGTCGACCGGTCACATGCGCCGTGAGCCCTATATCATGATCAGGTAAACGGAATTATCCGTAGTCAAAATCAGTGTGCCAAGAACGGTCTAACAAGCGGTATGAAGACGTCAGACAGCATTTCACCCAATGAAAGTTTGAATTGGCAAACTAGATCGTTATAACGACCATAGAATTTGTGTAATGCTGACTTTAAACATGAAAGGTGAAGATAATGCACAGTGGTCAATCTCATAACTCTTATAAGCAATACAAAATAGAGAGTTTCCAAACATGTCAGACATCATTTGACCCCATGGCAAGCTTTGTTGGTAAACCAGATCGTAATAATGGCCATAGAATTTGCGAAATGTTGGCTTTAATTGAGACTGTTGATACCCCATGCACTATCAACTTATTTGTCAGTAGCCTGCGTCGATTTAAAACATAAACATACACAGAACAAGTTCTTGTGTATCGAATCAGGTGAGAGATATAAACACCATATGCGAGATACAAACACCATATGCAGTTGATAATGAAATATTGCTACATAAATATGGGAAGTTAACGCTGTAGAAGCTGAAATTATCCCATTTGTTATAACGTCAAGTTGTTAGTTTGCCGTTAATATTTACTTTCTATAAAATATCTAAGAATGAAGCAGAATTATACGACTCTGTGATGTCTTTTATTTCGAATTCACAGTTATAAATCGAATGAAGTCATAACTACAGATCACACAATCACACAAACCAACATAGAGAAATACGATTTTCTCACCACAAGATGGCGGATAAGGGACGTAACTTGTGTGAATTGTTGACACGTGAAATGTTATCATTTTACCAGATCAATTCAAATATATGCAAGGAAAATACTGGATCTTGAAATTATTTTTAGTGACAACTACAAATTGGAAAACCTACTTCCATGAAGAGAACGTTGACCTTTTCAGTCTTTTCTTTTGCATAAAGAAATAAATCACCCTCCTCGTTCCCCTCCTGCAAAAAATATATAAATACATGTTGATGTAATTTCAATAGACACCTAATCGTGAGCAAAATCCAAATACAGATAACCTACAAATGCAAATTATCGACAGGTTCACGTCTTTTATGACAATGACTGTTTTTCTCCTAATTCAAAGGTTCTTGCTGATTGGTCTCTTTATTGGGCTCTTCCCTATGTAAATTATCCCTGTTGCTATTTTCATGTTGCACGTCTCGGCCTTTGGTGATCTGTTTCCGCTCCATCCACTGGAGAACGTGGAATTGGTTCCTATTATTGTTATCGTTTGATCTTTCGTCCGTATTTTCAGTAGTTTGCTTCCGCATGGGGTATTGTCGTCCGATAAGTTATTCCAGCAGTTGGTGTCATGGGTGATATCATCTGTACTATTCAGACATCCTTGTTCGGTATGAACAATACTACACCGTCATGACCTTTGCGGAAAACAGCATCCCATCCGCTAGCAATCATTTTACAGCAACATTTTAACTTTCTAATCATTATAAAATTAGGTCACAGAAATTAAAAATAAGGTCGGTCAAAACTTGTTCAGCTATACTTATCAAAGGATGAAAATTCCAGACGTTTATACGAACCTCGAGTTAATATGTTTCGCTATAAGTATTTATTTACATGTAATTACAATTCGAAAAAGTACATTTACATTCGCTGGAATGTTTTGCCAGAGGTCAGGGATCAATTCAAGTTTGTTGAGTTATAAATCTGATTTTTTTTTCTTCTCAAAATGCTTCGAAATTCAATTTCATTTCTTGTTTTTTGGATTCCTAGAAACAAACACAATTTAATTTTTCCACGAGATATGGGTCCACATACTATCAATAGGTCTGCCAGTGTTCGAAATATGAAATTGAGAAGGTTTAACCCACTGTTTTCGTATTCGGACTTCGAGGTAGTTGATGACTTCACGCAAAATTGGCGTTTTGAGAATGATCGGTTAATACCACCTATCAGGTTAGCTAGCAGAGCTACAAATCACATTATCATGTGTAAATTGTTTCAAAATGGCCATCAGGAGCCTTCTGGATATTAATGTTCGGTAAAAACATGGAGCATAAACAATATACTGTTGACATCTTGGAATACACACCACACCAAAGTATATTAACAGGTTCAAATTTCAATAACTTTTGTTCTGATTCGAGCTGGAGTATTAACAGTAAGGCTCTGTGTGGATGAATATGAAAGAAATGGTTTTTGAAGGGAAGGTCTTGGTTTCATGACTGTGATATGATTCACATTTATTGAACATTTGTTTTTATTTGACAAGGCCTTGGATTGTGAAAAGGTGGGTCAATATGATTTCTTCCAATATTTTGTCATGACAATGCCATACATTAGATTCTTCTATTTAAGCTGGCAATGTCAGGTATTGAAAATTATTTCAACTATTGTATTTGATGTCATTTGATTGTACGGCGTGGAACTTTTTTCATGCATATCATGTTTTAGATTTTAGTAATTTTACTTCACATTATTGATGGTTTTCTAGCATTGTTTTGATATTATCTGTCTTAATGCTATCAAAATTTCCTTTTACTACGTTTATAACATGCTGTATCATTTCTATTGTGTGCAGCGCTTTAGAGTGGTTATTTCTAGTCATATGGGGCGCTATATAAATAAATATTATTATTATTATCGAGAAGGTCTAAGTGCATTGATTCTTGGATTTCCAAGGACGGTCAATCAATATGATCTCTTTCAGTTTTTCAGATGTTTTCAAATGTGTAAAATGGAATCGCGGATGATCTCAAATCAACCTTACAGTCTCTGGGGAAAAAAGCTTCTGACACTCTGCTTAAAATCAAAAGTTAACAATACATGGAATAGGTACGGATATGCAGTTTTAAGATTTGGTAAGTGGTGTTTAGCACATCATATTTTGTATCTTCCTGGTATGAATTTCAATTTATCGTTGTATCTAGCAAGTGAACAAGCTCAAAAAGCTACATGTGTGTATGGTGTGATACGAAAAATTAGACAATTTAATTTATCTGTAGAATGTCAACTTGATCTATTTGATAAAGTGGTTGTACCTGTTTTACTTTATGGATGTGAAATTTGGGGTTATGAAAAACTATTTTTAATTTGAAAAGCTCAACTCCTAGTAATATGATATACGGAGAATCTGGGCGTTTTCTTGAAAATACGGATGTATATTTAATTGCTGTTATAAAATTTAGAAATTCATTTCAAAATTAAGGATTATCTCCCTCATGCAGAGCTCTTATCCTTAGACGAATTTGACTACACTTTTTTTTTGGCACGCTGTTTTTGGCTATAACTTCATTGTTATTTCGGATTTCAAACATTTCGGTTGAGCATCACTGAAGAGACATTATTTGTCGAAATGCGCATCTGGTGCATCAAAATTGGTACCGTATAAGTTTTACATATCAAGGTTTATTCAAGAATGATTACATACTGGGCAAAATTGTTACACTCAGAAAATAAAATTGTTCATATTGTTTATAGATATTTTTGTACCCAATATGAAAAAGTTGGATATAAAAACCCTTGGATTGACTGTGTTCAAAAATTTTTAAACATGTGTGGACTTTCAAATATTTGGAATGAGCAAGGTCATTGCGTAAATGTTAAATGGTTATCTACAACAGTTAATCTGATTTTCAAAGATCAATTTATTCGGAAGTGGTCTTCTGATATTCATGACTCTTCCAAGGGCCAGATTTATAAACTTTTCAAACATTGTTTTGATTTAGAGAAATATGTACTTTCTCTGCCTGTAAAATTAAGAAAATTATTTATCAAATTTCGTACTTCAAATCACCGATTACCCACAGAGACAGGAAGATGGCATGGTATTCCCCTGAATGAAAGACTATGTACATTTTGTAATAAAGGAGAAATAAGAGATGAATTCCATTTTATTTTACAGTGTCCAACTTTATAACTCCTATAAGCAATACAAAATAGATAGTTGGGCAAATACGGACCCCTGGACACACCAGAGGTGGGATCAGGTGCCTAGGAGGAGTAAGCATCCCCTAATCTATTGTCAACTCAATATATGAAAATATTAAGAAATCTCTGTGTTTTCATTTCTCATATTTTTGAGATTGTCTGTTGTTCTTCATAATTGTTCTTCTGCTACCCCTTAAACGTATTACTATTATGTTTATTTATACATACATTGTTTTGCATGTTTCCTTCTGGTATCTAAGAAAGCTGTATTATTCCATATATGAACCTCTGACGATTTTTCTTGCATGTATATTGCAATATATTTATTGTACCTCATTTTTGAGTCTTCTGGTCTCAAGACGGTACGTCTAACATGACGGTACGTCTAACATGACGGTACGTCTAACATGGTTTGAGAGAAATCAATTGAATTGAAATTGAAAGTGTTAGGAATCCTTTCAAATTTACAGGAACCATAAATGAGGTATTCCATACGATTCACTGCGCGTGTACAATGACCGCACTCCTTGTTCCGTGTCTTTCTGAACTTTCTGAACCATCAAGGTTAATAGAAAGATCCCACAACTCCAGGTATTCTTAAACAACTGTGTATTCTTTGGCAGCGAATCATGTTCTTTATCAGATATAACAACGTGTTGTGTGTGTTTAGTCATTCATTTGAAAAGATTTGTTTCCAAGATAACCATATATCTTTTTTATCCAGACAAGTGAGAAAAATGTTATAGAGAGGGCAGTAGTGCATGAATGAAACTACTTGTGCTGTGAGAATGACCTGAAGAAACCTTAACTATTGCAAACTTTAGTGATACATCTAATGAATATTTGTTTAGGCCTACCCCTTGCTGTAAAAATCGTAATAACTATGTACGTGTATTAAAGGAGATAAGTACAAGAGCTCGGTAGCTTCTTATAAGTTCTTTCACATCGATGGGTTTAGATAAATCAAAATTTGGCCTGCATATTCTTTGGGCCTGTGACACTACTGCTGCAGCTAATCAAAATATTTGTGATTGAATATTTAAAAAAACAGGGTGAATTGAAATCAAACTTGGCTTAAAGGTGACGGACCTAATTCGTTTCTACAATAGAGATGTTATTCAAATTTTGATACAAGGTAAAACATGCATTAAAGAGTTAAAATCATTGGAAAAAACAAATGAAAATCGTATTTGATTTTCAGTGGGGGCGTTTCAAAAGTTGGCTATGAAGTAGTCGTAATTGCAAAGGAAATATAGGGAAATTTCCAATGTGCAATATAAAAATTAAAATTAAAAACATTCTACAATAGAGTTTTAATCCAAATTAAAGAATGATTTTAAAATGACAATAAGCTTACTAATTGTAAGAAAAAATGTATGGGTCATCGGCAATTCTTTTTAAGGGGAGCATGTGAAAAAAACGATTTTTGGCCAGTCTTCAAGGAAAATGGCATTAAATAAGAAATGGATAGGTTTTCTTCTTGTAGTTTCACACTTTTTCTTTATACTAAATAATCATATGGATTAAGAAAAAGTTCACCAATCATATGTAAACACTGAGTCATTGGATAATATTCCAGGGGTGGTGTCAAAATATGTAATGTATGAACTGTCACAAATTCAATAAATCCGATATAGAGCTCAGTATGCAGCTTAAGACAACGGATTTGTATATAGTGTGTATGTAATGTGCACATTTTGTTTTCATTTTCATAATCTTTAACTTTTCTAAATTTAAAAAGTTCAAATGTTTGAATAAAAACATACATATTCTATATTGATGAGAGACCAAGTACATGACTTATCAGACAGTTTCAAGATAGGATCTAACATGTACTTCAATTGTCATCATCATTTATAAGATTTTTCTTATGAACACTCTCAGAAACAAAATGGACTTTTATTCCCTGAAACATTTTTATAAGTTAAGCTTAATAAGAGTAGTATAAATTTATTTTAATAAAGGAATTCTGACATTTCTTGTACTTGTATTGAATGTAAATGCATATACATGTTTATGTAATACGTGGTACTGTGACATGTTGATTGGCAATTGCAATCTTAGACATGAGTAACTAAAGCATTATTCTACCTGAATGTATTTTTCTCTATATCAAATGATGACGATAAGCCGACTATTTTCGCCAAAATATATGTATTTCTGCCGTGTGATCGGTTCTGTGCTAAGATCTGCGCTGGGGTGATAGTCTTCAAACTATTCAACGGCAGCATCGATTTTCCGCGCAATTCGGCATTGTGACTCAAATACAAAGCCCAGCGGCGTATTCAACGTCACAACTATAGCAGCTGTTCCCAACATCATGACGGGACGATTTGCTTTGTTGTCGGAAGAGGAATTATTCTGCTTTGGTATAATAATAAAATATCTATCCAATGGGTAGGGGCGATAGCGTGTTTATTGTCAGCCAAGAGAGAAACTACCCCGGCTCTGCCTCTGTTCTTTGGTTGTTGTTGGTTGATACGGTTTTAGTAATTTTTTCTGTGTCGTTTTAATGGATGGTCGAAAAATTTCAAAATATAATTCTACTCTTTTCCACAGTTGGTTGTAAATAGAAATTATCGTCGGTTTTGGGGTAATACGCTTCTGGTGTATGCCGTAAATCGTTAATTGTTTATAGAATAATACAGTAATTACTATTAATAAGAATATCCATGATATAAACTATATTCAGAAGTAAAATTTTAATCACAAAAGAGTATGTTGTTTTTTACTTCGTTGTGCATACCTATGACAGTTTGATTCATGGCATATGCACGGGAGGTTGTAAAAACACGGACAATTACGGAATCCCAGAAATTACACATAAAACACGGAAGAATCACGGACAGATTTTTTAAAGTCACGGATTCACAGATACAAACGTTACGGAAATTCTATAAATCGACTTTATTGAAGAATTCATATAAAATATGGATTAAAACAAGATGTATTACTTGTATAATGACAGAAATATACAGTCTCAAGTTCAGCTCGTAAATTTCGCATGCTCATAATGTGATGAAACAATTGCAGCGACGTCACAATGCACAGAGACTGTAAATAGCGATGTGCGCGGCTTTCTGCGCAGAAGTGCAAAATTTCGAATTAGGTCTGTCATCCTTAAGATGGTTACGTAGCAAAAAATATTACGCAACAACTTATGGTTACATAATTCTTGGGTTTATAAGGGGAGGAACCATTTCTTCTGTCTTTATTGGGATAATGTTAATAAGGTCCATATCAAGTGTATTTAATTTATGTTTGCATTTCCAATATTCCTTTTATATTACTATAGCAACGATAAAAGAAAATACTCTTACCGTGTTGTTTTTATCTTGCAACACACTGCATGACACAGACAACTGCTTATTGCTTTCCACATCGATCTCCAATATCCTCCGACTTTCAGTTATACTAAAATATAAGCAATGAAAGACACTTCATCGTTTAGAATTCAAAAGGTACAGCACTTCCTACAGGTATTGTCGTCCTGAAAAATTTATTATTTAAATTTTATTGCCTTTCATAGAAAGTTTTAATAGTCTATGGGAACTTTATGCATGAACTGATGAAACAACCTTGACATAAATTCGAAACTTGGTCTCATTGAAAAGCCACTACTACAAAACAAAATAAAAAACATGGTATGGCCTTAGTAATGGTTTTTACCTTGATATCCCGAAAATGTATGTATTTAGGTAAACGAGATGACAAAAAACGTCATGGTTTTTTAACACAGTCTTAGGCAAGCGTCTTGCACAATCTACTAGCAAAACTAAAGGTTCTGCAAAGGATGGAATGGTCTCGAGAGGGGCATATAAAATGTAGTGAATAGATTTTTCAAATCCTGATGTAACAATCACCATATGCTTGTACCTGTATAAATTTAAATTTCCCGCTGTTGGGAATCGTTCCAATGATTTATTGCAAGTCAGTTAAGCCAGTCTGAACCTTGGCAGCTGGGTCATTACCGGCCGAGCATGCTAGCAGAGTAGAGGTGGCCAGGAGACTAGTCCGACATATAACTAGTCTGATATATACATTGGCAGTTACTATGTTTTAAAACACTTGACAATGGCACGGAGAAAGGTCTGTAGTGAGTACAGTTGTATTTTGTAATTTTTCTCGTTATTTTTGTAGTATAATTTCTTTTTCAAGTTAAATTCATTGTTGAACGCAATTCGTTCCAATTCATGCACTTGGCCAGCTCTCGCCATATTTTACCTGTATGTGTGCTCAAGTGTGACGGTTATCGAGAGTGTTTGAATGGCTTTTGTATTATATCGATAACATTGTATTAATGCTATGTGGTTTTTATTTTCTATTGTCAATTGTCGCTTTATTTGGAAATATTTTGTCCATTTAAATGTCTTAGTTAAAATTTCGGGGCGGAAGTGAATGACCGGAAGTTGTGAGTATGGGGCGCCATATTGGAAATGCTTTGTTATTTACATTTTACATTGTTAACAGTCAATAAGTTTTGCATTGGAAATATACATTGCCAAACATATATACCTATGTGTTGCCAAACATTTCATAGAACACTTGACTTAATAAACATTCATTGTTGTAGCGTCAGGGGTATAATCATGGACTACCAGTGATCGTGAAGACCGCCTGATACAACAGGGGTTTCGAAAGGACAAAGCGTCTGTACATGGGTATATCTACCACTAGGGTTCCTGAATACAGTCCGGAAGTGTGGGGAATACCACTACTAATTCAGAGGGAGACAGATAAGTTTCCGAAGAACACTTTAGTCATTTGATGATTAGTAGCAGACCAAATCTGGAGCACTCGCAGCAGTGTATAGGAATAGTGGAAACATTCGGACAGTTTGGCAACAATAGCTAGCTTATATTTCATGAGAATTTTTTTAATTAACCCGGGATTAAATGTGAAAAGAATACATGTAAAAGTTTAGCGGTTTCGAATTTGATTATTTTTTTTTTTTTTTTTTTTTTGTAAATAGTAAGGAAGATATTTTTGAGTGAATCTGGGTGAGAGAGTGAGTGTGGGAGTTTCACTAAGTTATTTATATTTTCCCCTTATTTCTTGTTAAATAAATTTCTTTATAACTTTGATCCTTTGTTTTTGTGTGATTAATGGAGAAGGCCAGCTTGACCACGTGACACCGGGTAAGCTACTGAACAAATACGTTTATGTTACAGGGATATCAACAGTCTTGTTTAAAGTCAGTATTTCGCAAATTCTATTACGTGGATACCTGGATATACAAGAGGTGGAATCAGGTGCCCAGGAGGCCTAGAAGGAAGCATCCCCTGTCACATCTGTCGTAATCCATGTGTCTTGATCAGGTAAACATGGTAATCCGTAGTCAAAACCAGTGTACCAATAATGGCCTAACAATCGGTATGAAACACCTCAGGCGGGCATTTGACCCATCGATAGGTTGTATTACCAAACTAGATCATTATAACGACCATAGAATTTGTAAAATACTGACCTTAAACGAGACTGTTGAAACTCCTGTACCATCAACATATTTGTCAGTAGCCTGCTTCGATTTAAAACCTGACCATATACAGAACAAGCTATTGTATATCGAATCAGGTGAGAAATATAAACACCATATGCGAGATATAAACATCATATGCAGGTAATAATAAAATATTGCTACATAAATATGGGAAGTTGACGATGGAGAAGCTGAAATCATCTCGTTTGTCTAAAGTTGAATTGTTAGTTTGCCATTTTCAATGAAATATCTAGGTATCATGTAGAGGTATGTTGTTTTCATTCAAACAATCTTAAGGGTTAGATTAAAAGTTCAATGTCTGATAAATTCATATAGTTTTCACCAAGAAAAAACTAAATATGATGAATGTTGAAACTAATCTATTAACAAGAACATACGATTATAAATAACACTCTATACACCTTTTCTACTATTTATTAACAAATGAAAGTGTACATAAAAATTATTAAATCTTCATTAAAATGCAATTTACTGTATCATTATGTGGTTTTTAACACTCACTTGTCTTTGTTCTTTTCCCACTCAAGTGTAATCGATGTCGGATGCCGGGAACTTATGGGAGATTTCATTCCCCTCCCCCTAACTATTTGAATTTAGATTTTTATCCAACATCGATCTTTTGATCTCGCCCCTATCACAAGATTTTATTCTTGATTTCAAAGAAGAAGAAAAAACTCAATTAATTTAATTTTACACAAGCTTTAACATTCAATTATACTGACAAGTGAATCAGTATTATCAAAAAAATAAAAGTACAATTTAACCTTTGAATGCACCTACGTCGCTATGTCAACCATTACGTTACAGATAGCTGACCAAACATATCGCGATTATTTCAAATTTTCCAAGATTTTCTCAAAGTGTCGAAAATATTTAAGCATTGATTTTTCTTCGGAACTAACCTTGAATTTTAAGCTATATCAAATTCAATCACGTTGGGGAAAATTTCAGATCCGCTCTCCAATCTGAACTTTTTAAATCGAATTTTTTCTACCTCTAATTGCAACACCAATCTTGCCCATTATTAACATTCAAATTATCGTATTCTCAAGAATTTGATTTTGTACAAGTTTCATCTGTAACCTTATCCTTACTCTCTTGTACTTTTTCTTCACAGAACCGGTCGCGGTAGCTCAGTGGTAGAGCGTTCGCTTCGTAAACAGGAGGTCGTGATTTCGAGCCCTGCTAGTGCAATGGCCGCGTCAAATTTAGCATGTTGATAATGTGGCAAAACAGCCATTGAGTCCAGTCCCCAGTAATGTAATATTCAATGTTGTTATTCAGAGTGCTTAGTACCACAAAATTTGCTGTCTATTTCTACTGAATTACAATTCTCACAAATTCTATAGAATGGTGCTCCTAGAATGTATAGTTAGCATATAATATTGCGTATTATCCCACCTTTCTATTTAACTCTCCAAGACATTAGGTCGCATTTGTTAATTAACTATAATTATTTCTAGGAAGTATACGGTGGGAGTAAACAGGTCATTATATTACCTTTCTATTCTCTCAAACATCATTCGACAAATAGAACGTCTTTTCAACTAATTTCAAAATCTAGTAGACATGTACGATACAACACCCAGTAACATAATTTGATTGGGGGCGCAGCCGACTCCCCCACCCCCTAAATATTTCAAATTTAAGGTCAGTCGTGGTATCTTGTTTAGAAAAATGTACTAAACGATAAAAAAGCAATAATTTCTTCCACTCCCGGAGATATAAATGACAAAATCTTTTGATTTCTTGAATAACTTTATTGGAAAAACTTAATTTTTTCCAAAACCCCTTAAGATTTGCGTCATTTTATTAATTTCACCTTATAAAAATGATAGAAAATACTACAAATGACTGAATAGGAGACATATTTCAAGCCCTATAAAATCTGTAAAATCCAGGAGCTTCCAGAGGCTTTGCCCCCTGGGCCCCCACTAGGATCTCGCCCTTGACCCAATGGGAGCCTCAAGGCGGCCCCAGACCCCTTCCTCATAAAGTAGCGCCCCCTCAACAGCAATTCTTGGATCCGTCCCTGACACCAATCTTTAATTCATTGTAACGAATGATGTTGTACAGCGTTGAAAAATGGTCGTTTTGATTTTCTATGGAAATAATTGTGACTTTAAGTTTTAAAACGTTCATTGGAAATTTTGAGATTCTGCTTTGAGTTTCTTCACCTCTCTCATAACTTATGGTACAACGCGTTAAAATTTCTCGTTTACAGAATGAATTGTTCGTAAGGAGAAAACAAAGAGGCTTAATAGTTACTGGATCCTACAATGAGTCTTCAAAGAGTATAAATTTTTGAAATATAGTAGAAGTTGTGTAAGTCAACGATTTGTGTATAAACTGAAACGTGATTTTGAAGAACATTGTCCTTTAAAAGGGAGCTTCAATATGAGTTCAATTATATGTCGAATAAAAAGGTGAATATAAGGAAGAGTGGACAATCTCATAATCCATACATGTATAAGGAATACAAAATAGAGAGTTGGGCAAACACGAACTCCTGGATAAACCAAGAGGTAGGAGGATCTGGTGCTAAGAAGGAGTAAGCATCGGTCACACCCGCCGTGAGCCCTATATCTTGACCATGTAAATGGAACAATCTGCAGTCAAAATCGGTGTGCAAAGAACAGCCACAAGATTGATATGAAACACGTTAGACCGCATTTGACTCAGTGATACATTGTATTGGTAAACTAGATCAATATAACGAATACAACTTTATAACGATATATACGGCGGGTGTGACCGGTCAACAGGGGATGCTTACTCCTTCTAGGCACCTGATCCCACCCCTGGTGTGTCCAGGGGTCCGTGTTTGCCCAACTATCTATTTTGTATTGCTAATAGGAGTTATGAGATTGATCACTGTTCGTCATCTTCACCTTGCATGTTATAGTTTCCAAAGTTGCTGACTATAAACGAAACTGTTGAAACCATTGTAACATCAACGTATTTGTCAGTAGGCTGTCTCAATTTAAAAACTGATTATACGCAGAACAAGTTGTTGTGTATCGAATCAGTTGAGATTCATATAAACTATATGCAGGTGATAATGGAATATTGCTACATAAATATGGGAATTAAGGACAACCAAATTGTACATTTACAAATTTGAAAAATTACAAAGATAAACCTCTAGATTGTAAGTCTCATGAATTAAATAAAACAAGAATTTTACCTTTTGAAGGCCCCGACGTCAACAGTCCATTTGTTTAGAGAAACATATTGTGGAAATACCAGCTTAATCGAGTGCTCCATATCCAATAGGCCTTCATCAAACTTGATTCTTAGAATGTCTTCAACAGATGTCTTTGCAGCTTCACATTTATCGATGAATTGATCAAGAGTTTGTAGCTTTGCCTCGATATTCGTTTTCAAATCTGTCAACCCCGTCAAAGTTTCATTTCTTCTGGTTTCCATTTCATCGAGCAAAGCTTTCATAGCCGCCGTGACTTTGTCATGTAATTCCTTCTCAGCATCAACCATCCTTTGACGTTCTTGATCATATCTTGTGCTGGCCTCTTCATAGATTTGGTTTAGTTTTTCAATACCAGACTCAAAATCTGGTTGGACTTTCGTCCTCAACAAGCCCATATCTTTGTCAATATCTACATATTTCGAATGTATAAACTGTTTTAGATCCGTAACTTCGTGTTCCAAGTGTTCTAAAAATCCCTTGGTACATATTTGGACATCACAGTTTTTGCAAAATAGCGTTTTGTTTTCGGTTGGATGTGTTGAGCACTGTCTTGGTTTAACATTCCGAGCATCTCTGTATTTATATCGAACAATGGTGTGCCCCTCTACAGATTCAGAACCCAGATGTGTAATGACACAGTTGTTGCACAGACGAACTTCACACTGATTGCAGAAATGCTGAAGAGGTTCAATCTCACAAACTTCACACACTATGATATCCTGACTTGTTAACATGATTTCGGAGACCTGAATACATAACATCCGGACCAACAATATATGCAACTCTTAAGGCTATAATAATGCTCGTATGATATAAAGTTCATTTGATTATTTCAGTGTTTAATAACAAAGTAATACACCTTATTTTGATTGAAATAGTCTATACCACAGTAAGTCTATGAAATGTAACTTGAAATCATTTCTAAATGAATTCCAATGAACTTTCGAGATCAGTCCTTGTGTAAAACAAATTTATCCATTAAAAGTAAGTCCACTCTTCTGTGTCCTAATATTTTGCAACATCAACGATTCATTTAAATCTATGTATGATAGGAACATAAATTTTGTTGGAGTGTTTTCCGATAGTTCTTCTAAAAAATCTTGTTAGCCATCAACAGATTTGAAAGTCCAAGTTATATGTGAATAATCAATGATAAATTTCAAAAATTTAATCCACGGGCAATAACTCTGTTTTCATTAATTTCTAAAGCTAGTCTGCTATGCAATAAATTTATTTTATTTCCCCCCAGATATTTTGTATATTTTTGTAAAGATATAGTTTCATGAAATTGTTATCTCGTTATAACTAATTTTTGTCAAATTATGTTGATGCTGTTTAAGAAAAATTGCAATTTTCGGACGTTGATATGATTCTGTATGTATGTCTCGCATCTTAAAAAGTGTGTTGACCTAAATATTGTATAATTATGTTAATATCAGTTTTAACTCTAATGAATAAAGATAAATACATTTTCTAAAGTATCTAGACTTCTATCAGATAATAACGCGAGTATAGAGTTACCGTAAACACGAATAAAAATATTTGAATTGTTGAAACAATACACATCCCTTGTACATTCTACAAAATAGCTTATTTTGCAATGTTTGGTAACTCGATGTAAGACATTATAATATCTATAATCACCACTAATGTAAAACATTTTAAACCTCAAAGCGCAAGGCAGAAAAATTGAGATTCACGCCTCGATTCCTCTGCCTTGAGCTTCATACATAATCAAATTTTCTGTGTTTATAAAGCCCCTATATAAAAGAATGTTTATGATATGGGTCGTGAATCTAGCAATAAGTTAGAGGGTGCCATTTAAAAGTCTGTCGATCTTTATAATCAGCTGCTTTTAACTTTAACTAGATTCAACTGATACAAAACTGTACGTAAGAAAGAAATTCAACTTTCGGTTTGTTCAAAACATATTTGTACCTTAGACTTATCTTATTTCTGCTGTTTTGGGAATGGAGACCTGCCCATTACATCTTTCTTTTTGTCATCTACTATAAATGTAGCATAGTTTAAAATGGCATTTAAGGAAAACTGAAGTATTCTTCTCTAAAAGTAATATCCTGACGTGATGATATTCATGCCCAATTCACAAAAGAGTTCTGAAAAGGACCGTAACCCGAAATGATTTACTGCATATGTTTGATATGCAGTCAATCATTTCGAGTTACGGTCGTTTTCATATATATATATATATACGATCTCAATACAATGTCGGTACATTATATAAAAAATATTATTAACATTATTTCAATTGCAATGTCTTTCTTGTATGATCCTGTATCCATTCTCAATGACTATGTAGCCTGTGGTATGAAATTTGAAATTTGGTAAAAAAAAAAAAAAAAAAAAAAAAGATAAAGTACGAAGACGTTTGGTAAATGTATAGCGCTTTCATTTCAAATATTCAGAATCTTTACACGACAAACAAGTTGATGGTACAGGGGTTTCAACAATTTCGTTTAAAAGCATCATTTCGCAAATTGTATGGTCGTTACAATGATTAACTTATCCAATACAACCTATCATTGTGTTAAATGCTGTCTAATGTGTTTCATATTAAATCTATTTGTAGCTGAAATCCTGGTTATGAAACTAAAAAAGAATAAACAGCTATTTGGAATAAAAACCTTTTAATTTCGTGAGGAAATGAAACATGCTCACCATGTCGATGATCTCACTTTATTTTTAGAAATATTAATTCAATGAAAGAAGCTTTGGAAGAACTGAAGATATTCTGTAAAAATACAGAATCTAAAGTGAATATTACTAAAACAGAATACATACTAACTGGTACTTTAAAATACACAACAAAAGAAAGTTTTGGTATAAAAGTAAACACTGGGTCTTTATGATGTTTAGGAATATACTTGGGACATAATATGATTGATTGAATATTATTTAACGTCCCGCTCGAGAGTATTTCACTCATATGGAGACGTCACCACTGCCGGTTAAGAGCTGCAAAATGTGTGGCCTATGCTTGGCGCTTATGGCCATTGAGCAGGGAGGGATCTTTTATCGTGCCACACCTGCTGTGATACGGGACCTCGGTTTTTGCGGTCTCATCCGAAAGATCGCCCCGTTTAATCGCCTCTTACGACAAGCAAGGGGGTACTGAGGATCTATTCTAACCCGAATCCCCTAAAGAAAGAATGTTAACGCAAAAATTGGATAAATGTGAAAACATGGAAAAACTCTTTGAAGCATGAAAAAAATAACAATCTTTGGAAAGAATGAAATCATAAATACTTTAGGCATAAGCAAATTTATTTACATAGCATCTGTGTTACTAATTCCAAGAATTGATATTCTAAAACGAATAAACAAAATCATGTTTAACTTTCTGTGGAGTAAAAAGGTCAGGATAAAAGGGAAAAAAACATAAAAGGTCTAGTAAATGAAGGGGGAATAGGTGTTATTGATAGAATCCTTACAAGCACTTATAAAGCTGCATGGTTATCAAGACTTATCAGGAATGAGAATTAAAAGACTATTAAAACACCCAAAGTCAATAAAAGCGTGCAATTGAGGGTTTCAAAATCATGGTTTATCGACCTTTCAAAATATATATGGTAACATGCCTTTATTAATGGTAAATATCTCTTGAACACTCATCTCAAATTGTTTCAAGTTAAGTATGACAGGTTTTTTTTTTACAGAAGGTCAAAGTATGGTATATTTTTCGAGATTTTTCTCACATGTAACCTTCGTTACTGATTCCTTGACATGATCATATGTAAGATAAACATTAATTTTCCATGTATTATTCCATAACTTGTATTGGAATTGACTGAGCATATATTTTTCTAATTTGCAAAAGACAATAAATACAGGTTTTCAAAGAAAATATTTAATCAACACAACAAGAAATTATCCGCTGTAAGTCAGCATTAAGATTTTAAGAGCGCAAAATAAACGACTAGATATCACTTTCAATATCTTTGAAATGGCAGAAAATAAAATTGATTAACAAATATTCTCGAACAGTTCAATATGTATGAAACATGAAAAGAAAAGACTAGCAATAGATATAGAACAATAGCTTTTTTGTATGTAAATGAAGTAGCGCTATAATTATGTAACGTATGTTTCAACACTTACACAACAGTACATCCATGAAAATATTATGCCAAAATCATGTCATCATCAGTTATTCTTTACGATTGATGTTGCAAAATCATAACGACATCCACTAATGACTTGCAAAATGTAATTCAATGGAAACACCAATTTTAATAGAAATATAACGTAGACAAGCAAAGAAATTTACCAAATGTGTCTTTTCTTCTGAATTTGTTAATTTGCAATAAATATGCGATTAAAACAAAAGTAAAAGATTGATGTTTCGCTATATAAATGCTCATGATTCTTATAGAAATAACAGACACATAATTTAAAACCTGGATTGGTCTTTGTTATAATAAACAAAGAAAGTAACGTATGTTTCTTATTTTTCCTTTCATTACTATAAACACATCATTTCTATTCAAAAAATGGAAAGAAACATATTTACACATTTCTAACAATCTGTTTACAATAATAATATAAAGAAAATGTTTAATTTCCCAACATTTTGATTAAATTATACCGACTCTTATGTTTTTTGTTGCTTATTTTGGAATACCTTTCAATAGAAACTGTCAGTATAATCCACCACGCGGTGTTATGAATGAATATTTAACGTGAACCTTAAGACATAGATGTCCCCTATTGATTTTGAGGTCAAAAGGACAAAGGTTAAACTACTCTGGACATAAGTTATTGTCCGTTGAGAAGTCTTTGCTTGATAGACATCAAATTTGAAACACTGGTGCCCCCTTATGAATAGATGACCCCCATTGGATTTCAAGTCACAAGGTCAAAGGTCATAAAAAATGACCAGTTGCTTATAAGTATGTTGAGAGATCAAACTTACATGTATCATTATGGTAGCCTTTGACCAGTAGTTAAACCTTTATTTTCACTGTCTATACAGACATTCTACCTTAACAGTATTGCCATGCACGGGGAGCATATAATATTATTTCTAAAACATTTTTTCATGGTTGTTCTTATATTTTAAAACGGGTTTTTTTTTTTCATGGTAGTTAGTCTGTACTTCTGCTCTCACAGGCGCCATTTCTGAAAAAATAAATAAATAAATAAAAACAAATAGAATAATATTACGTAATGGGATTTCTGGTAACATACGTTACACTCAGATAAAATATTTTTTAATGATTTTTCTATAAGATTGTATAGAACAATCATCAGAGGTTAACCCCTTCATTTCTAACATATATTATGAAAAGATGCTGAATTCTAGGAAATTGATAAATGTAGAGTTGCATAGTTACATGTATCATAAATAAGACAGTAGCAGAGAAAAGCATGGCCTGTATTTCTTGCAGATGATATCTGTATATGCTAGTGAATACGGGAACAATAACACATTTGTTTCTTCATGACATAGTTGATATTCAACAAACATATCGTTAATGATGATATTTTGTCAATATGTAGTTCAATATTTGATGTCTAATCAAGCATTTCATTAAGTAACATACGTTACTTTGAGTAACGTATGTTACCAGCGTTCTACTCGATTTAATTCTTACACCAGAGGAATTTCGAGATATTTGGAATACGATATACATTTTTTGATATCAGAAGAACAAATTCAGACCAGAACATTCCATCTGCTTAATCAATATGTATATCAAACATTGCAGTTGTTGTAACAGTACTTACCGTAAGAGAAAATTAATCCTAATTCTCAAAGTTTAACACGTGTTGACTTTCAAACTCAAATGTTCATAGTGGACGTTCATGTCGTATGTAACCGAGCAGGAAGGCAGATGTTGGTTTTATTAATTTATTCAGTAGAAAATAAAGGCATTGACCTACAATAACAGATAGATAAGATTACAAATCAAGAAAGAAAAACATAAGTGAAATATGACAATTGTAAATTGTACCCATGTGTTCTGTAAATAATTTAGATTAAGATCTTACAGACGCATATAATCATTACGACTTTGAAAGCAAAATTACAATAAAGTAAAGAACTTCCAATCAAAATAATTACGTATATCGGCTCTTTATATGGAAATGAAACATATACTTAAATACAGAATAAAACTTTACTCAGCCAACTCAATCCAGATGTGCAATTGAACTTACGGTAAAGTGAATTTTAAGATTGTATTTAGCAAAACGATCAATGAAAAATATCAAAACGAATAAATACATATAGAAATTCATATTTATACTATCACACGTATACCACATCATGCAGACAAAGAGCAAAAATACGCGGGCAATTGTTATATCATTCCCTTTAATTAATTTCTCGGTAACGAATGTTACATCACGAATGTTACATCTCGACACGTTTGTCAAATTTCAGACCAACCAATGACTTCTGCAAAAGAAATGTTTATATTTTCATTCTCTGTACACTACGAGATTTTCATAAAAGGGATACCATTTGCTCTGCACATACGTTTTGATAAAAAGTTTATTGTATCGTATGTTACAGAAATGCAAAATTTTGAAAATAATAATAACTTCTTCTCAATGTCACATCCAAATATCGCTTGGCGAATATTTTCCCAAAGTTTTTGAATATTTTAGCGCCAAAATAGATCAAAAACATAAAGATAATACGAAATCTTTGTCTTTACATTGGGTGTTTAATTGACCCTATGATCACAGAATATAATCTGGCGACATGGAGTAATATAAACACCACTGCTTAAAATCCTATGCAAAAGGTGTTAAACTTTTATTGAATGAAAATTTAAGTAATACAAATGATATTAACGCAAAGAAAATTAAAAACCACGCTCTCAGATTTTTATATTTGCTTGTTCAATTTTTAAAATTGAGTCGGCGACAGTCACGTATGTTACAAAATTAGGGTATCTACGATTCCTACCAAGTTTATAAGGAAAGGGGAAATAAAAAGTATACCACGCCTAGGGAGGCTATGGGTCTATGAATGTATAGCACACAATTTATATGATTTGATATAGCTTATTTTCTAATAAAGTGCCGGCGACATCGATTGCACGCTTTTATTGACTTTGAGTGAAAAAGCATATGCAAAGTATTCTAAGACGTCAAAATACATATACTGAATATGTCATTAAAATAAATTTTATAGATGTTAAAAATTTTGATGCATTTTACAATCTGTCAATGTTTTACAAAGCACATTTATATACTTTAATAAATGCGAAAAATTAAAACCGTTAAATACAATGAAACACCAGAGATACTCTAAGAGCGTCGGTGGCCTAGTGGTTGTCAGACTCTCGACGGAAAGGTCGTGGGTTCGAGTCCTGGCCGCGGCAGGGCCGACGTTGTGTCCTTGGGAAAGGCACTTTACACGAATTTCCTCACTCCACCCAAGTCTAAAAGGGGTACCTGGCTATAGACAGTGAAGGAAATTAAGGAACTATACGTCTGCGCCACGCTAAACTAGTGATACGATGACGTTGAAGCAGTATTGGGCGCACCGCTGAACGTCTTGGTCTGATGTTGTACTTGCGCAGACGATTATGCACAGTTCTTGGACTGATTGGTCGAAGTCCAGGAATGCTACGAGCAGTCGAACTTGCTGTCTGGAAACGATTTCTCAGGTGCACAAGTCTAATGTGGTTGTCCTGTCAACGCGACGTCACACGAGGACTCCCAGAACGTGGTCGATCCTGAGTGTTACCATATTGTTGGAAACGTCTCCATAATGACTGGATGGTGTTCCGATGAACTCCAAAGTGTCTTGCTACGATATTTTGTGCCATCCCAGCTTGAAGCATCCCAACAGCACGATTACGTTGGTTTTCGCTGAGTCGTGTCATGACAGAAGGGTAAATTTTGTCAAAACTAAAGTGCTTTCCTTAACGAATAGTGTCCAAACAAACCTTGTACACTTCTTACTCCAAACAGCATTGGCCAGTAAAACTCGTGCGTAGGAACACTTCAATAAACAACATGTGTTCACTAACCATGAAAAAGTCCGTGCATCCGAGTCGGGTACTCACAGGCACTTGTTTCTGTAAATAACTTACGACCTCTGTATACTAATAATTAGTATACAGAGGTCG
Source organism: Ostrea edulis (assembly GCF_947568905.1). NCBI lineage: Eukaryota > Metazoa > Mollusca > Bivalvia > Ostreida > Ostreidae > Ostrea > Ostrea edulis. The sequence goes on along the minus strand of NC_079165.1, from coordinate 24,474,255 downwards.
TAAGTTATTTACAGAAACAAGTGCCTGTGTGGGTACTATCCGATATTGTTAAAAAATATCACCTTTATCGATTGTTTAGATTTTATAAATAAATATAGAAAAATTATACTAAATTTTATAATGCAGTTTCTTTTTTCCGCTAATATATATTCATGACATTTGACAATTTAATGTTGTTCATGTCGTTTGTCTTTTTAGTTCAGTTTGCACATTGACTGATGAACTGTAGATCACGAATTAGAGTCCCGCAGGAGTTTTAAATTATTTTTCTGATTGCTTTGAACTAAAACTCAGTATTTAACTAAATAAATTTGAAAGTTTTTAATTTTGAAATATTATTGTACATAGACACCACTTTTCATCCGTATCAAATTACTCTGGTAGAGCATACCTCCTTAAAGAGGCATGGACACGATTTGAGCTGACAATTCTAAAATTTTAGTTTTCTATTTTTTGACTGTTTACAATGGTTAACTAAAGTATTTCTAATGATCAACCAAAATTTGAATAACAGTTGTTGAGTTACAAGTGAGATACAACACTCACAATTCTTTGTAGGTTCGTGTCATGTTTTTGTTTACATATAAAACAAAATGAGATTCCCAAACACTAACAACATTTAATCATGTTCAGAACTAATTTGTAAATTGAAAAAAATCTGCTTCAAACGAATCTTTTACAAGTATATTCAACCTACATGTATGTAAACAAAATCATGATACGAGCCTTGTTTACATGACAAAGAATTGTGAGCTCTATATCTCCCATGTACCTTGACAACTGACATGAAAAGTTTTGCAGACTATTTGAAATACCTTAGTTTGGCATTTTAAACGATACAAATGGGAAAATAAAATGTGAATAAAATTTTCCAGCTCAAATCGTGTCCATGTCCCTTTAACGTCCCTCTCGAGAATTTTGTTTGCCTTACTCTTTATGTTTTCTTTATAGAATTTATGAGCGCGATAACTGTTCCTCATCTTCACTTTTTCATTGCAATTTCTGACAATTATCAATCATTGGTTTAAGTTATATTGAAATTTATTATTCAAGATAAATAACACTCATTTCGTCTTATCGTTATGACAAAAAAATCATATCAAACAGCACTTGTATAAATGTAGTCAAAGTTCAAAGAAAGTATATTGTACATTCAAAAAAATTTCATCTCTCAAACCATTTGCAATGACCTAACGATTTTAACACAAATGTGTATTATGGCATCAATAAGAGAATGGGCCGATAGTAAAGCCTACTCACAACTTTATAACAACAATGCGAACACAAGCAATGCTATGATTGGTTTCTCTCTGATCACTGAATTCCATTCAAACAATAAAAAAGTACAATAAACCATTGAAAATTGATATAACCCAGTTGAAAAAGCCATGCGTATAATATACACTGTATAATTGTCCGGTGTTGCAGTCAGCCATTTTGATGGCGCCATCCAATAATTATATGATATACAGTGTTCTTGTTATGTGATAAACTCTATTTCTTTCGTTTCCTCTCTTCTGGCAGGATGTATCCTTTACACACCAGGGGGCCGTTATCATGAAGCAGAAGAGCTGGCCACACACATACCTCTACCGTCTTCCCGCGTCGTCCATGGAAAGAAAACAAGCCCTTATCGATTTCTTCCCCTTTTTGGGGAGTAATGATTACCATTGGCGGATCTTGCATACACATATACCAACACAATTCTACACATTTTCTGGCGTACATCAAGGTCCGAATATCAGATCGGATATCCTCATCCTTCACAAGTGTTGGCAGTTCCATTTCAATGAACAGCTGCATAGAGAAGAAATTATATTACTTAGTTATGGCATACATGTATATAAATATGCGTAAATCTAATAAACACGAATTTTTCTTTCATAATACTTCGAGAATCACTGTCAGTAAATAACATAGGCTTCCCTTACAACATAATTCGTTTACAAATAATAAGAATATGATTGGTGGAGAATGACCTTTGACTTTGTTTGAGCTGATGTGCCTGCTGCTGCCTTTCTGAAATCTCGGGCGTGTCTCTCGATCATTGGAAATGATGGGTCGGTGCGGTATGGCCTGTCTTCTATCTCCTCCTTTGCTTCTTCTGGTCCCATTTCCTGTCCTTCTTTCACTTCCGGTCTGTCATCTTGTCCGTCATCTGGCCTTTCTTCTTCTCTTTCTGGTTTCTCTACTTGAGGTTTCTCTTTTTCTTCTAAATTAGATGTTCCATCCTTTCCAGTTTGTTCGCACGATTGTCCTCCAGACTATGGAAAATAACATGACTAAGCATTACTAATACGTTTTAGTAAAGTTATAATGAAGTACGTAGTAAAGCATCTATTTAATCATCTTTTTAATCATCTTTTTCATCGAATAAAGAGTTTAAATTGAAATAAAATTGCTACAAATTAAGCAATTCACAGAGATGTGCCAGTGACCCAGCTTACCTCATCAGCTGTATTGGTGTTCACTGGAATTTCTGCTTGCTCATCTTTCTTTTCTAGAAGTGTTGCATCCGTGTCAGGCGTCTCTTTCTTCTCCATTTTGGTATCATCTTTCTTATCCATCTCTTTGGATGGTACTGTTTCTTGTCCATCTATATCTCCCTTCTGATCAATCTGTGACACTTCCTCTTTCTTACCTTTCAATTCTGTCTTCTCAGTTCCTTCATTATCAGAGTTATTAGCACCGTTATTTGTTTGCTGTGTTTCAGGATTAGTCTCCTGTCCCGCTGGGGTGTTTTGGTCCCTTGGTTCTGTGCTTTGATCTGAAGGTTGACTCGGTTCATGTGTTTTCTCCTTCGCTTCGTCTTTCTCACTAACATCATTGTTTGTATCATTATTTTCTGAAGTGTCGTTTTGTTCTTTGTTATCACCGGTGTCTTCTGTTACTGGGGTATCTCCTTCCACACTTGCCTCACTTTTGTCCACAGCTTCGTTAGATAATTGTGATTGTTCTGTTGATTTGTCCATCGCATCAACATTAACAGAGGGATCTGTTTCTTGTCTATCATCACCAGCATCCCCTCCTCCTCCTTCTTTCATTTCTTCACTCTCTACTTTTTCTTCCCAATTAGTTTGGGTTTCTATTGATTTTCCCTCTTCTTTTTTCTTAATTTTCTATTAATAAAATCTAAAGCTAACTTTTCATAGACTTTTATAAATGTACACAAACATGTTCATCACTTGATACCTTCAAAGAAAAAGTCGTATTATTTTACCTTTGGTTCCTTTAACCCAGTAATAGTAGCGAACCCGTCCTCCAATTCCGTCATCTGTTTTTGGGACTGGTTCTTACAAAATTCAAAACTTTCCTGGAAAACATGAAATGGATATAGATAGAAGTTCATTTTTTCAAGTAAAACCCGAATCTTTATCCCATTATTCATTACCTTGCATTCACTTTTAAATTGACAATTCCTAGCACTGCAGTATTGCTACATACCATTAGCATATTCTGTAAGCCTGCTGCTTACCCTTAACATGTTCTGTAAGCCTGATACTTACCCTTAACATGTTCTGTAAGCCTGCCACTAATCCTTAGCATGTTCAGTAAGCCTGTCACTAATCCTTAGCATGTTCAGTAAGCCTGCCACTAATCCTTAGCATGTTCAGTAAGCCTGCCACTAATCCTTAGCATGTTCAGTGAGCCTGCCACTAATCCTTAGCATGTTCTGTAAGCCTGCCACTAATCCTCAGCATGTTCAGTAAGCCTGCTACTTACCCTTAACATGTTCTGTAAGCCTGCTACTTAACCTTAACATGTTCTGTAAGCCTGATACTAATCCTTAGCATGTTCTGTAAGCCTGCCACTAATCCTCAGCATGTTCAGTAAGCCTGCTACTTACCCTTAGCATGTTCAGTAAGCCTGCTACTTACCCTTAACATGTTCTGTAAGCCTGCTACTTAACCTTAACATGTTCTGTAAGCCTGATACTTAACCTTAACATGTTCTGTAAGCCTGATACTTAACCTTAACATGTTCTGTAAGCCTGATACTAACCCTTAACATGTTCTGTAAGACAAACAGCGTGTCAGGAAATATATCGTCGTCATCATCATCTTCATCTTCTTCCTTTTTAGGTTTGAAGGCTTCAAACGCCTCGGACCACTCATCATCAAACAGCTGACTGTACATCTCCCCCAGTCTGGTTGGCCGATGGGTGTCACTCAGATCCGCAATGTTAGGATTGCCCTCGGTCAACTGTTGGCTGGCAAATTTACTCAGTCTGTGGAAAATACAATGTATAAACTTAGTTGCAAAAGCTGCAATATTGTTAAAACAAGAAGGATTCTTATGCAACATATAGTGTTTACCTCAACTTTCGCACACATCAAGTTTAGTATTTTTGAGAAAAGCATGCACGTATAATAGTTTTTGAAATAGCTGTTTCGTTGGTTTGGAGTGTTTTGTTATTCTTTGATTTGCACCTACATAGAAGACTTTATTTCACTATCCTGCAGCACAAATTGCAACAAAGCGGGTTGTTCAAAGAATAATGATAAAAACAGAGTATTTACCTCCATTTTCACTCTGAATGGCAATCAGTAAACATTTTATGACCAGTTAATCATAAATTCTTTCGCCAGATTAAGCTATTAAGGTTTTTTTTCTTAAAAATAATTTGGTCTAATACAAATGCATTCTCTCACCAGGGGGTGAGTTACGCTAACTCCATACTTGCATAATGCACCCTCTGGTGAGAGATTGCAATAGATGAAGAAGTTTCTTTGCGAAAATTTTTGAGATGAATGAAATCAGTTTGGATGTAACTAAAGTTCCTCGGAATGCAATATATTTCTTCACCAATATTGCTAATTGTGGATATTGTGTGCATTATTTACAAGGATCAACAATCTTTGGAATATTTGAAGTAATTTAGCTTGCAATCTTAATGTAATTGGCATTGTCAACATATGAAAACCTGGTAAGAAAATCAAGGGATTGCTGAAGGACAAAGAATACTGCTGTTGTTATTGAATTTCATAAAACTAAATGTTTATGTTTTCATATTGCTAAACTCCATATTTACCATAAAAATATGAAGCAATTCTTATTTTTGCAAATTCACAAATCTTTAAAACGCATAGAAAAATATTTCCAAACAAATTAAATCTTTTTAAAATGTCTTTTATCATGCAATTTATGTATTAATGACTGATTTACATTGTTGTTTGATCAGATAATAGAAAATATCACGTAAACACAACAAAATCCTACATCATTTAACACGTCCAAAATCAGGGTTCTCCTATTATCTTACCATTGCATTGTTATGAGCAGAGTCTGTAAATTAGTATCACCACCATTATTAGTGCAACACTGTTCCATAGTTTATTTATTTCATGCAGGACTGAGTCTGACACTAGGAACTGTCAAGGTACTGGACAACGATTATTGTTATTACATGGACGTATACTTTAAAGATTGTCAAATGGAATCAGTCATTAAATTATTTTTTTTAATATAAGGCACCACTCCAACCCTTCATCCCCATCTTTCTACATACAAATAAATAGTGCAATACATTATTGTATTTCTTTGTATCTAAAAAAAATTAAGTTTTTTCCAAAGTAATTGGTTAACTGGTTACACATTGCCATCCTAATTCATGACAAACATTAAACAAGAGGCCCATGGGCCACATCGCTCACCTTGGCCCATATCTGAAGACTTTCCATATATATTTGCATGTAAAACCTTAGTCCCTATTATGGCCCAAACTACCCTTTGCAAACTTGAATCTTAACACTATGTCAGAAAACTTTCATGTAAATGTCAACTTCTTTTGCCAAATGGTTCTTGAGAAGAAGATTTTTTAAGCTTTTTCCTATATTTGTATGTAAAACTTTGACCCCCCCCCCCCCCCCCCATTTGTGGCCCCATCCTACCCCCCGGGGGCCATGATTTGAACAAACTTGAATCTGCACTATGTCAGAAAGTTTTCTTGTAAATATCAGCTTTTCTGACTCGGTGGTTATTGAGAAAAAGATTTTAACTATATATTTGTATGTAAAACTTTGATCCCCCCCCCTTGTGGCCCCATCCTACCCCTGGGGGCCATGATTTGAACAAACTTGAATCTGCACTATGTCAGAAAGTTTTCATGTAAAAATCAGATTTTCTGGCTTAGTGGTTCTTGAGAAGAAGATTTTTAAAGACTTTTCCTATATATTTGTATATAAAACTTTGATCCCCTATTGTGGCCCCATCCAACCCCAGGGGCCCATGATTTGAACGAACTTGAATCTGCATTATGTCAGGAACCTTTCATGTAAATCTCAGCTTTTCTGGCTTGGTGGTTCTTGAGAAGAAGATTTTTAAAGTTTTTCCCTATATATTTGTGTGTAAAACTTTGATCCCCCTTGTGGCCCCATCCTACCCCCGGGGGCCATGATTTGAATAAACTTGAATCTGGACTATGTCAGAAAGTTTTCATGTAAAAATCAGCTTTTCTGGCTCAGTGGTTCTTGAGAAGAATATTTTTAAAGATTGTTCCTATATATTTGTATGTAAAACTTTGATCCCCCCTTGTGGCCCCATCCAACCCCCAGGGCCCATGATTTGAACAAACTTGAATCTGCATTATGTCAGGAACTTTTCATGTAAATCTCAGCTTTTCTGGCTTAGTGGTTCTTAAGAAGGAGATTTTTAAAGTTTTTCCCTATATATTTGTGTGTAAAACTTTGATCCCCCCTTGGGGCCCCATCTTATCCCCGGGGGCCATGATTTGAACAAACTTGAATCTGCACTATGTCAGAAAGTTTTCATGTAAAAATCAGCTTTTCTGGCTCAGTGGTTCTTGAGAAGAAGATTTTTAAAGTTTTTCCCTATATATTTGTATGTAAAACTTTGATCCCCCCTTGTGGCCCCATCCTACCCCCGGGGGCCATGATTTGAACAAACTTAAATCTGCAATATGTCAGGAAGCTTTCAGGTAAATTTCAGCTCTTCTGGCCCAGTGGTTCTTGAGAAGAAGATTTTTAAATGACCCCACCCTATTTTTGCATTTTTGTGATTATCTCCCCTTTGAAAGGGACATGGCCCTTCATTTGAACAAACTTGAAAGCCCTTCACCCAAGGATGTTTTTGGCCATGTTTGGTTGAAATTGGCCCAGTGGTTCATGAGAAGATGAAAATGTGAAAAGTTTACAGACAGACAGACAGACGGACGCCGGACAAAATGTGATCAGAAAAGCTCACTTGAACCTTCGGTTCAGGTGAGCTAAAAACTGTCGTATTTCATGAAGATTTAAAAATACATAATTATGGTTAATAATGGTAATTGAGCTATTCTAATTCTACACCTGGTAGACAGTTCTTCAATTTCCTGTGTCTTTTCCTGCAGCTCATTCTGTATTTTGTAATAAGTCTGTTTGTTGATTAACATGTTCTTATCCAAATCAGGTCCCTAAAACAGAACAAGCAAATATTTACTCTAAATGGATCCCCCCAAAACACATAGGTTTACTATGCATATCTCCCTAACACAAAACAAAGGTTTACTATACACAAATCCCTAATAAAACACAAACAAATGTAACCTAAACAGATTTCAAACAAAATACAAACAAAGGTTTTCTCTAAAAGGATCCCTAACAAGCACAAACCAGTATTTATTCTAAATCGAACCCTACCACAAACATAAATTCTGTAACAATATACAAACCTATGGGCCTGAATTGTGCTTTTCTATTGGATTACCTGTTTTGTATTCTCGTGGTTTAGAATTTATTCAAAAGCTTCCATTTGAGGAAAAAACTTCTTTGCTTTGATCTTCAGCATGACATTTATAAGTTTTATTAATTAACTTTCATCCATATGTCAATTTGTTATATTCTTGTGAACTCAAAATGAAAGACACACCAGTCTTCCAAATCTGCTCCAAAATTGAATATTCTATTAAAAGATATGTTAACAGCAAACTAATGACTTAATTTTATGACAAACGGGGTGGCTTCAATTTCAATATTCTGCTATCACTTGCACATGTTGTTTATGTCTCTCAACTGATTTGTTACATGAGAGCATGTTATAAGTATGATCATTTTTTCAATCGAAGCAACCTACTGATAAATAAGTTGATGCTACGAGAGTTTCAATAGTCTCGTTTAAAATCAGGATTCCGTAAATTCCATGGTCATTAAAATGATCTAAGAAAATACAAACTGCCATTAGGTTGAATGCTGTCTAACGTGTTTCATACTAATTGTTAACCAATTTTCTATATTCTGATTTTGACTACAGATTACTCTGTTTATCTTATTAAGATGTAGGGCACATGGTGGGTGTGACAGGTCAACAGGGGATCCTTACTCCTCCTAGGCACCTGATCCCACCTCTGGTGTTCCCAGGGGTCCATGTTTGCCCTACTCTCAATTTTGTATTTTTAAGGTATTTGTGATATTGATTACTGTTTGTTATCTTCATATTTACACTAAACAGATCTCTAACAAACAAAACAAAGCTTTACAACAAACAGATCTCTAACAAACACAAACAAAGCTTTACAACAAACACACAAACAAACATTTACACTCAATAGGTCCATAACAAACAAAGAGAGATTTACTCTTACATGTAACAGTTCCCTTACAAAACCACAAACAACGGTTTAATCTAAGCAGATCTCTAACCATGATAAAACAAGGATTTACATGCATTTTAAATGGACCCTAACAGAATACAAATATAGATTTGCTCCAAGCAGATCCATAACAAAACACAAACACATGATTACTATAAATTGTCCCTGAAATGTAGAATTATAATTATACATAGATTTTTTGTTAATATATATCAAATGAATATTGACTACAGTATTGCTTTTATTTAATTTTTTTTACCTTTTGTTATTTACTTTTTGGACATTCTATACGATTACGAGGAAAAAATTTATTTTATTTTCAATCAAGAAAGTCACGGTTTTATTTCCATTTTATGTATAAGCTAGTTATGTCATTTTCTCTGATTTTTTATGATCTCTATCACATTCCGCAAAAGCAGTAAATTGAAAAGGTGTCCACATAATGGTTCTATAGAGCAATATATATAGAATTTACCACAGCTCGACGAGCTAAGTCTAACTGCTTCTCAGCCAGGATACATCGACCATAATCTCTCCAGGCCTCACGCGGGTCCACTCCGAACTTCTTCATGTTAATCGTCTCGAGAAAAGTACACAGCGTTCTGTTTCTGAACTCCATGGGGACATCTTCCAGACTACTTATCTTGGAGTTGGCCAGATCGAAAATGTACTGAAAATTACAATCAAATTCGTGTTATGCAACCATCCAGAAAACGATAAAATGAACTACTGCTGTGGGCAAGGAATAGTACCAACACTAGGACCAAATCTTTTAAACAGTGAATAATTTTGAATAGATACATGTAAATAAAAAAATGACAGCCAGGTCAATACTGAACATAATTGACTTTCGTAAGATTATACTCATCCGGAAGCACTATATTTATGTTCCCCAAACAAAGTTTGGGAACATATTGTTTTTACTCTGTTTCTTATTAAGGTCTTCCGTTTCTAACGGAAGACCTTCTAGTGATTCTACTGTTTATTAAGGTCTTCCGTTACCAACGGAAGACCTTATAGTGATTCTACTGTTTATTATTTTTTTTTTTTTCCCTTTCGTCTCCGAGACCGTTGGATGGATTTTCCTGAAACTTTCACAGGTTATAGAGAACGATGGTACCTCGAGGCATTTTTTTCATTTTTTCAAAATTCACTTCCGGTCGCAAGATATGTCCAATTTTCGTCTTTTTACAGATATTTTGTCCAGCGTTTTTCTCAGAAACGGTAAAAGATAGAGTCACCAAATTTTCAGAGTTAATAGATCTCACTTTGTAGGCGTGCAGTAGGGGGTTAAGAATGTCGGCCGTCACTTCCGGTCGTCACCGGAAGTGATTAAAGGAAACATGAATTTCAAACTTTTTTCTTTCAAATTGAAACCTAATTCGGTTTACTATATCTCGTTCTAATTCTCAAAAAATGTTGACCCCACCGGAAGTTGAATCTTCAACTTCCGGTTTTATCAAAGAAAGCCTATTCATTCTCTCATTTTTCAGTGCCATAAATCTCGGTCATGAAACTAGTTAATGACTTGAGTTTTAAATATATAATAGTCACTATAAATGTCTAGAGTAACGTCAAATATTTTTGTAAAATTTACTTCCGGTCGGCAAATACGGCTTATGAGCTGTTTTCGTTGTCCAGCGTTTTTCTCAGAAACGGTAAAAGATAGAGTCACCAAATTTTCAGAGTTAACATATCTCACTTTGTAGGCGTGCAGTAGGGGGTTAAATATGTCGGCCGTCACTTCCGGTCGTCACCGGAAGTGATTAAATGAATCATATATTTCAAACTTTTTTCTTTCAAACTGAAACCTATATCGGTTTACTAGGTCTGGTTCTAATTCTCAAAAAAATGTTGACCCCACCGGAAGTTGAAACTCCAACTTCCGGTTATATCAAAGAAAGCCTATTCATTCTCTCATTTTTCAGTGCCATAAATCTCGGTCATAAAACAAGTTAATGATTTGAATTTTACATATGTTATAGACACTATAAATGTCTAGAGTAAATTTCAATATTTTTGAAAAAATTCACTTCCGGTCGTGAGATATAGGGTGGACATATTCAAACCTTGTTTTTTCAGTTTCTCAATAATGAATATAGATAGACGCTTGAAACTTGTAGAGTTGATCAACTAACATTAGTCCATTGTACACATACATTCAATTTTTTTGTCCGTCACTTCCGGTCTATACCGGAAGTATTTGAATAATTGTCGATTTTCCGATTTCTTCGAGTGATTTCTCAGAGATGGCTGAAATTTTCAGGAATAATGTCTTATGAAATGACCTTGCTATAATTCTTTTTGTTTTTACAAAATTCACTTCCGGTCGGAAATTATGGCCGATTTTTTGTTTCTCAAAAGGAATTTTGTCCAGCATTTTTCTTGGAAAAAGTAAAATATAGGTTCATCAAACATTCAGGGATGATCAATCTCCGTTTGTAGGCGTGCAGTAGTGGGTTGAACATGTCGACCGTCACTTCCTGTCGTCACCGGAAGTGATGGAAAGAATCGCAAATTTCAAACTTTTTCCTTTAAATTGAAACCTATACTAGTTTATTAAGTCTCTTCAAAGTGTCAAAAGAATATTGACTCTGTCGGTAGTCAAAACGACTACTTCCGGTTTCTTGATAAAATACCTTTTTAATTTTCGTCTCTTTGTCCCCATAAATCTCGCTTATATTTGAAGTCTTTCATATGATTTTCACATGTCTTAATAAAAGTATAAACTTCCAAAGTTTTGATAATTTTGTTTTTCAAAATTGACTTCTGGTCGGTAGTAACCTACTACTTTTTCTTTCTTAGGTTTACTTCTTTTTTTGAGAACTCTTTCAGATAGAGACGTGAAATTTTCAGGGAATATAGACAGTAAAGAGTCGCTGTCATTTATAGGAAAACGCATCTGAATAGTACTTCCGGTCGTCACCGGAAGTTACGAGAAAGGAGTAAAAAATTCGATAATACATTTCTCATTCATTGTTAAGACACATTTTCTGATATATTTAAATGGTTTTTGTAGGAACAGAAAGTTCTTTACCGGAAGTGGTCTAACGGAAGACCTACTCATTACTAGTAATGAGTGTCTAGTTATTATTATTATTTTTTTTTTTTTTTTCCCTTTCGTCTCCGAGACCGTTGGATGGATTTTCCTGAAACTTTCACAGGTTATAGAGAACGATGGCACCTCGAGGCATTTTTTTCATTTTTTCAAAATTCACTTCCGGTCGCAAGATATGTCCAATTTTCGTCTTTTTACAGATATTTTGTCCAGCGTTTTTCTCAGAAACGGTAAAAGATAGAGTCACCAAATTTTCAGAGTTAATAGATCTCACTTTGTAGGCGTGCAGTAGGGGGTTAAGAATGTCGGCCGTCACTTCCGGTCGTCACCGGAAGTGATTAAAGGAAACATGAATTTCAAACTTTTTTCTTTCAAATTGAAACCTAATTCGGTTTACTATATCTCGTTCTAATTCTCAAAAAATGTTGACCCCACCGGAAGTTGAATCTTCAACTTCCGGTTTTATCAAAGAAAGCCTATTCATTCTCTCATTTTTCAGTGCCATAAATCTCGGTCATGAAACTAGTTAATGACTTGAGTTTTAAATATATAATAGTCACTATAAATGTCTAGAGTAACGTCAAATATTTTTGTAAAATTTACTTCTGGTCGGCAAATACGGCTTATTAGCTGTTTTCGTTGTCCAGCGTTTTTCTCAGAAACGGTAAAAGATAGAGTCACCAAATTTTCAGAGTTAATAGATCTCACTTTGTAGGCGTGCAGTAGGGGGATAAGAATGTCGGCCGTCACTTCCGGTCGTCACCGGAAGTGATTAAATGAATCATATATTTCAAACTTTTTTCTTTCAAACTGAAACCTATATCGGTTTACTAGCTCTGGTTCTAATTCTCAAAAAAATGTTGACCCCACCGGAAGTTGAAACTCCAACTTCCGGTTATATCAAAGAAAGACTATTCATTCTCTCATTTTTCAGTGCCATAAATCTCGGTCATAAAACAAGTTAATGATTTGAATTTTACATATGTTATAGACATTATAAATGTCTAGAGTAAATTTCAATATTTTTGAAAAAATTCACTTCCGGTCGTGAGATATAGGGTGGACATATTCAAACCTTGTTTTTTCAGTTTCTCAATAATGAATATAGATAGACGCTTGAAACTTGTAGAGTTGATCAACTAACATTAGTCCATTGTACACATACATTCAATTTTTTTGTCCGTCACTTCCGGTCTATACCGGAAGTATTTGAATAATTGTCGATTTTCCGATTTCTTCGAGTGATTTCTCAGAGATGGCTGAAATTTTCAGGAATAATGTCTTATGAAATGACCTTGCTATAATTCGTTTTGTTTTTACAAAATTCACTTCCGGTCGGAAATTATGGCCGATTTTTTGTTTCTCAAAAGGAATTTTGTCCAGCATTTTTCTTGGAAAAAGTAAAATATAGGTTCATCAAACATTCAGGGATGATCAATCTCCGTTTGTAGGCGTGCAGTAGTGGGTTGAACATGTCGACCGTCACTTCCTGTCGTCACCGGAAGTGATGGAAAGAATCGCAAATTTCAAACTTTTTCCTTTAAATTGAAACCTATACTAGTTTATTAAGTCTCTTTCAAAGTGTCAAAAGAATATTGACTCTGTCGGTAGTCAAAACGACTACTTCCGGTTTCTTGATAAAATACCTTTTTAATTTTCGTCTCTTTGTCCCCATAAATCTCGCTTATATTTGAAGTCTTTCATATGATTTTCACATGTCTTAATAAAAGTATAAACTTCCAAAGTTTTGATAATTTTGTTTTTCAAAATTGACTTCCGGTCGGTAGTAACCTACTACTTTTTCTTTCTTAGGTTTACTTCTTTTTTTGAGAACTCTTTCAGATAGAGACGTGAAATTTTCAGGGAATATAGACAGTAAAGAGTTGCTGTCATTTATAGGAAAACGCATCTGAATAGTACTTCCGGTCGTCACCGGAAGTTACGAGAAAGGAGAAAAAAATTCGATAATACATTTCTCATTCATTGTTAAGACACATTTTCTGATATATTTAAATGGTTTTTGTAGGAACAGAAAGTTCTTTACCGGAAGTGGTCTAACGGAAGACCTACTCATTACTAGTAATGAGTGTCTAGTTATTATTATTATTATTATTTATTATTATTCTTTTTCTCCGGTACTTTTTTGTCCGGTAGTGTTCTCAGAAACTACAAAAGGGATCGATATGAAACTTTCCAGGATGATAGTATAGCGTTTGTAGATGTGCATAGTGATAGTCATTTTGTTTGCACGTGCATGCACGCGCGCGCACGTGCATTGCAATTTTGGTACAAAAAATGGAAAATCAGAATATTGAAGGAAGCGATATAAAACCTAAATAGGATGATAGTATATCATTTGTACATATGAAAAATAATAGTTATTTTGCCAGCACGCGCACACATGCGCGTGCACGCGCATTACAAAATTTGTACGCTAACTTTGGAATCAGTCTAACTTTTTTGTTGTTCATTGAAATGGCTTGAAATTCATATCATAGGTAGATATTGAGACCCTTAACTGATTTACATGGTCAAAATTACCAATTTGCACGCGCATGCACGTGCGCTTCATTTTGATTGGATAATGCTAAAACGTTTGTAACTATCTTATTTATGAAGCGAATGAGATGATATTCACAGCATATGTAGACAATATGTGTATCTATATGTTGGTGTAACAAAAAATGCCAACGCACACGCGCATGCGCGTGCAACGTTTTTTAAATGTTCAATTTTTAAAGGACGATAACGTTTTTGTTTTTCATCAAATTCTATTCATATTAGGGGTTTAGATGTATCTTGGTACTCCTTACAAATTGCTGTGGTTAGAATTACTGCTCAGCACGTGCATGCACGTGTGCTGATTTCTGATTGGACGATTTTAAAATCGCTATAACTTCCTTATATTTGGTGGAAACGTTATGAAATTCATACTGTGGGTATATGATACAAATGCCTGTTGAACGACATCAACAAAAATTCGGAATCATACACGCGTGCGCGTGTATGCACGTGCAACGCTTTCTTTCATTTCTTGGTACTGAAATGACCATATTGAACGTACTACATGTAATTAAAGGCTAAAATAAAATGATTTTTTCCTATAGATTCACAAGGACATCACTTTTTAATTGGGGGAGGTTTGGGGAACATCTGTAACGGTCCCCGTTACAATTAGAACTAGTTTATTTTGCATTGTACATGTGGATGTGCACTTTGAGTATGAATTATGCATTATATATATCATATATTTGTCTGTCTGTGTTTTCAATTTATTTGTAACAGATAAATGAGGTCAAATATCATTGCTGTATTTTTAACTTATGGATATATAGCTATACATGAACTCCACCTATGGTATATATCAGTTCATTATTAATAACTGTGATTGTAAATTGACCATGCCCTTTTAATTCAATTCTTCTCCAAGATGTATTTAAAGTAAATATTTTTTTACAATGTGCAAAACCATTTAGCTACTTACGGCGTCTGGGAAGCTGGACCTGAGAACGCTTTCCGAGGTAAAAAAATGTCGGTAATCATATTCCACTGCTGATTTAGGAATAAAGTCTGACTGCCACTCTTGGTCAAGCAACTTCTCTATGTTGTTTCTATACTTCTTCTGTGTCTTCTTTTGGTAACCAGAGGAGGATCGTGGTCTCTACAATTACGTTCACCCATCTGTTACATTCATTACAAACCTCGTGGACCTACCATCACTGTCAACTGTCAATACAAAGGCACTTGACGCATGTGTCCGCTGCAAAATGCTTAGATCATGCATCGTAACAACACCTACATATACATGTATGACCTAGATCATAAAACACTTAGATGATGCTTAGTGTATCACATGGGCACTACACGTGCAGGTGCATCATGTGCTCGTGTGTCAAAAGAAAATGCAAACAACACAAAATGTGTATCGGAGACATTTCGCAATCGTTATCAAATAATCAAACATGTTAAATAGAACAACTACCTTCTGGTTTTTCGAGCGCTGAGGTTCTGATTTAGAATACGTTGTCAAGGTTATGAATTCTCTCACAGCATCCCTCCAGTTGGATATCGGACATTTCTCAGAAACAATACTGATAACGCCATAGAGCATCGGAGCCTCCCTGCGTCCATCTTCATTCACATAATTTAATTCACATGGCGGTTCATTCTTCTGCATCTGATAAAAAGAGGCCAATGGGACACAATGCTCACGTGAGTGAACTTGGATCTGATGTTCCAAATTTTGAACCAATGAAAGGTGAAGATAACAAACAGTGATCAATCTCATAAATCCCATAAACAATACAAAATAGACAGTTGGGCAAACAGGGACCCCGGGACATACCAGAGGTGGGACCAGGTGCCTAGAAAGAGTAAGCATCCCCTGTTGACCAGTCATACCCGTCATGAGCCCTATATCTTGATCAGGTAAACGAAGTTATCCGTAGTCAAAATCAGCATGCCACAAACAGTCTAACAATCAGTAGGAAACATGTCAGACAGCATTTGACCCAATGATAAGTTGTATTGGCAAACTAGATTGTTATAACGACCACAGAATTTGCAAAATGCTGACTTTAAACGAAACTGTTGAATCCCCTGTGCCATCAACTTGTTTGTCAGTAGCTTTCTTTGATTTAAAGACTGACCATACGTAAAACAAGCTCTTGCATATCGAATCAATGGTATGCCCCCAACTAGCCCCATGGGGTTACAATTTTACCAAACTTGAATCCTCACAACATGGGGATGCTTTAATATCAACATGACTAACATGAACTTGCTGTTTTGGAGAAGATGTTTGTATAAAGATGGTTTAAGATTTTCCTCAATATCTATGTACTTTGGTCACTCAGATTTTAGGATCAACTTAACCCAAGAGTCCTTAAAAAACAACAAGGGATTCACACCCTTTCGGAAGCTTACATATAATGACATTATTTAATTAGGAGTAGGGTCCTGCTATTCTTGAAAAGTACCTCATCTATAACTCTGAATTCAAATTGAAGCACAACGCTGGTCAAATATCGATCTGCATTACATTGGAATGCTTACATATCACTATGATTAATCATTGCCAGTGGTTTCTGATAAAGACAATTTTCTAAAATTATATCTAAATGCATCAATTTTGTAACCCCTATAATTGAGGCCCATCCTAGTAACACCCCGGGCCTCGATTGGAAGAAACAGGAATCTGCAGTGTCTGAGGATGCTTGCATATCAATATTACTAATCACAGACTTGCTGGTCAGGAGAAGATTTTTTGAAAATCCCCATACATCAACATGTATTCCATTACAACCTGCATATGGTGTTTATATCTCTCAACTGATTTGATACACAAGAGTTTGTTCTGTGTATGATCAGTTTTCAAATTGAGGCAGGCTTCTGACAAAAACGTTGATGTTACATGTACTTCGACAGTCTTGTTTAAAGTCAGCATTTCACAAATTATAATGATCTAGTTCGTCAATACAACCTATCCTTAGGTCAAATGCTGTCTGACATGTGTCATACCAATTGTTAGGCTGTTCTTGGTACTATGATTCTGACCACGGATTACTCTGTTTACCTGATCAAGATATAGGGCTCACGGCGGGTGTGACCGGTCGATAGGGGATCTTTGCTCCTTGCATGCACCTGATCCCACCTATGGTATATCCAGAGGTCCGTGTTTGCCCAACTCTCTATTTTGTATTGCTTATAGGACTTATGTGATTGGTCATTGTTCATTATCTTCACCTTTTCATGTAAAAATTTAATCTCCTTAGTGTATTGTGGCCCCATTCTACCCTCCACGTCCATGATTTAAGTAAACTAGAATCATCACTACCTGAGGATGCTACCACATTAATATCACTGATAAATAAACTAGAATCATCACTACCTGAGGATGCTACCACATTAATATCACTGATAAATAAACTAGAATCATCACTACCTGAGGATGCTATCACATTAATATCACTGATAAATAAACTAGAATCATCACTACCTGAGGATGCTACCACATTAATATCACTGATAAATAAACTAGAATCATCACTACCTGAGGATGTTATCACATTAATATCACTGATGATGACTTGAATCATCACTACCTGAGGATGCTATCACATTAATATCACTGATAAATAAACTAGAATCATCACTACCTGAGGATGTTATCACATTAATATCACTGATGATGACTTGAATCATCACTACCTGAGGATGCTATCACATTAATATCACTGATAAATAAACTAGAATCATCACTACCTGAGGATGCTACCACATTAATATCACTGATGATGACACTGTTGCTCTAAAGAGAAAAAAATACGTTAAACAATTTTTCACTATGTAATCCTGTATAGACATTTGTTCCCTATTGTGGCCCCATCCTAGCCTAAGGGCCCATCGTCGGTTACCCAAGGGTGCTTCTAATCATTGAGGGAGCGTGCGTGGACTCAAAACCGTGGTTTGCGACGATGCCTCGGCAGTGATTTTTCTACATTTTTTACAAGGGTCTTGTGGCTTTCGAATTGGGAAAAATTGTCGACATTTCAGTCAAATTGGGAAAAATCAATTTTATCATAAATCAATTTTAAAATCATATCAAACGTTATATTATCTTTATTTTACACATCTAATTTTCTTTAACCTTCTAAAATTTTCAACTATTCTATCCAAATCATAATTCCCATAACTCTTTGTTAAGTCATATGTATATAATTCACATCGAATGTTTATATTTTTCAAATACATTTTTCTTTTATAATTTTATTATTGGGAAAAATGCAAGCTAAATTGGGGAAAAATTGACAATTTTTAGGAGGGGAAAGGGCCGAAATTTGGACCCAAAATGGGCCTTAAAAAATCACTGCTCGGGGGCATGCTATAGACAAACTTGAACCTAATCTACCTACGGATGCTTGCATATTAATATGACTAATTATGCCAATGTTGCTCTACAGAAAGACTTTTAATAATTTCCCCTATATACATGTATATGTATTCCCATATAAAAAAGATTTCCCCTATTGTGGCCCCATCCTACCACCTGAGGATACTTGCATATTACATGTAATATGACTTATCAGGGCCCTGTTGATCTTGAAAAGATTTTTAAAGTTAGATCCTATATCACCATATGAAAGTTTGACTTCCATTGTGGCCCCATCCTACCCCAGGGTAGCAAGATTAGAACAATTGTGAAATCTTTCACATAAGTAATTGTCTTTTCTGGTTCAGTTGTTTTTGAGAAGAAAGATGCCATAATTTCACTATTTTGTCATTATCTCCCTTTTCAAAAGGATGTACCTCTTCATTTGAATAATTTTAAACCCCTTTCACCCTAAAATGCTTTATAGCAAATTTGGTTGAAATTGATCGAGTAGTTCCAGAAAACAAGTTTAAAATGTTTTTTTAAAAAGTTACGGACAGACAAACGCCAGACAAAAGTGATCAAAAATTCAGATCAGGTGAGCTATAAAGTGTAGCAAAGTACTGAATTACAAACATTTGCAGGATTGGTCTTTTCCATTATGCGTAATTTGGAAATAATTTAAAGAATACATGCCATTAACAAATTCAGATGGGGTTCATACTTGTGAAACTGTTTCCAGGGACTGTGTTTCTTTTGTCCGTTTTAGAAGGTTTTGATATTCCTTCTGGGCTTCCTCTAAGTCTAGGCCTAGCTGAAGTTCAGTTTTATATCGGTGACAATTCTCCAGTACATTAGCCAGTGGTTGTTGGTCTCGATTCTATAGATAAAAGTAAATGGTTGTTATTAGCAAAGTTTTAATGTCAACATCATGATGCGCGTCTGGGCACCGGAAGAGATTTATTTCTATGTTGTTTTACTATCGTTCCAAAACCAGTGAGTCACTTCGTTTGTTTGAGCGTGTAAACTTTTGGATGAGATTCTTATAGATCTAAATAAAACATGTTTTACTTTTGCTTTCAATTACAAATCAAGTGCATGAATGACATAAGTGTAGTCATTCAAACTCACTTTTATTGAAACTAATTAGTGAATGAAGATTATATGCTTCATCAAGCAAAGTGACACGCTGTTATTAGAACGATAGTAAGTTACAACTGAGATTTTATTTACTCCTACAGAAACGCCATCAGCTGTAGATAGATGGCTGAAATTATAAAATATATCTTTACTTTTCCCCCGTGTGTTTAATATGTAGCATTGAGTTTAAAGTTCGTGACAGACGGAATATTTTAGTCAGAGAGTATCGCATTTTCTAAACTAAATCAATTTAAGTATACTTTGATTAAATAGTACTGGCAAATTAATCCACGTATGTAAATTGCAGCACAGACATTGTGGCAAGTTTTTAACGTTTCCATTCATTTAACATCGGTATCAAAATAACCAGAACTTCTGCAAATTAGCGAAACAAAACGCACAGACCTGTATCATTAATTATTAATGACTTTTGGGGAAGATCATAAAGCACAGGCGTTCGGTTCGTGGATAATGTAAATTTAAAGTATATTGCTATTGAGGAAATTCGAACTACGATCGTCACATTATTTTTCACTCTCTATTTTTTGCAATCTATTTTGCTTATTATATGCTCTAAAAAAAAATCCCATACAACATCGAAAATTGTATACTTTTTAGTGGGTGAAGTCAATTTTTAAACGTTTATGATTTTTAGTCTTCATATTATGTACAAGATCCATGGCCCGAGCGTCTACATGTATGTTAGTCGATTTTACAGTACCATGAAGCAACCTTATCAAAATTTATCTAGATGAAACCAAACCATGCCCCACAACATGGACCTGAAATGATTTATAGTTCATAACAAATATCAAAATTTTTGTAGGACTATACACAAGTATATACGAGAAGTTGCAATTAAGAAAATATTCACTTTAGAGAAGTGGACAGGCATAGCCTAAGCTGTGCCTATCCACTTCTCTAAGCGACTAAAGAGAATATTTAGAAGACAGTCGTTTACACGAAATTTGATTTCTAATGTAATATCACAGTCTGCTACAAAATCCCGCACACAAATGCATAAACAACGAAGCACGTAGCAATTTTGTCCGTCTCTCCGGCAAGGCGTTAGGTTACCAAGTACTTTTGTCACTACATGAACATACAATGGTACTGATATACTTAAACCATTTCTCTCACGCTAACCTTCTCACACATTTTGATGTTATTCGTACATTTTTAAAATCCCTAAACTACTTTAACTAGTATTACATAAGGTTTTAGTATGACGGTAGAAGCAATGACTTGTGGGTATATGTAAACTTCTGCATGTACAAGCAATAGTTATTGTACATTTATTTCGATGTATCTTGATTTATTTGAACAAAGGGCATTTCAAGAGGGTTCACACTCGTCACCACCCTTCGTCCAAATAAATCAAGATAACCCGAAATAAGTATTTAATAACTTACTTGTATCATGACCAATTAGAAGTATAATATCTGTCATGTGACCAGTGGTTATTGCGTGATTTTTAATTACCCCCAATGAGAAGTAAAGTGTTTGTCATGTGATCGCTTGGGTATTTTAGATTTGTTCATTGCACATTATTCGGTGCGAGTAGATAAGCAAAATTTAAACGAGGATTTGATTTCATCACAAGCATATCATGAAGTTGAAATGAATCACACCTTTCGTGAAATAAAACTGAGAAATGATACATGTAAAATGGATATCGACATGGCCGCGGGCTTAGATCTGGTGAATTTTGATTTGAAGTTCACCAATGCAAACGAGGAATGTGTTGAAATCATAAGGTGTTGTTCAATAATTTATTTACACAGCAGTTTTAAAAAATATGCAAATGATGGTTCCGCCCACTGGTGTATCTCCAGTCGTTGTACACTTTTTACAAAAGGAAAAAACATCACAGCCATGATACAAGTGTGTAATAAAAAAGGAATATAGAACCCTAATACACTTATCAACACTTCGCCGCGAGTTACGTCACTTTTCGGGATCAGCCAAAGGTAAAGTGAAAAGCCAAATTCCCCTTGTCCCGTGGGGATCCGGGTTGGAGTAAGTCCTCAGTACCCTTGCTTGTCGCATGAGGCGACTAAATGGGAGGGGGGGGGGTGGGTTCTTAGGATGATATCACAAAAAAGGAGGTTCCGTGTCCTAGCAGGTGTGGCGCGATAAAGATCCCTCCCTGCTCAAATGCCGTAAGCGTCGAGCATAGGACTACAGTTTGTAGCCCTTCACCGGCAATGGTGACGTCTCCATATGAGTGAAAAATTCTGGAGCGGGACGTTTAACAAAATACAACTAGCCAACCCTTCTTTACCATACCAATGTAAGAACTTACTACTGTGGATTATAACTAAGTATTAAGTTTACAAGCAAGAAATAGAGTTGTCCCACCCTGGGGCTTTATTGTACTTTACAACAGTTGATGAAAAAATAACGAGGTCAAAACTGCAGGTTAGAAAATTACAAAAATCAACTAGGGAAATACGATGTATTCACTGCAAGATGGCGGACAAGGGACGAAACTTGCGCGAAGTGTTGATACGTGATTAGATATCAAATTTCCTGATTAATTTACTCGATCTAGGGATTATACAGGGAAAACGCTGAACCCTGAAATCATTTTTACATGTAGTGACAACTACACATTGGAAAACTTACTTCAATGAAGATAAAGTTGACATTTTCAGTCTTTTCTTTTGCATCAAGAAATACATCCTCCTCCTCATTCCCCTCCTGTAAACAAAAACAAAACAAAAAAAAACTATACATTTTAATATCCATGGTCACCCAATCATGAGCATAAACATATGTAAAGATAACATACCGGATGCGAATCATCAACAGGTCTCATCGTCTCCGACAATGACCGTGTTTTCTCCTGATTTGGAGGTTCTTGCTGATTGATCTCTTTTTGGGGCTCTGGAACCGTTTCTTTAAGTTTTTCTTCGCCATTAAAGTCGTCACCAGCTGGTAGATTCTCCTTGTTGCCATTTTCCTGTGGCACTTCGCCGTTCTGTCCTTGGTGGTCTGTGTCAGCGCCTACCACTGGGACACCTGTGTTTGTTTCTGCTTGTGGTATTATCGTCTGCTCTTTCGTCTGCTCAGTATTTCCAGCAGTTGATTCCGTGTCAGGTGTCTTGGGTGATGATATCTGTTCCTCCACATACAGTTTTGTGTCAGTTGTATCCTGTTCTGGTTTTTCTCTCTCCTCTGGTTCTGTTCTAGTTTGTTTGTCTGATCCTGTGTCAGTATTATTTTCTTCTGTATCATCCCCCTCTACTGGTTCTGTTGGCATGAGTTTGTCTGGTTCTGTGTCAGTAGTATCTTGTTCTATATTGTCTCCCTCTACTGGTTCTGTTGGCGCGAGTTTCTCTGGTTTTGCGTCAGTATCATCTTGAACTGTATCTTTTATCACCTCTACTTTTTCTGTTGGAATTTGTTTCTCTGGTTCTACGTCAGTAGTATCTTGATCAGTATTTTCTCTCCCCTTTGATTCTGTGTCAGTATAATCTTGTTCTGTATTGTCCCCCTCTACTGGTTCTGTTGGCGTGGGTTTCTCTGGTTCTGTTGGCGTGGGTTTCTCTGGTTTTGTTGGCTTGGATTTCTCTGGTTCTGCTTCAGTAGTATCTTTTTTTATATTGTCTCCCTCTACTGGTTCTGTTGGCGCGACTTTCTCTGATTTTGTTTCATCCTTTAATTCAGTATCGTCCTTCGTCTTATTGATTGATCCACCCTCGTCTGGTGGACTTTGAGTAGTATCCTTTACATTCATCACCTGCTTCTCACCATCCTTTAGATTTCCCTCTCCCTCCTGTGAAACGTTTTCACCATCTGCTAAACTTTCTTCTCCCTCCCTGCCACCCTCCCCTTCACCCTCTCCGTCTTTCTGTTTATCATCAGGCTCCTGATTTGGCGGTGGATACCTTTCATCTCCATTATTTGTTTTTGTTTGTTTGGTCTCCGCTTTGTCTGGTTCTGTGCCCCCGGATCTGTCTTCCTGTTTGGTATCTTTAGTTCCCTCTCCCTCCGTTTTAGCATCACTTCCCTCCCCTGTCATTACGTCTCCTGTTAAGCCACCCTGCTCAGACTTCTAAATCAAATTTAAACGCCAACATTAGTGAACATAAAACAGATATCACGCTAAAAAAAATCAAAAACGTAACCTGGAAATAAATAATTCAAATACAATGAATAATACACACGGAGATTCGGAATGCTATTCAATTTAACATTCAACTCACCTCCTAATTACATTTGTATACAGACATCATAATCGTCTTTAATTGGGAAGTTTTACAATACTTGTCTACGACGTCTACATACTCTCTCTTGCAGAATGTTACTGATTTCACTATTTTACTCTTGCGGCTCACAGTCTTGATAATCAATTTTAAAATTATTTGGCAAGATACCAAAATAAGCTAATAAGGAGTAAAAAAAAAAAATGTCAGCGATACATGACCAGTACAGAGTTTGATGTGAACTGGAAGCTTCATCCCCAGATCTCTCTTCCGGTGTGCCCCCCCCCCCCCCCTTCTGTCTGTTTGTGAAGATTTTACAATGTTCATATCTAGATCTATGTGTTATCTATCTGACGAAGTACTATCGATCTAAATACGTCTGAGTGAACTTGTAGTAGGAACACGGAAATTATTATATGAACCTCTAGTATTCAATATACTGCCTTCATTATTCAGACATATTTGTTCGATAACAACACTATCCCGTGTTCATCTTTGCAGGAAATAGCATCCCATCCCCTCGCGATAATTTTGACAGCAACGACATTTTAATTTTTTCTAACCATTGTAAAATTAGGTCACAGGCGGGAAAAAATAGGTCAGAACTTGATTGACGATACTTATCAAAGGATGAAAATATCAGGCGTTTACACAGACCTCACATTAATGTATTTCGTTATGATTATTTATTCACATATAATTCTAATCAAAAGAAGTACTTTTGTTTTTGCTGGGGTATTTTGCCAGAGGTCAGGGGTCGATTTAAGTTTGCTGATTTAGCGATCGGGCGTACTGCGAAGAAACACAGCGCGTAAGGATGGGGGATATGCATTCATTGTACATAGCAAAATACTGAAGCACAGAACTACAAAAACTTTGGTTCGAATTCCTTACGAGTTGAGCACGAATTGAGGGACATAAGTATATTGATTTCATATCACATCGACTCTTCGCCGTCATCAAAACGGGGGCAAAATATATATCAAGGCTATTTGAAAGTATGTAGAATATTGTAATTATCATAATGTGTGTAAGTAATCTAATTGAAGACATTCCTTACCTGAGTTCCACTCATTCTGCGCCTTTACTCCAGACTGAACAAACCGAAAGTAGAATTCTACAACTTCACTACGGAACACCAGTCAATTTACAAATACATAATTCACTTCCCAGTTAGGGACAAAAATGTTTCACGTTCAGACTGGATAGAAATCATAAATGGGTCAGAAGTGGTAGAGAACTTATTCATACGATTATCTCAAGTCTGCCTGTTTCTTTTTTATCATTTCATTCACATATATCTTTTCAAACATACAGGAAATCATTATTTCTTTACCCAGTTTCCATACAATGCACATATTGACTTCCTTGTCGGAATTAAATGAGAGTTATCTCTCTTTAACTGTGAAGAATATATGAAATTAACGTTCTTTCATATTAGTGGTGGATCCAAGATTTTCCAAATGGGAGGGGCAACCAAAGACAAAATGGTTACCAAGGCTTGATTCTTCGAGGGAGGGAGGGGGGTGCCCCACTGGAAATATTTCGCTAATCAAATGAAGAGTTTGCCAAACTCTTTATTTTGTATTCCTTTATTTATTAGGAGTTATGAGATGGATCACTGCTCGTAATTTTCGCCTTTCATAGTATTCTTTGCAGACAACATCACTTTGTAAGTTTATGATGCCACTGAACGTGCAATTCAAACTGTGATGAAAGGAAGATTTCAGATTCAAAAGGGACCCCGGACTATATATAAATTGGCCAGCGCATATGAACTCATCAATTAATATCTGGTCAATAACAAAATGAGATTTGGAATTAGTTAAAATCTAACACAATTTACAAATGTACAGTTTTGTACGTTTCAGACCACATTTTAATGAGGACCGTTTTTAATCATTCTATATATCTGACAACTAATCGTAATAGATAATTCTTCAGGATTATTGCAATACTATCAATACTGAACATGACGGATCTCTCTATAAGATTACTGAACATGACGGATCTCTCTATAGGATACTGAACATGACGGATCTATCTATAGGATACTGAACATGACGGATCTCTGTATAAGATTACTGAACATGACGGATCTCTCTATAGGATACTGAACATGACGGATCATTATATAGGATACTGAACATGACGGATCTCTCTATAGGATACTGAACATGACGGATCTCTCTATAGGATACTGAACATGACGGATCTCTCTATAAGATTACTGAACATGACGGATCATTCTATAGGATAATGAACATGACGGATCTCTCTATAGGATTACTGAACATGACGAATCATTCTATAGGATACTGAACATGACGGATCTCTCTATAGGATACTGAACATGACGGATCTCTCTATAGGATACTGAACATGACGGATCTCTCTATAGGATACTGAACATGACGGATCTATCTATAGGATACTGAACATGACGGATCTCTCTATAGGATTACTGAACATGACGGATCATTCTATAGGATACTGAACATGACGGATCTCTCTATAGGATACTGAACATGACGGATCTATCTATAGGATACTGAACATGACGGATCTCTCTATAAGATTACTGAACATGACGGATCATTCTATAGGATAATGAACATGACGGATCTCTCTATAGGATACTGAACATGACGGGTCTCTCTATAAGATTACTGAACATGACGGATCTCTCTATAGGATACTGAACATGACGGATCTATCTATAGGATACTGAACATGACGGATCTCTGTATAAGATTACTGAACATGACGGATCTCTCTATAGGATACTGAACATGACGGGTCTCTCTATAAGATTACTGAACATGACGGATCTCTCTATAGGATAATGAACATGACGGATCTCTCTATAGGATACTTAACATGACGGATCTCTCTATAAGATTACTGAACAAGACGGATCTCTCTATAGGATACTGAACATGACGGATCATTCTATAAGACTACTGAACAAGACGGATCACTTTATAGTACTACGGAACATATGCATATAGGGTCATTTCATAGTACTACGGAACATATAGGGTCATTTTATAGTACTACGGAACATATAGGATCATTTCATAGTACTATGGAACATACATGTATAGGATCATTTTATAGTACTATGGAACATATAGGGTCATTTCATAGTACTACGGAACATATAGGGTCATTTCATAGTACTACGGAACATACATGTATAGGATCACTTTATAGTACTATGGAACATATAGGGTCATTTTATAGTACTACGGAACATACAGGGTCATTTTATAGTACTACGGAACATATAGGGTCATTTTATAGTATTACGGAACATATAGGGTCATTTCATAGTACTACGGAACATACATGTATAGGATCATTTTATAGTACTATGGAACATATAGGGTCATTTTATAGTATTACGGAACATATAGGGTCATTTCATAGTACTACGGAACATATAGGGTCATTTTATAGTACTATGGAACATACAGGGTCATTTTATAGTACTATGGAACATATAGGGTCATTTCATAGTACTACGGAACATATAGGGTCATTTCATAGTACTACGGAACATATAGGGTCATTTCATAGTACTACGGAACATATAGGGTCATTTCATAGTACTACGGAACATACATGTATAGGATCACTTTATAGTACTATGGAACATATAGGGTCATTTTATAGTACTACGGAACATACAGGGTCATTTTATAGTACTACGGAACATATAGGGTCATTTTATAGTACTATGGAACATACAGGGTCATTTCATAGTACTACGGAACATACATGTATAGGATCATTTTATAGTACTATGGAACATATAGGGTCATTTTATAGTATTGCGGAACATATAGGGTCATTTCATAGTACTACGGAACATACATGTATAGGATCATTTTATAGTACTATGGAACATATAGGGTCATTTTATAGTATTACGGAACATATAGGGTCATTTCATAGTACTACGGAACATATAGGGTCATTTTATAGTACTATGGAACATACAGGGTCATTTTATAGTACTATGGAACATATAGGGTCATTTCATAGTACTACGGAACATATAGGGTCATTTCATAGTACTACGGAACATATAGGGTCATTTCATAGTACTACGGAACATATAGGGTCATTTCATAGTACTACGGAACATATAGGGTCATTTTATAGTACTACGGAACATACATGTATAGGATCATTTTATAGTACTATGGAACATATAGGGTCATTTTATAGTACTACGGAACATATAGGGTCATTTTATAGTACTACGAAACATACGTGTATAGGGTCATTTTATAGTACTACGGAACATACATGTATAGGATCATTTTATAGTACTACGGAACATATAGGATCATTTTATAGTACTACGAAACATACGGGGTCATTTTATAGTACTATGGAACATATAGGGTCATTTTATAGTACTATGGAACATATAGGGTCATTTTATAGTACTACGAAACATACGGGGTCATTTTATAGTACTATGGAACATACAGGGTCATTTTATAGTACTACGGAACATATAGGATCGTTAATGATCGAATGTAGATGATTCATATCGCGTTATTGAGACATAAGGAAAAAACAGACATGTAGATTCAGAAATATAGCTGATTTAGCTTACTGCTGAAAGACTGTATCCCTTGTCATCTTTCTTTCATATTGTCAAGCATGTGTTTTCCACGGAGGATTCAGAATTGTATGAATTGAAGATGTGCTCATTTTTAAACATACTTGATGTAGACTTGTTTAAAAGAATCTGGTTTTACTCTGTCCGTGAAGTACGACGTACCGTTATCACGATAATAGAACATCATTTGAAAAGGAATGCGATCTGAAAATCCGCCCATCTGAATCCGCCACTATCCAACAGAGTGATCATCACTTACAGGTCATAAAGAAGGTTGATTGTACCATGGAGCATAACTAATATTACATCTTGTATCCGACATGTGACTACCAGACTCAAGGCTAGGCTGGGTGTCAGAAAGTAATTGTAAGTACCTAACGCCCGGTTACTAATACTACACTGACTGTGGGACTCACGACTGTTTCAGCAGTACACACTCACATACACACATCAGTCTGATTAGGAAAGGATCACGGCGGACGTGGTGTGACGTCTTGCATGTGCCATCTTTCCGGAGTCGATCGTCAACAGCTGCCTGGGAACAAAACGGTGTTCATTTCACACAAAGTGAGTACAAGCAGATCGTACTCACGACTTCGGATCTGATGACAAAAATGATGAGTATGATGTATGAATTAGTAAGGTATGCTTGTCACAGGTAATACATCTTGTTTATAATGACATCAAATAACCGACAGCATGCTGTGCACAGTTTAATGGAGATATCTTGAATATTAAAAAAACCACCCCCTTGACATTTAGTGAAATAAGCTGTTTTAAGGGTATATAATAAATGTAATTCATGTCGGGTTCATTTTAGTGGAACCAGAGATCCGTGGAAACTGTAGGGAGGGGATATACTATTTTTTTTTAAATAAGGTCAGGTTTTGAATTTTTCGTCGACATGATAAAGTTTCCCATCCCAATTGATGATCAATTGCTGATCTGGAAGAATTAATCCTCAGTCCAGTAATTATTCGTGCTGCAGAGACTTGTACGCCTTCCAATAGGTTGGTTTCTCTCATTGTATGGCTTCTGTTGGTAATGTGTTTGTCGTTTCTAACTGGAAGCTGTCCAGACAAATTTGTTTTGAATCACAAGGGAAATGGGTTAACCGATATGTTATATATGTCTCTGAGGGTATGAACATTATCACTTCACATCAGCATACTTTAGCCCTTCAAGAAGTATGATAGAGGAAAGCGTTGCAGTCTTTTCGAAAAGAAAATTTTAATTTTTAGATATCATTCAGATCCCACGTCAATAAACAAGCTCGACATTTCATTAAAAAATTTCGTTTCATAACTTGCCCGATGGTGGGCGAATATTCACGAGGACACGACATTAATTAGCGCTCGCTAAATGTCGCGTGGTAGAGGTCGATCTAATGGAGGTCGCAGGTACCGGTGTAGATAACAGTGTGTGTCATTGTATCAGGTAGATTACTCTGTGTGTCAATGACACGGTAGCGAGAAATAAAACCAGGTGAAATCGAAATGGGGACACCGAGTCATTCAGAGGCAATGGCCTATCAATTCATTTGTAAAACTTGATAAATTCAAATATCTTATAAATTTCTTTAATGACAAAGAACTTGATAAATTCAAGTATTTATGAATATACCTTCCATACGATGAATTTGCTTTGCTTTATTTTGAAATTCCACTCGGAACGAAGTCCTGTTGACATTATAAATACACTAGCCGATCCTGTATGATTTTTTTTTTTTTATCGAAATGCAGCGCAATATGTGTAATACATGTAATTTTAAACAGACAACCGTTTTATCAGTCTGAAATATTCATAGACAATTTTGAAAGGGTGTCCAAAAAGTAATTAGTGTTCGAGGGTTGACTTTTGAGGAAGTGACCCCCACCATCACTCCTCTCAAAACTGTTCAACCAAGAGGCAATTTCCAATCTTTCTGAGGGATCGGGTTTTAGAAATCCGTCATCTGAAAATATGTCGGGATAAGGCCCTAGAAAGTTTCTGCAAGTTCCTTCATTTATGGGGGAAGGGATGTAGGTTTGTTTATATAAAAGAGAACAATGTTCTTTATCATTGTCCAATCATTTTCGCTAGCCAAGAGTGACGCTCCATAGGGTTTCTAAACACCGTGGAGCGTCACCCTTGGCTAGCGAAGATGTTGTCCACCTAGCATAATACGCAATTACCGCTCTTCTGTGATGAAGGTACGTTCAGTATTCGACTGGACGCTTGGGTGGGTACAAACTACATGTAGATGTACGAGGTTATTATAGACTCGCTATGTAAATATGGATGGAAGTTATGATAGCATGAGATTTGTTTATATCACCCGGTGGTGTACATTAAAGTGACCATATCAAGAATAATTTGTTTGAATTGTGCCTATGAAATTATCATTCATTTCCTCCTTCTAACAAAGAGATATCGTGGTTTCTGTTATAAGTTATATTATTCTCAAATACTCGATTTGTGTTTCCCTGTTGTTCGGGTAGTTGGATGACAGCGGTAATCATCCCTCAGCATACTACCCATAGTCCTCTGCGTCTCCGCACACTGTTGGTTTGTGTGCAAACGACCTCTGGCGGAAGTTTGCATCCCTCAGTTAATATATGAACGCAGCTACACAGTGACCTGTGTAGAGAATCAAGACACCCCCCCCCCCCACTTCAGCTAGGGATCGGGATATGTCCTGATTTTTCTACAGAAGCCCCTAAGGTAGCGATGAGCATTTACACCCACCGGGTGTACGAAAACACATTTTGCGTCTCCCCGTATATAAGAGTTAAAGGGAGAAAACTATTGGGCAACTCGGAAATTACATATGGAAGTCCTATCTATACATATGTACATATTGAAGCCTTATCCATACTTAGAGGAGTTAAAGCCTAAAGCCCTATCTAAACCTAAAGAAGTTGATGACCGATATATACCTCACCCGAAGGAGTTGATGCCCTATAGATATACCTGAAGGAGTTAAATTTCTAAATATTAGATGATCCAACAAATAAAGTTCACATGATTGAAAGTTGTTGACCATTCAATAGTATTTTCTCCTCACAAAATAGAGAGATTCTGACCCACCTACCCCACTAATTGACTCGGATCCGCCCTTGCATTTTATGTCAGTTGCATCATGGTTACAAATGGTGGTGAAGTGAATTGAGAAATAGACAAGATTTAATGTTTGGTCGCAGTAAATCAATTTTTAAAAGTGTTCATATAGTCCCGAATACAAGTTTTAATCATTCATTCATCGCATACTTATTTATTAGTATAAACAATATTCTATTCAGTAAATAATTGAATAGGATTGGGCAAAGGGCATATTCTGTAAATACTCTCTCCTAACAATGTCAAGGCAATGTTATAAATATTTTTAATTCAAACAATATTTTATTCACAAAGTGAAAGGGATTGGACAGCAGACACAGTCTATTTTAATCTCCCTACATCAAGATCAGAATGGAAGTGTAAACACAAATTAAGTAGATATATAAATAAACATTCATATACCTACATATCCATCCAACCGTTCATACGCATACATATATACATTTACACACATATATATTATGAATATTTTGTATAAATGACAAATTGACAATATATGTATTATAAGGTATGATATTATATTATTATACTTTTCATGTAAAATGCTCGAATCTGATTGGCCGAGAAACAGTTGAAAAACACAATATTTCCTTCTGAGAATAGAAGGCACGCGCTAAAGGGTGATAGTACATATAGCAACGGGTAACACAGGGCCGTAAATTAACCTTCAATTTGGAGGAGGCAGGAAATTAGGCGGGGCACATTTTGTGCACACTGAACACGTTTCGTGCAAAATCCTTGATTCTAGGGCCTTCTAAGATGTTACTTGACTAACTCATTCTAAAAGAAAGATTTGGAATGCTTTTTAAGGGAGGTATCATGTTCTTAGTTATTGGAAACAACATAAATTCTAATGAACTTTAAATTTTATTTTTTTTTTTTGGCTCAAAAGTTGGAGGAGGCAGCTGCCTCCTCCGCCTCCATGTAATTTACGGCCCTGGTAACATTACTTTAAAAAAGTTATATTAGATAAATTATCACATACGTCAAATTCATGCACGTATGATTCGCCGTAGATTGTTAGACGACGTCATTTGAGCGTTTGTAATAAACGTGAAGACCTGCAATGATATATAAAACATCGCATGACAGTGATTGGCTAAATGTCATCAGACATGAGTTTTTCTGCTTTGTTGTTTATGATATGTTATACGGTATGACGGTTAAGACGAGCGAAGCCCATTAACATCTTGCAACACGAAGTTGTAGACACATTTAACGCGGGAAATATAACGCGGTGGATGTAAACAGTTACAGTGTAACGTCATATTAGCTGCAATGTTTTTTCTTCTTCTTTCAAACCAAGCAGAAACAAAACGTACGAAGCTATGAGAAAGCTTATCTGGAATGTAAAAACGTTTATGGTACTTTCTAAACAATCTAATGATTTTAATTACAGGGTTGTCAAAGAAGTACAGTGTATACCGCAGTGACGGCGACATTTTTCCAGAAGCATTGTTACGGGTAATACTCCTCTGAAGAGCAAATCACGTGACTCATGTGTAATCATGGGAGCGCCGAGCTCGTCGCTACGCGAGCTTCGCTTTCTATAGTATAATAAAACAAATATTGCATATATTTGAGGGTAATTTTCAATGTTACCCTTAACACATGCAATATTTATATGCATGCCAAGAAATTCTTAGCAAAATCTCCGGTATAGAAAAACCGTTATAAATAAGCGACGGCTACTATTAATCAGCATGTAATAAGGTCCTATTGAAGCCAACGAATTCAGACCAGACGGGATTTCTTGGCATGGTCATGATTTTTGTGTATTCAACTAAAACACTCAAATAACCCCATACCGGCTTATTTGGTCATTTTTGAAAATTATTTTTGGACATCAAGTCTTTCCACAGTCTTGGCGTAAAAATGCGTACTGGCAAAAATTACTAATGTTTCTGAAATGATCATTTATTAATTATTTTCTTTGATATTATGAAAGTTTACAATTTTTTATATATACATATATAATATGCGCTACGGTTAATTTCCATTAAAATTATGTTGTGACCATCTAATCTCTGCGAATCTTGCTCAGTAGGGAAAGTAGGATTTATTTTGATGCTGTTATAATCGATCATTATTTGTGAATAGTATCCTCAAAGACAAGGTTCGACATTAACGAAGCTAGGACTTTTTATGACATTCACAAGTATATTTTTAAAATAAACCCAACAATGCTCTCTAATTACATGCACTTCATATTCCAATGCTATGACATCAACATGCGCTGATAGAGCGATTTATCGCATGAACTTTGAAATGTAGAAAACGCGACTGATCTGACCATGTAAAAAAAAAAAGGGGGGGGGGGTCTTCTCTAGTACATCTTAAAATAGTCTTAATTTTGTTTGAGGAACATTTGCATAACGTCGACATAAAACAGATTTATTAGTGTCATTTTTACTAACTTTACGTTACCCCCCCCCCCCCCCTCCTCTAGATCCACCACTGACCGGGCTTTATACTTTAAATTGTCCGGAAGGTTACATTTGTAAACAAACATCAAGCAATGGAACAAGGAGAGGGAAATTATTTCAAAGATGTGGTATATAAGACAGGTTCGGGCTAATGTAACACGGAATTTATGACGAAGCAGGACCGTGGAAAAACCCGCCAGGATATTGAAAATATTGTACTAAATTGCACTGAATTTAGAAAAAAAAAAACTCAACATCTTAATTTCTAATAAATGTGATACTACAATACTTGACAAATAAATATGAATATCATTTTTGGGCTGGAATTGTATCTTATTCATGAAAATGCTCAATGCACTCTTCAAAAGTTGTACAATTATAAAACAAATTGACAAATCGCATAAATGAAATAATTCTTTTTAATCTGTTACCATGGAAACAAATCCCGGTGGGTAGTAATTCTATATGCTTTCTTAAATTTATAGTCCAAATATTATTTTTAAAGTAATTTTTTTCTGACCTAGATCTTATAAAGCTGTTCAATATACATTTTTTGTTGCCATGGCAACCAATTTAAATTTTATTCAAGATATAAAAAGTGCTATTTTTTGGTGTTTTAAAATAACATTTTTTTTTACCAATTAGTATAATCTTATAGATAATACTCTTTTTAAAAATTATACCAGCTTTTTACCCCATAAGTTTGCCTCGTGTAGTTTTTATACCACTAGTATTCCCTTTTGGTACAAAGATCCCGAAAATGTAAAACATCACAAAAATAAGGCCATCTGGTCAAAAACGACACGGCGATTTTTTTTAAAAAGTCAATTTTTAAAAGATAAATTCCTACTGAACATACTGATATGCAACATGTCTTTGTTCGCTACATGTCAAAAACAGGGAGGGTTCTTTAAAGGGGAAGGCAATTTTTTTTTTACATGAAAAATGATAGGACTGATTATATGATAAACTTTTATCATACTATTCTGTTGATATACGGCCTAGATAAGTCTCAGTACTAATTTGAAAACGTTAAAAATTGAAATTCCCGCGATCTACAGAGGCTGCCTTGATGTGGAACTCTTTTGTATTCAAGACCGCAAAAATCAATAATTTTGACGTCACACCGTCTGTTCCGAGTTGATGAGATTCTAAGATCATCAAAGATGTACATGTGGTAGACCTTACAAATAAATAGGAAGATGCCTTCCTGTCAAGCTGTTATTTGCAGTAATGCGAAGGGGAAATGTGGGGAAAAAATTGTGTTATCAATATTGATTTAATCGTTAAGTAAGGATTGTTGTTGTTAAAGATTGTCATATATATACGATGCGAGTAAGTAAAACTTTATGCATAATACTTTATTCATAAAAGCAACAGTGTGGTTAGGGTTGCCTAACCCTTTAAGGTGCCAATGCCTGCCGCAACACGGGGTCTACGTTTTCAAGGTCATATCCGAAAGACCCGTGATTCTCACTTCTATATGTCGAGTGTTTGGCGAAGGAGCAACCACTACGCATGTGCTACCGCAAACGGTGAAATGACCCCCACCCCACCCCCACCCCCACCCCCAAAGCTATTATTTTGTTATAGATATTTATAACTTCATTATTGGTTATTTTGTTATGGATATTTATAACTTGATTAAATGAGTTCATTGGTTGAACTGATTAAAATTCAGACAAAAAATGGTTGAATGTCCTTAACAAAATTGAATGAATATTTTAGAAGTATTGATTCATATATCGACCAAACAATTCCTTTGTGTATTTTTTTTTTTTTTTTTTTTACATTGTAGTGTCCTTCACTTCACTGTACGGTCGCCATCATAAGAGTTTAGGGGCACATCAAACACGACCTTCAGATACCAGAGTATGCACAACATGATAAGATTGTCTGTCTCTCTTGTATGTGTCAATAATGTACACTACAGTCATGTCTTGTCATTTCGATACAAGAGAAATATTCTCATAATTAATCGTATATTCCATTGTCAATCTTTTTATTTCCCTTTGAACTTTGAAATTCATTCGGTGTCATACGATTACATAGCCATACACGTGTTCAGATTATCTAGTATATTACATACCCGGTACACGTGTTCAGATGATCTTGTGTCTTTCATAAACGTGGTCAGATGACACACTATATTATATAAACGTGTTCAGATCAGTGGCAACCGGCGCCCCCCCCCCCCTAAATTTTTCAAATTTAAGGTAAATCGTGGTATCTTGTTTAGAAAAATGTACCAAACGATAAAAGAAGCAATAATTTCTTCCACTTTTGGAGAAATAAATGACAAAATCTTTTGATTTCTTGAATTACTTAATTGGGAGAACTTAATTTTTTTTCAAAAACCCTTAAAATTTGCGTCAATTTTATTAATTTCACCTTATCAAAAATGATAGACAATAGTACAAGTGACTGAAAAGGAGACATATTTCAAGCCCTATAAAATTTGTGAAATCCAGGAGCTTCCCGGGGCTTCGCCCTGGACCCATTGGGGGCCTCAAGGCGCCCCCAACCTCATAAAGTGGCGCCCCCCGTAACCGCAATTCCTGAATCCGCCCCTGCAGATGATACACTATATTACATAAACATATTCAGATTATTTAGTTTATTACATATTTACACATGCCATGCGGAATTTATCAGGATGAAGATCTTGTATATTTTCCACTTTTGTACAGCGTACCAGCATTTTAATGAACTAATCTTTTGAATTGTCTGAATTTATTTTAAAACGTTAGGCATGTCCTCACTGAAAAAAAACTAACCAATGTACAAATGTATGTACATGTCCTCGCTGTAATACCCCCCCCCCCCCCAACTTACCAATGTATGTACATGTCCTCGCTGTAACCCCACCCCTCTCCCCAACTTATCAATGTATGTACATATCCTCGCTGTAATACCCCCCCCCCCAACTTACCAATGTATGTACATGTCCTCGCTGTAACACCCCCCCCCCAACTTACCAATGTATGTACATGTCCTCGCTGTAACCCCCCCCCCCCCCCCCCACTTACCAATGTATGTACATGTCCTCGCTGTAATCCCCCCCCCAACTTACCAATGTATGTGCATGTCCTCGCTGTAACCCCCCTCCCTCCCCAACTTACCAATGTATGTGCATGTCCTCGCTGTAACCCCCCTCCCCCCCTCCCTCCCCAACTTACCAATGTATGTACATGTCCTCGCTGCAAGAAAATAGTTGAATAGCTCTGGACATAAAGTATGGTAGATATCCGCCATACATCAAATCAATACATAAATCTACGTTTATTCAAATAGAATATAAGGTGATAACGAAGTCTGACTATACAAGACTAGGTCATAAGCATAGCGCACTCGTTCGATGGCGATCTCCGGAGTTTGACCTCGTTACCTGTGGTCCGGTCGTGATTTGTAGATAACATACAGTAATGTATACAAAGCCAGAGAGTGCAGGTACTGACTTATCTAAGCTGGTTCTCCACCAGCAGGTACTGACTTATCTAAGCTGGCTCTCCACCAGGAGGCGCTGACTTATCTAAGCTGGCTCTCCACCAGGAGGCGCTGACTTATCTAAGCTGGCTCTCCACCAGCAGGCGCTGACCGGAGTATGTCTGTCTGACCTTAC
This sequence comes from Ostrea edulis, assembly GCF_947568905.1. NCBI lineage: Eukaryota > Metazoa > Mollusca > Bivalvia > Ostreida > Ostreidae > Ostrea > Ostrea edulis. The sequence goes on along the minus strand of NC_079165.1, from coordinate 24,436,602 downwards.
GTCCAATGATTATGAGTCGATCATAATTTCACATTAATTTCATAATTCGAGTGGATGGATAGATAACGCGGGTTGTGATTATCTCCCTGTAATGCTTGCTACCTCCATCACCAAACAACAAAGAAAGCATTTCATTGTTTAAATCTTTGTCTGTAACCATGTACTTTTGTACCATTGTATCAAGTTTAATTGAAATTGAAGTATCAGGAGTGAATATATAATAACACATAATTTTAAATAACATCAATGTTATAGAATAAGGAAAGTGCATACAATAAGTAAACACATAATCAAATATCAATGTTGTAATATCAGGAACGTGCATACAATAACACATAATTAAATATCAATGTTGTAATATCAGGAACGTGCATACAATAACACATAATTAAATATCAATGTTGTAATATCAGGAACGTGCATACAATAACACATAATTAAATATCAATGTTATAGAATAAGGAGCGTGCATACATAAACACATAATTAGATATCAATGTTGTAATATCAGGAACGTGCATACAATAACACATAATTAAATATCAATGTTGTAATATCAGGAACGTGCATACAATAACACATAATTAAATATCAATGTTATAGAATAAGGAGCGTGCATACAATAACACATAATTAGATATCAATGTTGTAATATCAGGAACGTGCATACAATAACACATAATTAGATATCAATGTTGTAATATCAGGAGCGTGCATACAATAACACATAATTAAATATCAATGTTGTAATATCAGAAATTTACATACAATAACACATAATTAAATATCAATGTTGTAATATCAGGAACGTGCATACAATAACACATAATTAAATATCAATGTTGTAATATCAGGAACGTGCATACAATAAACATAATTAAATATCAATGTTGTAATATCAGGAACGTGCACACAATAAACATAATTAAATATCAATGTTGTAATATCAGGAACGTGCATACAATAACACATAATTAGATATCAATGTTGTAATATCAGGAACGTGCATACAATAACACATAATTAAATATCAATGTTGTAATATCAGGAGCGTGCATACAATAACACATAATTAAATATCAATGTTGTAATATCAGGAACGTGCATACAATAACACATAATTATATATCAATGTTGTAATATCAGGAACGTGCATACAATAACACATAATTAAATATCTATGTTGTAATATCAGGAACGTACATACAATAAACATAATCAAATATCAATGTTGTAATATCAGGAACGTGCATACAATAAACATAATCAAATATCAATGTTGTAATATCAGGAGTGTGCATACAATAACACATAGTTAAATATCAATGTTATAGAATGAGGAGCGTGCATACAATAACACATAATTAAATATCAATGTTGTAATATCAGGAACGTGCATTCAATAACACATAATTAAATATCAATGTTGTAATATCAGGAGCGTGCATACACTAACACATAATTAGATATCAATCACATGTTGTAATATCAAATATTAATGTTGTAGAAACAGAAATTTACATACCATAACACATAATTAAATATCAATGTTGTATTATCAGGAACGTGCATACAATAACACATAATCAAATATCAATGTTGTAATATCAGGAGCGTGCATACAATAATACACAAATAAATATCAATGTTATGGAATAAGGAGCGTGCATACAATTACACATAATTAGATATCAATGTTATAGAATGAGGAGCATGCATACAATAACACATAATTAAATATCAATGTTGTACTATCAGGAACGTGCATACAATAACACATAATTAGATATCAATGTTGTAATATCAGGAACGTGCATACAATAACACATAATTAGATATCAATGTTGTAATATCAGGAGCGTGCATACAATAACACATAATTAAATATCAATGTTGTAATATCAGAAATTTACATACAATAACACATAATTAGATATCAATGTTGTAATATCAGGAACGTGCATACAATAACACATAAATAAATATAAATCACATGTTGTAATATCAGGAACGTGCATACAATAACACATAATTAAATATCAATGTTGTAATATCAGGAGCGTGCATACAATAATACATAATTAAATATCAATGTTATAGAATAAGGAGCGTGCATACAATAACACATAATTAGATATCAATGTTGTAATATCAGGAACGTGCATACAATAACACATAATTAGATATCAATGTTGTAATATCAGGACCGTGCATACAATAACACATAATTAAATATCAATGTTGTAATATCAGAAATTTACATACAATAACACATAATTAGATATCAATGTTGTAATATCAGGAACGTGCATACAATAACACATAATTAAATATCAATGTTATAGAATAAGGAGCGTGCATACAATAACACATAATTAGATATCAATGTTGTAATATCAGGAACGTGCATACAATAACACATAATTAAATATCAATGTTGTAATATCAGGAACGTGCATACAATAACACATAACTAGATATCAATGTTGTAATATCAGGAGCGTGCATACAATAACACATAATTAAATATCAATGTTGTAATATCAGAAATTTACATACAATAAACATAATTAAATATCAATGTTGTAATATCAGGAACGTGCATACAATAACACATAATTAGATATCAATGTTGTAATATCAGAAATTTACATACAATAACACATAATTAAATATCAATGTTGTAATATCAGGAACGTGCATACAATAACACATAATTAAATATCAATGTTGTAATATCAGAAATTTACATACAATAACACATAATTAAATATCAATGTTGTAATATCAGGAACGTGCATACAATAACATATAATTAAATATCAATGTTGTAATATCAGGAACGTGCATACAATAAACATAATTAAATATCAATGTTGTAATATCAGAAATTTACATACAATAACACATAATTAAATATCAATGTTGTAATATCAGGAACGTGCATGCAATAACACATAGTTAAATATCAATGTTATAGAATGAGGAGCGTGCATACAATAACACATAATCAAATATCAATGTTGTGATATCAGGAACGTGCATACAATAACACATAATTAAATATCAATGTTGTAATATCAGGAACGTGCATACAATAACACATAATTAAATATCAATGTTGTAATATCAGGAACGTGCATACAATAACACATAGTTAAATATCAATGTTATAGAATGAGGAGCGTGCATACAATAACACATAATTAAATATCAATGTTGTACTATCAGGAACGTGCATACAATAACACATAATTAGATATCAATGTTGTAATATCAGAAGTAAACATGAAATAACACATAATTAGATATCAATGTTGTAATATCAGGAACGTGCATGCAATAACACATAATCAAATATCAATGTTGTAATATCAGGAACGTGCATACAATAACACATAATTTAATATCAATGTTAAATAAGCTACTTATCTAATGAAAATTTGTTTTTAAAATTAGAATGTTACAACTTTATCAGCCTTGATGTTTTTATTGGAGAATCTTACAAATACTTGTTACAAAGTACTATTAATTTGTTACAAAGTACTATTAATTTCTTACAAAGTACTATTAATCTCTTACAAAGTACTATTAATCTCTTACAAAGTACTATTAATCTCTTACAAAGTACTATTAATCTCTTATAAAGTACTATATATTAATGCTTCTACTGTAGTCACTGCAGACCTGAATTCAGTCCATATGACGTAACAGCCTCACTAACAAAGGTACTTTTAAAAAGTCATGCAACTAAGGAATATCAAGATACTTTTATTTTTAGTAGTACGATGAAACTGTTAATTACATGTACATAGGTAAAGGTATCTCCCAAGAGTGGACATTTATTTATAAGATTTCCAAATCTTTAACAATATTTCATTACACTTTCAACAACGTCGAAATGTAGTGTGAACAAAATATTTTTTTTTTCCACAAAACTTGAAAGTGTAGTAATTCATTATTGAAGAATATGTAGTTAGAAAATTGGAAATCAGCAGATATACCTATCATTAATTTGTTATTGCTACCATTTAATATTCCCCATATTTCAGAACCATTCAACAAAATTGATTTTATGGTATGATCAAACAAAAATGTTTGATTTAGGGTCAAAAAATCTTTCCTTAATTTGAAACAAGAAAAATCTCCCAGAACCTTTTTTGAGTAGTAATGAGAATGTTCCAGGTACATTAAAGTAGTTCTCGTAATATCGGAGGCAGAGTCTTACAGTTAACCATTTGTTTTATGGTTCTGTTATCCTTCTAAATTTTATGATCTCTTGTTTTTAGTGTATCAATTACGTCATACGTATAAGGTAACTTGTTTAAACTTCAAACGCATACACAAATAACCTGATTATAAGATAGTTCATATCAATGATGTCAAAAGATCCCCCTCCATATTGTTAAATAATTGAAACCACCTTTATTTATGCATTATCCGGGAATTTTTACTTTCAATTCAATGTAAAATAATTACTTAAAAATCGAAATCCTTCAAACACGTCTTTTTATTGGTGGATTTCATGTATTAATGACTGATTTACATTGTCTGTAAATCAAATGATAAAAAATCCCACACAAACACAGCAAAACAAACACAGCAAAACCCTGCTTCTCTTGACGTGTCCACAATGCTGGGTTCATACTATTCCACTGCGGACTGTAGCACTGCTGACATCCCCTACTATCCCTGTCTTAGTAGTACTATGTACTAACGCAGTGAACTAGTAGGGACTTGCTTTAATCTGTGTGACTACATATTACAGAGCAGCAACAAGCCGCTCAACCTCAAGCTGGCTGGATTATAGAACACCCCCATAAACCCCCACCCTCTCTCACCCTATGGTCCCACTAGGCTCGTCATATATAGTTACATGTAACACGATTTATGCAGTACCCTCAATAGGATTCAATTGTCTGGGTCTCCTGTCTTCGCAAGGCTAAGGATTACCATCCGCTCCTCTCCATACTAACACACGAAGATGAGAGTGATGGATCCAACCCCTATATAGTCTAGCGAAGATCGGTATCCCTAGACATCTAGCAGTTTTTGTTTTATTCTACCATTGCATGTCACTGAGATTTGTACGATTTGGTTGTGCATTTAGGTGCTTGTTATTTCAGGATCAAAAAATGATGACGCACACATAAATAGGTGAAGATCCCTCCTCTACACAGATAAAACATTTTTGATGATTTTATCACGAACAGGAAAAGTTCCTCCCGGACACATTTCCCTTTTATAAAATGCACCTAGAGACCGAGAAGCGTTGAATTGAAAGCGACTGCTCATTAAATTCTGTCACCTTCCTGATGATAACATGGTTTTTATATGCTAAACCTCTATTCCTTTGAACTATCTAACTTGTACTTTGAGAGAAAACAGGATGTCAAAAGGCGAGGTCTCGGTCTTCGGAATGTTTTGGCGTGTTGTAACACCCCTCTGTGATAGCAAACACTTCACTGAAATTGTTTTGACACGACAAGAGACATTTTCCTGTTCAGAATGTACTGCGAATGTTATCTGCATTGTCAAGGTCGTGTTTACTTAATAACTTACAGCGACAATCGACCGAATTCCGTGAATTGTGCTGTATAATTAATTTGTGACGATAGACAAAGGGTGAATTCCGTTCCACAGCAGCCATCATTTCTTATTTCTTCAGTGACAGACCTCGATGGGCGTTGCATGGGTTGCAACCTAGGCTACCTCCCTTTAGTTGAAATGTTAATTTTTTGCCATTTCTTGGTCACCAATCCCTTATTTGGTGGGAAAGGTAAAAAAAAAAAAATTGTCTCAAACCTCCCCTTTGAAAATTGTCTGGGTTCGCCCCTGTTTTGTCGACATTATCAAAGACTTTTTTCAAAAACATTTTATCAACAGTAAAATTCCTTATTAAAAAAAGTATACGTGTATTCATAGATATGTTCTTTAAAAATATATTTATCATTTAACGTCTACGGTTCAATACTGCACCACTGTGTTCAACAGATGAACACGTGTTCGCATATTGTCCAAAACCAGAGTTCACTACGGGGATGATCAAAGCATTATATCTAATTTGATATATTAAATTTGTTTATTTTTTGGTTCTGTGTGTGGTGAAGGAGTTCAGACGCAGATTATGCTGGCATACAAACATGTTTCTGCTACCTTCCATCTGTTGTGAGTCACATCAAGGTTGCCACGTCTGATAGTACGGTTCTGAAGCTGAACCGAGACGCCAGAAGTAGATCTCGGCCGTCTTTGATCCCAAAACCTAGTTTTGATATATATACTGAGCAATACACAGATTTCCTCTTCTGTGGGGCGGATCTAGAACGTATTCTGTGGAGCGGATCTAGAACGTATTCGTTGTCTATTGATCTGAATCGTTCCCTATTAATGATAACTAGCCTATTGCTTGCTGATGATCAACACACCGGGCTAGCTTTTATCTTCATTTCATTCTATGTATAGTCCCTATACACTGTAGACATAATTTGCCAGTATTTGTCATTACGGCAGTCTACCACACCTGTATTGATTTCATACCTGTGGATACCAGCACTCCGATCAAAAAGGAAGACTTTTGCTGGGAGTCGAGCACATGCACAAATATTTCCCCGGGAGTTCATCCTTTAAGTTTTCCCACTACTAAGATTAGACACAGTATGCATTTTGGACCAGTCTAAGGGGGCCGGGCTCCACCCCACCCCCCCCCCCCCCTCCGTTCTAGGTCCGCGCTTGATATAACGGATCTGATGGAGTCTTGTTAACGGTTGAACATACTAAGCTAGGGTCTATTCTAATAAAACCTTTGCATAAGTATATAGTATAGATAAATAAACAAGTAAGATTAGAAACAAAAAAGTTAGTTGTTGTGTAGTGTAAACAATCACAACTAAATCTGGCCGGCACTGTCTATATCCCTGCTGACCTGTAGCTCTCGTGGGAAAGAAAAAGATATATCCCACCTCTTACCCAGTGTTACAATCCTACACAGCTATGTCAGCAACGAATGACTTTCATTAAAAGTCTAACTGTATTAGTCATCGATATCGGTGCGAATCTAGACTCATCAACTCACTCTCGTACAGTCAGAAGAAAGGCTTCAACATTCTGAGTCAGACTCACGACCAAAAATAATCAATTGACATGCTCAGAGGCTATTCAATCAACACGATAGTTCACAGGGAAGCAGGTTTTGTCTCTATATAAGGATATATTAGTCATCATTTGAAGTAGTTCCTGTTAATTGGTTGGGTTTTGTCTGTCTTTTGGGTTAGTACAGGCATACTTGAAATCCGTACAAATACCAGCATGTTGTGTGCTATCAATGACGGAAATTCGTACTGGATTGACATTGGGTTATTTAATTCCCAATAATGATGACCATATATCGATTTAAATAACCGATATACTACGGTCTTTAATATGGTCTGGCGTACGTTAATTGGCCCTCCCATTTATTCATGTTCCATAAATAGTCTATATTCGGTTATAGTCTGCGCGGGTATTAGTCATTAATCATACGGAGGCTTATTGTGGCTTTTCCATGTAATACTCGGTCTCTTTCCTGTAATTAGTACGACCCTGTCCACTAACTGCAGGTATAGTACCTGTATGACTCAGGGACGTAGGAGTTCTGTTAATGACATGACATTTCCTTAATCAACTGTATGTTAATCATACATAAAATAATGAAATTCTAGATAAACATTCTCACATTTTAATTAAAAACAAAATGCTGTACATATCACGTTCTCAAAATGAACATGCACTGCACAAAACACACAAATAAATTTCTACTGTAACAAAACAATAAATAAATCACAGCGTTAGCTTCTCACATTGAAGTTAATAGTGTTCATAATGAACACGGGGTCCGGATTTCGCATTGGATGTCGTACTGGACAGACTGTAGCTGGTGAGAGTCAATTCGGGCGGTCTGTTCCCGCCATTGACGAGTATCAGCTTATATCAGAGGATCACTTCATCAAATCGATACGAGAATGACTGCAGACAATAAATATTGTCAATAGAAGACAGTTTCATGCCATTCCGTAAACATGTTGACAAGGAGTTTGCACACGGCATGTAAACAAGGAGACAAGACTCCGGGAGAGGTCGCGCGAGGTCAAGTCTCTTCCTCCTCAGGAAGAGTGGGCATCAACGGTAGGCGGGGAATCACGGGCGACATTGAAGGAGATGGGTGCCCAGATGAGGGGGAAATCTGAGAAACGCTCGACCTGAGGACCTCCGTCCAATCTTCGGCTTCCGTGGCGTTTCCCGCCTGAAATGTGTAGCTCGTTCCCTCCACATTATCAGGTACCATAATAAATTCTTTTTCACAAGAGTCCGTTCTCAACACGGTGGAATTCTTCAGGTTCACAAAGATGCCTTTGTTTGCGAATTTACAATCCCTACTAACAATGGCATAATGTTCAAAACAGCTCTGATACACCCGGACATGTACCGGTACCCTCACGGCCTTCCCCTGGTGTGACTGGACCAGAAACAGGTTTCCCGCCTTTACCTCCAGTCCTTCATCTCTACGCTTGATAGGAATCCCTGAACAAGTTTGCTGCATTCCTAATACCATTTTCATACTGAACAATATATGTTACATGTAAGTTTCTACAATATCAGATCAACGTATTGTGCTGTTGTTATTTTCATCGAGTGAGGTTTATATACTCTCGTAAACTGGCGACCTCTGACTCAGAGTGACCTTATGACAAACCTGAGCAGACAATCTTGTCCAATCAGAATTCAGCAGGGCTGGGTAATCGGCTTGAGTGACACATGATTTACTTGTTGTTTGTTGTTTACTATATAAACGTTTGTTTACTACGTTTCCATGTCCATGCTGTCGGCTCAGGAAGATAATTCAATTAGAGAGCATTTTTCTCCTTGAGATTTATGCAGGTAGCTTTTGTTTTGTCTGTACCTAACTGACCGTTGTGAGTTATCTTGGGGTGTCCAGACTGCACTAGATCACCTGTGAATACTACAATATCTCTCATAGTACAAGTTCCGTTGTTGCACTGAGTGACTCAATTCGAAAAGGAAGAACTGAAAATGTTGAACACGGCAGAAATGTATTGCCTACTTAGGGAAAAAAGTTATAAATAAGAAAAATATGTCAAAACAAAGGCTTCGTACTCAAGTACTGCACATACATTCACATTTCAGAGGAAATTAGTATAGGAATGCAAGGTTGCGTGAAGAAAAGTGGAGAGGGGGGGGGGGGGACAAACCAACCCCCAAAATAAACCTTTGTAAAAGGAGGAGGGGAATTTGTGTTAGTATCTACATGTAAAACTATATATATATATATATATATATATATATATATACATGTATATTCTATTCTAAATTCTTGTGATCCACCTCCTACTTGACTAGGAGAATAAAATGTATATTAGTAAAGTGTAAGGCATTTTAATTGTAAGGAGAATTCATGCATTTTCCCGTTATTTGATTTATGTACACAGAAATGTAGGTATAGTACATAATGCAGTTCCTGTGTATGTAAATCCCCTGTATGTGTTAGTCTTCCTGTGTTTATCATAGTTTATGATATATCATATCGATCTTCCCGTGGAACTATAAACATGTGAGAGGAGTCACATCACGACAGGATGACTTATGAAACTTATGATAAGCAGGGGTCATAACAGACGTAGATTTTTGTAAATGGACGGCGCTCTGTTTGTTTTGAATACCAGGATCTTTAGTTTCGGTCAAACTCCTGGCAGGGTTCAACCCATACATTGTCGAATCCCAACCTCACAATGCACGTGTTTCGTATGTACAATGTATATAGGTATATAAAATTAATTCGGTCACATCCCCTCACTCTACATAGGATGGCGGACAGCTCTTCCAGATCCGCCGGTCTGTTTCCTGCTTGTGCAGTCGAGCGATGTTTTGTTTTTGTTTTTTTCCTGATTCCAGACAATTTTTTGATGGTTAACCAATATATTTCAAACTGCAGAAGCACCTAACTTTATTCCATGCCAAAACCGCGGCGATTTCCTCTGTTTTCACTGCCAATAATTGATGCGGCATAAGTAGCGAGAGAAATTATTGCTATTTATCGGGTTTAAAAGTTTGTCAATCGGAGATATTGTACGCGTCATTTTAACCGATTTTCTTTTTTTTATTGGATTCAATCAAGTTGGCTTAAGGTGTGGAATGATGTATTCAAAAATCAGACAGCGACCTTTAGAAGAAAACTGCTTTTATACAAACCAAAATGGTTATTTCTTATGTTACTAATTTTTATATTAGGTGCAATGTCTCTCAATTCAAATGTACTCGGTCATCGTCGTATTTTAAGGTTGTTTCTCTACCAGTCCTATATGTGCCTACAGTATTACATGTATTATCTTTTTTATCAATAGGAATTTATTCTATACATCGGAACACCATTGGAAAATAAGGCTTGGGGCTTTCATGGGTATTCTTGTATATTAATGAATTGCTTTTTTTTTTTTTTTTTGCTTTTACCCATTTTTTAAAAAATGTATTTATTTATTCGATAATGTTTAAAAGTATTCATATGCTACCTGATACAATTCTGTTTAACTGATATCATTGAATTATAAACATTGTATATACTGAATGTACTAAGGTTGCTTAAAATGACAGATCATCTATGTCAAATATGAAACTTATTTTAACAATTACGAAATAAGAATTAGAAGTGTAAGAAATAAACCTGGAAATCATTAGCATAACTCGGTCATTTAGTAAGAAAGGGAAACCGACTTCACAACGGGAGACTGAATACCTCATTTATCTGCATCTGTTTCTCTTTTATACCTCGACAATTTTAACTGCTCTTCCCAGCGATTTGATTTGCTAGAAATATCATAAAAACAGCTGGATCCACCCCTCCCTTATCTATGTTACAGAGGGATGGCATGGAATGGCGTGAAGTGTAAAAACGCCCATAGATAATGGAGAAAACGTCTGGATCAAAACACTCAGAGATTGTCTGAGGATCCTTACAGTTTGTGGATCAAATTTACCCCAGATGCACCCACAGATCTCGCGAGCAAGGTGTTCGTAGTAGACACCTACCTCACGCCCCTGGCTCCAGATCCGTGGGGCGTCTCCCCTAGACAATATAGTGGCATAGAATATCTGTTCTATCACGTAGGGTAACGAAATGGAAATTTTAATTAAATTATGGCTGAAAAAATAAGTGCGTTTCAAATTAGTATGACTTTCAGGGGCGGATCCAGGAATTGCGGTTACGGGGGCGCCACTTTATGAGGCTGGGGGCCGCCTTGAGGTCCCCAGTGGGTCCAGGGCGAAGCCTGGTGGGGGCCCAGGGGGAGCCCCCGGAAGCTCCTGGATTTTACTGTTTTAGTAGACACTAATCGCACGGTACTGGTGTCACTTTACGTTACACTTATAACGTCATAAATTGTGGCAAAATATAATCACGAAAGCAACGTCACATTTTAAACAAATTCATTATCTCCAAGCTGTAATATCATAACTAAAGCACATGCATGATTTAATGTTTAAAAATTGAAAATAAATCTTTGTACGTGTATAGTGTACATTCATAAAAATTATGAATTCTTAGAAATACTCCAAAGTATACGTACTGTATTTATTTCACCGTGCCTACAACAGCAGGCATGTCGTATGAAATAAGGGTACCCGTTTCGGTAGGTTTCGTTTTGCTTCGGTAGATTTCGTTTCCTTTCGATTTCGTTTCGCATTTTACAGGTAACCATCCCATGAAATAAGGCTTGCAATTCTTATGAATATGACCTCTGAGAAATTTGAACACAGTAAAAAAAAATCAGTTTTGGTTTTTTCTAGGATATATATAGACTTGCTCAAGTCTCTATGTTTAATAATCATTGCTCTCTTTAATACTTTTTATTAATGCCAAACACGGAAGGGGGGAGGGGGGGGGGGTTAAAAACTCCCGTACGTTTCTGTCATCGATCTACATCGATCACGCTCTAGTGGGGAAAAAACAACAACCAGCGCATAGAAAGTATATGTAGTTTTGCGCTTTATAAATGAATAATAATAATAACCACGGTGAGTTGAAGTGAGAGTTAAAAACTTCCAAATAATATTACATTTTAACGTTTTAATGTTCACTTTCATTTCTGAATAAACAGTAGAAAAGGTATACAGAGTGTTATTTATACTCGTATGTTTTATTTGCGAATCGGTTAGTTTCAATATATATCATATTTAGTTTTGAGGGGGTGGTCTCGTGAAAACCGTGTGACTTTAGATTTTTTTTGTCAGATGTTGAACTTTTGATCTAATGATATTGTTATTCATATGCGGAAATCTTGATTTGTATTCGATAATCTTGATATCTATATGCGGACGGAAATTTTGATTTATATGTGAGAAATCTTGATATTCATGTGCGAATTTATTTTATTTTACTCTAAGAGAGAGAGAGAGGGGGGGGGGGGGGGGGGGGGGGCTTCCTCTACTCTTCTGGAGTACCAACGCATGTGGGCGAAATATTCCAGGGGCAATCGCTCACACCCGCCAGAGATCACCTGGGTCCTAAATACAACAGTGAGGTTGTTCAACACGTCACTGATACAAGATTTTGACATTCAATTCATTTAATATGTGACTTATGTATATATCTTTCATTCATTGGAAGGGGGGGGGGGGTACATAAGATCTAACACGCAATATATATCCACCGTTCTGGTGCCTGTGCTCACATCCACCTCCTAGGGAATGCTACAGGCTGGTGCATGTTGGAAACTGTAGGAGGGTCCACAGTTTGCTCTGTACTTGCTCTTTAAACCAGGTAGCACGCAGGAGACAGGTGAGATGCGCAGAGATCTCTTCCCCCTTAGAACGTGACCACCCGTTCAGGTTGCGCGACAAAATCACATGGGACATTTATTTGGACATTAAGTATCTTTTCCTTTTCCTAAATGGACGCGGGATAAAATGAAATGTTGTATATTCTATATAGTAAATTTTATGTACTTTCTGTAAGTTATATTCATTAAAATATTCGCGTTGGGATAATGCTTAGAAATAAGACATAAAATGGTAGAATTGTTTAAAAAGCTCGGTATTTGTAGAATAAGGACATTTCACTGGACACCGATAAAATCAATCTACTCCATGGATATACTCAGAATTTTATAATACTGGTATACATTGTGCTCTACGATACATGTCATTATAAATGTAACAAGGATAGTCAACTTCCCCCTGTATTAGGCATGCTACTGGTCATGATGATTTGCATTTGCAGTCTATCTACAAACACGGGACACCACTGACAGGCACTGTCTTTGCCATTTTTAAGGTCGCTATATCAATTCTATGAACTAAATGTTTAAAGTAATTGGTTTATGGTTTTTAGATAAGGACGTCACAATCATACACCAATTCTTACGTTATTTGGGACAAAATCAATCATTTTATTAATCTGTGGATAAAGCGTATGCGTATTTCATGTAACGCGGGACAACGAAAAATGACGACATCTGCGTGTATTTATTGCTAATGAAATGCGTGTAAATTATATTTTATATAAGCTGTTATCATTATTTATATATTTTCCTTGCCATTGATGTATAAGACTTTAATAATCCACAAAATATACAACTGTGTAAACATAGCGGAAACATTTTCTAATGCACGTATGAAAGTAACACCAGTACCGTGCGCGACGTCTCAGCTTGAAATATGTCTCCTATTTAGTCATTTGTACTATTTTCTATCACTTTTTGGAAAATATTAAGTTCTCCCAGTAAGTAATTCAAGAAATCAAAAGATTTTGTCATTTAAACCATGTAACCCCCTTTAGATCCACCACTGTTCAGTCATAGTATACCAAACAGTATAGTGTGTTGTCTTTTCCTTAAACTTGGAAATTTCCACGTAAAAAAATTATTATTTCATTTTATGCAAAATACGACTGTTAATTTTTATACTAGAGTTTTAATTTTATTTAGTACTATTAAAAAGACTTTAAAAAATAATATTTTGACTTTAAACTAATCCAATAAACTGCTATCATTTTACTATAGGTCTTAAACACTGTACGAAAAAATAATCGTGCTGACTATATTAATAGAGAGTTATCCCTCTTACTTCAAGTCATCACGTAGGCGTGATTACTAACTTGAGTTCTACGGAACTTGAGTACATGATGACATGGGGTAGATGATCACTGATTATTTCCCCGGGGCCAGGTAATTAACGACGACCTAGCCTCATTGTCTGACCACTCTTTCTAATTGCAAATATAAGGATACATATATTCATAGATTTACTGCATGACGAAGTCATAAACTGCTATGTTCTATCGGCAAGATGTTTTTCAAAAGCATGTGTTTCTTATCTTTTTTTTATTTTTTGTAGATCATTATTTTGGATAGCACTTTTCAAATATACATATAGAAACACACAAAAACAAATGGCATCTAACGATGTCATAGAATGCATTTTTGTATTGGCAAGGTGTCTTCCAATGCTTTATTTTATTTCTGTTTGAGGGGGGAGGGGGGTCAAGAACGTACACGCGATTAAATATTATTTCCCTTACATTGGACGTCATTTTGACACGACGTACATTGGGCTATGACTGAGGGTTATGAAACAATTGATAATTTATTCCCATGTTACATCAGCTGACTTGCAGTGAACTAGAAAGTTCTTAGATTAAAAAGTCCTTCACCTTCGTAATCCGGCACGTAAGTAACATCTTGTTGGCATACTCTTCAAGGGAGCACTCTACAACTTAGATTCTCAAGCTGAAATGGGGGACAATTATAATTATATCCATATTAAGACGGTAAGTGACGTCACACAGATCACGATACCTTTTTAGAGAAAATTAAATACTAAAATAATCTATCGAACCTCATATACGCTGTGAATTAATTAGCCCACATCTCAATTTCTGATTTAAAGTTCTATAATTTGTGCTTTTAAAAGTTTTTAGACTTAGAATGTGTGACGCTTGTACTTTATATATAACATTTTTTTCCCAGGTTATGAATACATAAATCAAATTTGCTTTTGAAAAGAAAATCCGATCGCGGTATTTGGGAATCACGATCCATAGTCGAGTCCCCAAGCCCGTATATTCAGTCCCCATACATACACTTTACCGTGTATATAGACACAAGCCCGTATACTATATCAAATGACACCATCTTCTTGTATGCAGAGTATATACATACGATGTTTTTCTCTATAGAAATTAATATTGCATTTATTCTTTCCCATGCTGAACTTCAGATATGATCAGAAGAATATCTGCCGATCATTTCTTATTCACGTGTCTTTAATCACGGTTGAAGTTAATTCGCCCGATTTCTGCTGCATGGTCTCACCCAATATCCAATCTGAACTGCAATATGTCAATATCACATGATGTTATGAAAATGTGAGTCGGCTTGTCATACACAGGATCAACATGTATCATTCGGTTCGACTTCAGTCTCCAAATAATGAAAAATATATCAAAGCAATGCTTACAGAACGCTTTTTTCTTCTATATAATGTGTCGTAAAGCATCTATAAAAAAAAAAAAATTGGTATTTCTTGGAATTTTGATTTCTCTATAGCATTGGAACTGAGCTTGTTGACTTTTCTGGTGTTTTTTTGTTTTTTGTTTTTTTTGTTTTTTTGTTTGTTTGTTTGTTTTCTTAAAACGAAAACGTACATTTTCATTAACAATACAATAATAATAATAATAATAATAGTTTATTCACCAATCAAGGGCCCTCGGGGGGCATGTACATGTATGTTAACAGGCAATTAATTATAACAATGAAAATAAATAACAATCAATTAGAAGTACATGATAACATGCAGAACTGTGTATCGGGCGAGAAAGAAAAGTACCACGAATTATCACCATAATTTCAGAAAAATATTGTGATATATCACCATAGAAAAGTATCGCGAATTATCCTGATATATCGAATAATGCAATTGACTGTCTTAATTCTACACAGATCTATGTACAAAGATAAACACAAAAATTAAGATTAACATTTTCTATTTAAATATATGTACATATAATAATTATATTCATTACAGGTTACGAAAATCTAAAATTAGAAATCTTTCGATTTCCTTAAATGTAAAGTTCTTGTCACAAGAAATACGCTTATCAAATATGAGATCCCTAACACCCACCATTCAATAGTTATGAGCAAGGTATATAGGATTCGGACAGCGGATGGACAGGACGAAGACAATATGACCCCGACTTTAGTCGCGGGGGCAGCAAAATGATAACGAAAAAAGACCTTGAATCCAGAACTTAGAAATGTTTGCATTGTGATGTGGTTTAGTGCGATCCTCCTGCTATTCATTTAGGACAACAAAAGAAAATATCTATGATAGTGGAGAACGAATTTCCGGAAAAAGTCACATTGTTAAATCAACTTTCGGTTTGGGAAGCGCGGGGGGGGGGGTGGTGTTTCTGGTGGGTTTTTATTTTCGTATATATGTTTGAATTTTTCTACTTTACAATTTGAACCAGAAAACTTATGATTTGCGATTCTGAAATTGACCTTCAAAGTTGACCTAAACAAAGTTTTCCACATTTTAGCACCGGATTTGGCTTAAATTTTGGTTGTAAAGTCCTTCAGGACAGGCACGAAATTATGATATGTTGGTAGATTAAAATCTTAAGAACAATTTACGATAGGATATGTTAAGGAACACTTATGCCCTGGGGGTCAAAATTCACAAAAAGACCCACAACAAACTAGTGATTTTGTTTCTGTGACAACCTAAATTATATTTATACCTCGAGCTCAGTTCTTGAAATTAGTGTAGCCCAGAAAGCTGCAAGTGAATAGCAGTGTCACCTAAATGCACATTAATTGCAAGAACCGGCTGAAAGTGAAAGCAAATTTCCACACATGAATTACGAAGGTTCGGTGTATGTGTAGTGTCCGACCTGTGTATGTGTAGTGTCCGACCTGAGTATGTGTAGTGTCAGACCTGTGTATGTGTGTAGTGTAGGACCTGTGTATGTGTAGTGTAGGACCTGTGTATGTGTAGTGTCAGACCCGTGTGTGTGTGTAGTGTAGGACCTGTGTATGTGTAGTGTAGGACCTGTGTATGTGTAGTGTAGGACCTGTGTGTGTGTAGTGTCGGACCTGTGTGTGTGTAGTGTAGGACCTGTGTATGTGTAGTGTAGGACCTGTGTGTGTGTGTGTGTAGTGTCAGACCTGTGTATGTGTAGTGTAGGACCTGTGTATGTGTAGTGTCAGACCTGTCTATGTGTAGTGTAGGACCTGTGTATGTGTAGTGTCAGACCCGTGTGTGTGTGTAGTGTAGGACCTGTGTGTGTGTAGTGTCGGACCTGTGTATGTGTAGTGTCAGACCTGTGTGTGTGTAGTGTCGAGCCTGTGTATGTGTAGTGTCAGACCTGTGTATATGTAGTGTCGGACCTGTGTATGTGTAGTGTAGGACCTGTGTGTGTGTGTAGTGTAGGACCTGTGTGTGTGTGTAGTGTCGGGCCTGTGTATGTGTGTGTAGTGTAGGACCTGTGTGTGTGTGTAGTGTAGGACCTGTGTGTGTGTGTGTAGTGTAGGACCTGTGTGTGTGTGTGTGTGTGTGTGTGTGTGTGTGTGTGTGTGTGTGTGTAGTGTAGGACCTGTGTGTGTGTAGTGTCGAGCCTGTGTATGTGTAGTGTTAGACCTGTGTATGTGTAGTGTCGGACCTGTGTATGTGTAGTGTAGGACCTGTGTGTGTGTAGTGTCGGGCCTGTGTATGTGTGTGTAGTGTAGGACCTGTGTGTGTGTGTGTAGTGTAGGACCTGTGTGTGTGTGTAGTGTAGGACCTGTGTGTGTGTGTGTGTAGTGTAGGACCTGTGTGTGTGTAGTGTCGAGCCTGTGTATGTGTAGTGTTAGACCTGTGTATGTGTAGTGTCGGACCTGTGTATGTGTAGTGTAGGACCTGTGTGTGTGTAGTGTCGGGCCTGTGTATGTGTAGTGTCGAGCCTGTGTGTGTGTGTGTGTAGTGTCGGACCTGAGTATATGTAGTGTCAGACCTGTGTATGTGTAGTGTCGGACCTGAGTATATGTAGTGTCAGACCTGTGTGTGTATGTAGTGTCGAGCCTGTGTATGTGTAGTGTCGGGCCTGTGTGTGTGTGTAGTGTCGGGCCTGTATCGGTGTAGTGTCGGGCCTGTATCGGTGTAGTGTCGGACCTGTGGTAATCAACACCTCGTACACACCATATAAACTAAATCAATGTCTCTAGAAATGTTTTTCAAATCAAGTTTCTAAAAATAAAAACATTCTTTAAAAATAGTTCAGATTTTTAATATCTATTTGCACTCCATGTTATAAACTATAAAGAATTTTATATTCCGTTATAAAACAATGGAAATCGGTAAGCTTTTAATTCTCTGATAAAACTGTATGCGTTTTGAAAGAAAGGATTTTCTATAATTCCAATTTATTAATGTTAGACACGTCTGTGTTTATTTTTAACAGGTGTGAATTCTCTAAGGCGACGCAAATATGGTAAGAATGTGTAGTAGTACAATATGATAAGGTCGTACTGGGTGACTTCTCCATGGAGCGTCCCCTGTCATCCGGCTATTTAAATAGTTCTATAATCGTATGCAAATAGCGATCTTAAAGTTTCACACACCCACGGATTTTCGACAAATTCATTCACGAAATCAGACGGCGACCTTCGTATGTTTATACGCATGTCCTCGCTTCCTACCTGGGTTATTTGGAATAAACAATGACGCGACGCCCCAGGTATCACGATTTTTGAGTTTGTGTATCGTCTCGACTTGGGTTAAGGAGGTCGTGAGCAGTTAACAAAAACCTTTAAGGAACTCTGAAATGTTTTTTTCCGGCCCTTTTGTCCTCCTGTAATATGATACTTCTCGTAACACCCGATGATATCTCTTGTCTGGCTTATTTTGGTTATTTGTTGTGGGACAGGCATAGTTGTAAAGTTTAAGGTTTAACAGAGTATTGTTAAGTTTCAGTGTATACGTGTTTCAGTTCACATTCGAAATTGTCGAGTTGCAAGCAAATGTCATGAAATGGAACTTGTAAGTTGTATCGTTTACAAACTTTTTATTCACTACAGAAAGGTCCATCCCCTACACGTTCATTACAAAGTTATTACTCACATAAATGGAGATTTTTAAGGTGAAAAGTAGATATTTTGAAGAAAACAAACTCACAAAAAATACACTAAAACCAAAACAATAAACAACAACGAAAAAGCAAAACAAAGATAAACAAACAAAAATCATTTATATACATGTTTTTGGTATAACACATAGTTAAAAAGTTCAAGGTTTGATAAACCATTACTATAGGGCTAAATGTATACGGATGTTTCAGTGTCTACCTGAGACAGACAGATTATAAATTGAGCTTGTTTCTGTTCACCAAGATAGATTTATATATGCACCATTAGCAGAGGATGAAAGAGAATGTCAATCTTGTCATCATTGAAGACAATTTCAAGGTACAACAATATCATTTATTATTAAAAGACAATTTCAGGGTACAACAATGCTACATGTATTTATCCGATGTTTTTCGCTCTCGATATCTTTACCCATTGTAATGACAGACATTTCTTCATGAATGCAATGCAGATGTGTAAACGATGTACGCATGAATCGTGATGAATATGGTACGTCTATTTCAACATGTGGGATTTACAACAGAAATGAAAGTAGAATGTAAAGTATATAAAAATGAATACATGTATAATTTTTGAAAATTAACTACATGAAGCATGGTGGCATCGCAGTTCATGCCCTCGTGTGTTTCCAGTGTTAAAGGTCGTTGTCTACCGTAAGGTTTGTGTTGACTGATTTTTTTTTCTCCTTCTTCTAAACAGGGATAATCACTATTTCTCTGAATATCTACATGTCTCTCTGACACGGTTTTATTGGTGAAGACACAAACATACGGGTATTACAAGTTCTTACATTCCGAGATTACGGCACGTTTATAACGGTAGATTAACCAAGAATCAGGTTTGGAAATAGATCTTGGAATTGGGTTTCAATTTGTCTGAGATCCTGGATGAGAGCAATTTAATATGCATGTGAATTCTCCGACGTGTTAGTCAGCCTCATACATGTAATAAATGAGAAGTGAGATCATCAAACTCTTAAATCTATATAAAGGGGGGGGGGGTATAACAGTATTTTAAGTGATGCATTTTACAACACTTATTCGATAAATCATGTTTATCAAATATTTCTTGGGAAGATAGAACTGCAGTGACATCAAATGGACATAGATATATCGCCTATCCCAGACAATTAACAGTTGATAATGGTGAAGAAATCCCGCATTCGCGTCAGTATATCGCTTCGATTCGATATTGAAAACTATTATTTCATGCATTTAAGTTCCTGACGTCCATGTCTACCCGCATCATTATCACAAACACTCTTACGAAACAGTGGTGTGATCGAAACACACGCATCATTATCACAAACACTCTTACGAAACAGTGGTGTGATCGGAACACACGTCTGATAACACACATGTCAGCCAGTCTCCAGAATTATCAACACGAGATACGAACTTTTCAATAATGATTTGTCTGTGAAATTTGAAATGTTTTAATTTGAAATCATTTAGGAATTTTAAAACTTCTAATTACATTTGAGGTTAATTGTAATACAACTTTGTATAAATTAATTCTCTTTTTTTTTCACATCAGAAGAAACGATAATATACTTTTGTATAATATGGAATTGAATGTTTTTTGGTGCTCTTAACCAAAACTGTTTATTTGAGAAATAAAAGAAGTGTTGTATACATTTGTATGAACTGTTTTGATCTCGCACGTCACAAACCACTACAGAGTTATCCGGCTCCCTCAGCCTTCATCAGAAACCACCGATGATAAGAAGACATTGAGTGGTTTAATGTACCGGGAGACATCAGATAACGAATTAACCGTGTACTCTACCGCTAGTCAGACACGATTTCAAGTTTGTGAAAGTATTTCTAATCTTAAATTGATTCATCTACAGGGTTCATTTTCACATTTTAAGTGAATGTATTTATCCGATTACATGTATGTGTACTATTGCTTGATACGTCTTTAGCGGCCGTTGAAGGGCTGGAAACGTTGAATTCTCTGTCTGTCTGTCTGTCCGTTTGAAACAAAATATAGCGATTGTCACCATTGTCTGAGTAACAGCACATAAGATGAAAAACAACAAAACAAAACATGATTTAAAGGCGCATTGTTTTATGCAGAGAACCAATCCTTTGTGTATCGACTTTCGCTGATCTATAGGTTTGACAGCCTGATTACTGGTAAATCGTCTTTACCCTAGAACAATAAGAATATAGCAATTAATCAATCAATTATACAATTTCCAAGAGGGAAAAACTTGTATTTGCTACTTATGTGAATTAATTTAATCATATAGAAAATCTTATATAGACATTGCTAATCCAACAAACACCACACGTGCAAGAACGATATAATGTGTCTCTGGGACAATGACAGCGACAACGTAAAATATAGAATTGTTAAATACCTTATATATTGTATATACATGCAGAGAGAGAGAGAGAGAGAGAGAGAGAGAGAGAGAGAGAGAGATATTTATATTTTGTATGTGTTTATATGCTGCATGACTAAATGCCAATGCATGTTACATCTTACATGTACGTATGCACGTGTATGCATTCCCCACCCTCACCATTTAACAGAACATCAATCATAGCTTAGACCAAAACAGTCAGGTGAAACTGCTTTGAATCACCATTGACAAATGCCTTGAAAATATTAATAAAGGATTTTTTTTTAAAACTTACAGGTGTATTTTCATTGATTTGAGCAAAGCATTTGACACTGTCAACTATATATGATGTATTGATTTTTATCTTTTAGTGTATGTGAAAAGACTTTTAAATGGTTTCATTCTTATCTACATGAATGATCACATTGTTCAAATGGAAAGGGGTTATCTCAAACAAGATGTTACCATCGAAGTCCCTGACTCAGGGATCAATATTGGGTCCTCTGCTTTTTTTATTATTATTATCATTAATTTCATTTTCTTCGTAGATCTCTACCCAACATGTCTTAAAGGGGCATTGGTTCTCATTTTTTCACCAAAAATCTAATTAAATGAAAATTGCTCTATGTATATATATATTTCAGTAATAACACCAGTATTTAATTACTTTAAACACTTTCAACCTCGAAGCAGGCACATACATGTGTAATTTGGGTGATTAAATATTATTGTTTTGCAAGACAATAATTCTTCCTTATATATTTCTCTACACTAAAAGTGGTTATTTAACGTAATTTTATTAGATTTCTCTTGTTTATGGACAAAATAAATGTTTTATTAGTCCTTAATATATATTCTTATGCCATTGAGATATTTTGAGAGAGAGAAATGGTTGCTATCACTTTCACAGCTAATGCCCCTTTAAACACTGTACAGTTAATATCTACACAGACGATATGACGCAAGGTGTTTCTAATAAATCTTTAAATGTGATATTAAAAAAACTTAAAAGTACATCTTTTAAATATGAAATGTGTATGACAAAAAAACCTAACAATGAATTTAAAGAAAACAAAAACGTCACAGAAATTATCGAAATATAGAAAACTTTATATTTATGCTTGCGGAATTTTTATAGAAAATGTTAAATGTGCCAGACTTCTAGGTGTTTACAATGATGAATGTCTTGCATATATAGTCTTATCATACAGATGTCCACTTCGTCAGAAATTAACTATACGGAGGTTGATTATCCGTACGTCAAAGGCTGCACGATTCAAAATTTAGAATAGCACCCCCCCCCCTCTCATTTTCATTATTGGTGCACGGCATTACATGATGCCAAGAACAAGAGAAATATTGATAAGCTTTATAAAACTACAGAGGAGAGCAGCAAGGATCATTTTACACATCAAAGTACCTTGATCAGTGTCAACGTCGTTTATGCTCTTGAATTTGAAATGGATGCCGCTGTTCGACTATTTTATCAATTGAAAAATGATGAATTGGACACCGTGTGACACCAGAGTATCTGAATGAGATGAACCCACGAAACACAAGGCAGAACACTCATGATTTTATTGATGTTAAAAGACCAAGAAACAGAATATGTTTTTCTTTGTCATTTCAGTAGCAACTTTACCATATTTCATGAGAGATTGTAAAACTTCGACATCTTTAAATCAGCCTATCTCCACCGTTACTTGGATTCTCAGGGGTTCTCTTGTATCACGGTCTATTTTGAAGTAACTCTTTATGTCTGTAAATTATTTGTCATATTTCCATGTTTGATGATACGTTGTTTTGATCTGTGTTAAAGACAGGACCACAATGTAAATTAGTTTCTGTGATAACTAATGCGTGTAATAATATCGTATTTATAAAAAAGATTATCATTATTATTACCACCACAAACAGCATAACCCCTGTATCATCTCAGAAGCTTCAAGTCTCCACTGGTTAATGTCAGAAACGAAACGACGAATAAAACGTTGTGTCGTCAAAAAATAAAAACAATTGGGTTGAAACGGATACATGCAGTGACTTTTATCGCCAGACATGTTTGCATTTCTTTTCCGTTTTCCTGCCGCTCAATCCTTTTCTTTATCTTTTAGGAGTCCCAGCCGAATGCAAAATGTTTCCGCCCTACACGTGGGATTACGGAGCATCATTATCTTTGAACAACATGGGCAAGGCGATGTATGTGAAATCGATCTCTTAGTAAACTAAACTAGTTTCAATCTAGAACATTTCGTAATCGCTTTTATTTTCCGGCTTTTATATCTTTAATATCAATAGTATTCGATGTTCTGCCTGTTTAGCGAGGATTTCAGGTTTTATTTGCTGAATATCATCCCACATGTACATTTGTTTTTGCATACAGACAATTAAAGCTCCTTAATTGCTTTCTGAATATCCTCTAGGCAAATAATAAAGATGGTTTTAGGATTTATTTATTTTTATCCCGGTATATATCGTAATCTTTCATTGTTTAACATTCTTCTCTTCCATGATTTCCTCCCAGTTATTAGTTTTCTGGAAAACCCTTAGATATCAATCTGAAAGCGCCCTGACCACCAATAAGATGTGAGCACTCTAATAAAGCGCCCTGGTCACCAATAAGATGTGAGCACTCTAATAAAGCGCCCTGGTCACCAATAAGATGTGAGCACTCTAATAAAGCGCCCTGACCACCAATAAGATGTGTTCAATCTAATAAAGCGCCCTGGTCACCAATAAGAGTCATGTGATCACGTTAGTTTTAATTTGCTGTACATGCATAAATAAAAAAACAACGCGATATTATAAAAACACCGCATCTCATAAGAGAGACTATAAAATTCTTATTTTGACATTTACACGATTCAGTTGAAATTGAAATGAAACAAGACGAATGCTGTATTTGCATATATTTGAATAATTAATAAAATGCACCAATTGAGTTGTATTATATCTACCAAGTTAGTGCAATGTGCAGTCAGCTAACCAATTTAACACGAGGGTTTAAAAAAAAATGTGAAAACCGTTTGAATTTGATTTGTAAGTTGCTACATAATAGGAATACTTTAGAAAACAGATTTGTCCTACAAGGACGTGTTGTCTACATTGACGGCCCAATCACGGGCCACTGTTGTCTACAGTCACAGGTCATTGTTGTCTACAGTCAATGGTCATTGTTGTCTACAATCAATGTTGTCTACAATCCATGCTGTCTACAATCAATGACCAATGTTGTCTACAGTCACGGGTCATTGTTGTCTCCACTCAAGGTTAGCGCTGTCTATGGCTAACAGAAAATAGACAACGGGAAACGTCACGTTATGAAAGGAGTTTGAGTGCGTTTTACTTCATTACGTCTTTGTGCGACTTTCATAACACTGAATGCAACAATCAAAGGTATTAATTGTTTTGAACTGGAGGAATAAAGTTAAAAGCCTTTAATGGTTGACGTCCGATTCAGTATACCTTTTATACCATTGCATAACCGGAAGATTCAAAGCAAATAAACCTCAATGACTACCATAAATTTAGGAGGAACTTTCCTATCAATGGGACGAGGAAGGAGCGGCGGTGACAATGATAAGATTGTTTGATTGCCGATTTTCCCCGTGCATTGACGTGTTGAAAGTTCGAGTTTAAATGTTTCCTCAAAGCCAAGGATCAAAGTTCCAAACATGTTCATTGGTTAGGGTGTATTGGAACACCCATTTACATAATAAAGATGTACTAAATCAAGCTATTGACAAATAAATCAGTGCACGATAGTTTTCATGCAACTGTCCGGCGTCCACGCACAGCCATACCTAACCGGTATCCACGCACAGCCATACCTAACCGGTATCCACGCACAGCCATACCTAACCGGTATCCACGCACACACATACCTAACCGGTATCCACGCACACACATACCTAACCGGTATCCACGCACACACATACCTAACCGGTATCCACGCACACATATACCTAACCGGCGTCCACGCACAGACATACCTAACCGGTATCCACGCACAGACATACCTAACCGGTATGCCGTTAAATGTTTGAAAAATATCATCGATGAAATAAATGTCGGGTAAACGCTATCTATGTGTATAGTGAAAAGCACACCTTTAACCGCTAAATGCATTAATTACTACCAGGTAGTCAGAACCATCATGTACATGTAAATAACTGTACAAGGTCAGGTTTTATACAAAATAAAAGTATTTCATATCACAGACAATGTTGTGTAAACACCTGCTCCTGACAGCTAGAGAGTTCCCCACGTATGTCATCTTACAAGGTGTGAATGATAATTTAAAGCCAAGTTTGATACAAAAGTAAAATCATTTAATATTCAAAACAACAACAAAAAAGCAATATCACAGACAACGTTTTGTAAACAGACATTGTAAGATAACATTGATAATAACAAAAAAGTCATTTCAATTCCTCCTAAAAATTGCACGTGTAAATTTTCAGGACTGATATTCATAACAAGATAAGTTATTGCACTTGCCCGTTTGTCATTTTTCTCGAGGATCTAGTCCGACGAAAATATGTCACTGTAAGCATCATGCGACTCTTATTAAGAGTGTTCCGCATTTGAATAGTCAATACTGATCAGTACTTTAGTACTAATATCTACTCGTCCTCTTCCACCGACTCCTGCAGTACTGGCATGAAATTAGCCCTGGGGATCACGGGAGATAGCGAGGGGGATCTGTGGCCGGTTGACACGTTGGATTGTAGGCTGCCTATCCAGGTCGGAACATCACTCTCCTGCTTGGCCTGAAACACAAGAGTCAGACCGTCCACAGAGTCACAGTTCACGGTGATCTCATTCCTGTTTTTGTCACTCAGCTGTACACAGGAATGTTTTAAGTTAACGAACATCGGCTGTGACGATAGCTTATGTCCTCTCTGGATTACAGCGTAATGTTCAAAGTTATTTTTGTAGACTCTCACAGACACAGGTATCCGGGTTTTCTTGATTCCGTTACTCTGTATCAACACTAAAATCCCTGTTTTCACAACAGAATTCTTGTTATTTACAAGACAATTCCCCTGTCTGTCTGTTTCGAGCATCGTGAAATGCATATTTCAGATGTATGAATATGTCACTTACGATTGATTGTTTAAAACCAATGTTTACAATTCCAACCCTTTTATAGGTCGAGAAGCACTGACGTACAATATCGGACCAATCAGGGCGCGAGAGGCGGGGCCTCTCCGTTAAAATGTAACATAATTTTGATATGCTTAACCTGAGCAATCCTATTTCGTAATTATCATGTGGGTGTTTTAAAAACTCGTATTTCATAATGTGAAAAATATCGACACAGAGTGTGAAAAACTTCCGTATATATTTTGCAAAGGAAGTATCCATCTTAAAATAAGTTCTACAATTTATTTTCGATTGTAGGGGGAAATTAACCTATACTTTTTTCTGAGTTTCGGTTATTAAGAAAATTGTAAGAATTTGCACATGAAAACTTACACAAAATTACACACAGGTACATGTACTTCTTGCTTGTTTCTGAGATTATTTAAAATAATGGGTTTTATTTTGTTTTTCCAAAAAGTTGAGTGCAATTTTCATATTTAACAGATAATTTACGAGTACTAAATACATCATTTCATCCAAACATTTTACACAGTATGAGAAGTTGTGTTTTCTAAATGCTAAATCACTATAAAGTAACTCCGTGTACAAGTAATTTCAATTGAAACATACCGTCACTACTAAACAGTGCATCTTTCGGTTACTCGTTTCCGATTCAGCTTAGTTAAGATGTATTTTATTGTACAAATACACAAACAGATAAGAAAGAATTTCTTAACAATTCACAAGTTCTTCCATCTGAAAATATTGATTCTGTTTTATGCAGATGATACAATTGTCTCGACTGAATCCGCTCAACATTGGCTACATTTTATAAATACTGTGCAGAGTGGAAATTAAACGATCAAGTTAAAAAAAAAAAATTTCAAAAAAAGGTACTTATACATGTATCACAACGGCGGTATTATTGAGAATAATATCTAAATATTTTCCAGGCCAGGGTCTTTTTGCAAAGCTAAAAAGCACGAATGTGAACAAGCACAAAAAGCTGTCCGGAGTTACAAGAAAAATAAGACAATTCAAACTGCCAGTGCACGTGAACGGTCCAATTGATGTGAAGTAGTTTTAATTGCTCTAATTTACAGATGTGAAATATGGGGGCAAGAAACACTACAAACAATAGAAAGTACTCACCTAATTCTAAACCACATTTTTCGCTTGAAAAACTCCATGTCGTCATTTATGGTTTATTGTAAAACAGAACGGTTTCCTGTTTTCATTAATATGTATGCGAGAATGATTTCATCTATAGCACTAAAATTAAGGCTGGGTCGCAAAAAAAAATTGTAAATATTCTTAATGAATATGTTCGTTCACATAACCTGTATAAAAGTTAAAAATTCATGGTTTGAATGCATATATACATGTAGAATTTTAAACGTGCTCAGACTTCGTAATACATTATGTATGCCACGAGTAAGAAAAGCAATCTGTAAAGCGGACACTAAATGCAGTAAAAGTCTTGTGGATCAGTTTAATCAGACATGGTCAAGTGATGTGGCTATAGTTCATCCAAAAGTACAACGTACAGAATTTGTTATATCATATGACATATTCTTCCTGTAACACAGCATTAATAATATACAGCTCCTTTAATCTAAGTAATTCTTAAAATCTGTCTCTAAAATGGTATGAACATTACAATTTCCCGCAATAGGACACACTAACAATATGTCACAACAATCCGAATCCAGGACATCGGCTGGAAATTAAAAAGAGTACTGTCCGTAATCAGAAAAAAATTAAATCTTATAACTTGAAACATTTTTTTCGAAGATTGATACAGTATTTCCTTTTACGTCATTGTGGAATATTAAGAACAGTCTTATGACATGGTGATTTTTCAGGTGTGTCGACTTATTGTATTGACTACATGTATCTTTAAATGACACAGGATAATTAAGTTTTTTGTATTTATTTATTTTCATTTTGTTCATTTTTCTTCTACTACTTAAAATCAATCCTATCTATCTATCTATCTATATATATATATATATATATATATATATATATATATATATATTCGTTTTTAACATTCGCACACCCAACATTGGCATAATAGTCATCATTTTGACGGTGACCGCTTACTGGTATAAGTAGAAGTATCAGACAGTACTTGATATGGACAAATGCACGTCTTTGATAAAACTCTATGGCTTGACCATCACAGTTACACCCTTCAGATCTTGAGACGCGCTCTCTATGTAAGCTCTCTGCGATGCAGGAGTCCGCTAATTACGGCATTAGCATTAAAAGAATATAAAATGCAGAATCGCACAATATTGAAGTTTGGTAGTCTAAAACACGGCATTATCAATAAAATCCATCGTTTTTATTCTTTCAGAGAGGTAACACGGAAACTACCGATTCCCTACATTTTAACGATTTTCTGTTATTAATTAAATTCTCTGCACTGAACTGCAGGTGTCCGTCTGTCTGATATAAGCATAACATGTTCATGGTATGTTTCTTTTTAACATTTACCCATGCATTAAACCTCCTCTCATCGCTCATTTTCGTTGTGAGCCAATTACCAGCCATTTCTTTTCCACAATTCAATGCTAATTTGCTTTTGACACACTTTTCACACAACTCGACTTTTAAATCGACGCTAGAGACAAAATTAAAAGTTACCGGGTTCTCTCGAACTTTTACAAACATCGAGACAGATAAGAAAACACAACGCTCCCTGTTCTCCGGGAAATCTGTAGATAATCTCGGTAACCTGTGAGAAAGCTGGTTCTCTGTATAGTGCCTGTGTACTGTGATGGGATTCCTTCCCATACCGAAGTACAAAGTCTGAGTACTGTGTTACACATCCAAAGTTTACTCGAACATGATAGAACGGAATATATCAAGGTCGCTTAGTACAAACAGTACCCACTTCAATATTCCCTGTTCATGATTATCAATATCTAGTAGTATCTTTAACTTCAGATTCTCTTTTAGGTGGACTATTTTATGAATTTCTGACCATTTCATTTCTCAAGGAAAGTACGCTGCAAAATCACCTGTCATCTGCTTTCTTATAACTTGAATGTACATTGCATCCAATGAAATGAAATTATAACCAAACCACAGTACCGCCGTGTGTATGGGAGAATTATACTTTGTGTTTTGATTTTTTAGGACCCTATAGGTAAAGAAAAGAAAGTATTATCACCATGATGTAAAGATTACAAACAGTATCTTGGTCTATAAGCCTTGTATGCAATTACGGTAGAAGTGTGGTTTTCACACATGGCGAGGTGGGAGACTTTTTCACAGGGGCAGATCCAGGAGATTTTCAAGGGGGAGGGGGGCAAGATGGTACGCTTAACTCCCAAAAAGAACAATTGCAGACACAAAATGACAATTTCTGTTAAAAATGTTCAACTCAGGGAAATGTTGCAACCCTAGTACAATGTACCTCCTCCTTCAAAACAACCAGTTTCACTACAAATAGTAATCTCTGATCGACGACTGGGGCGATATTGCCGGAACTCATGTTTTTAATGTAAAACATCTTAATTTTGCACAGACATTTTAACTTTTAGATGACACATTTTACCTAAAGAATATTTGAAATGTGATAGATATAATAAACTTATACCGATATCCATTTATTTTGCAAACTTACCGCAATCTTTGTTTACAAAATAAATAATAAACTTTCTAAAATGAGCTGTGATAATGCATAACCTTTTCTTACTGGACGAATAGGATGTACTCTATCTCGCTCCCTACAAATCAGCGAGCCAAAAATAATAATGGGATCCTTAATGAGCGATGTAATAATGATTGACTTAATTAATATGATTGAGTACGAGTTAATCAATGATGGTAACCAGTGCAAAAATTAACTCGTACCCGTTTAAATTCCTCATTATACACTGAATAAATTTGAAAAAACGACACAGGAAAGTAAACAATGAGGACCGGCTCATGACACAGTGGAATAGCAGCCCAGAAAATTAAATAATCATCAAGTATCCCCGTACTCATCATATATAGGGGGATACAATAGACTATCATAGACTCACAAAAAATGACGAGAGGGTTTTAATGTTGTCTGATAATGATCAGAGTGAAATACTATTGGGTTATTCTGCCATAAAGGGCGCATGCAAAACGTTGGAAAACTAAAATTAAGATGTAAAACCAGTAAGCAGAGCTTTAAGCTACAAGTAAAATGGAAAATAGAAGAATGACTATTGTCATGTCCTTCCATCAGTGTTTACTGTCACAGAAATGTGCAGCCACTGGTAAATCTTTGTTGGTTCTGACAGAGGACCGGTTGTTGTTTAGCCGTTTGTGAGGTCTGTTGTTTCTCCTGCCGATTGTGTCTGGTGTCATCGCTCCATGAAGTGGTGTATGCTGGTGTGATATACCAATTCATTCTCATATTGCACAAAACAATACTGAGAAGATATACATATATACATAATGTTAAACAAAGAATTCAGTTGATACAATGCATGGATGAGTGTACAGTTTATATTTTTTTCAACCTGGAAGAGTAACTCTCTTGTGAATTATATTTATGAATTTGGAAGATATTTCTCAAGTTTAAATTTTAATCATTTTAATTATATTTTCGTAATTAACCCATTTTGTACTCTCAAATATCTTAGATGATTAGCGTATTTCAAAAGTTGAAAAGATACCGGTATTAACCCACTGTTCTATTTCCAATACAATAATCAAAACGATCTTCGATCTCAATCAAACTGACATCTGTGTCATCTCAAAAAATGTAAACTTAAGGAATGAGTTTCCTGTTTATATAGAAATGTCACCATCACTCGATGCCTCCATACAGTTAAAAACACTATGTCGCAATGTGCAGCATAAAATTCCTTATCAACTATTGATACATTTAGTTAAAGAAAAACTACAATTTTCCTGGGTTTTGCTCTACCTAAATAGCCCGTTACTATAGCTGCAATAATGTAGCCGTCTCCGATTTTTTTTTTTTTTTTTGAGGGGGAAAGGGCTACAACTCCTTAGGATCTCCCGCAACATTTTCGATCATTCTAAACATTGCTGACTTTCTTTACGTAAATAAAATGATATCCTATATTTCTTGGTCAATATATAAATTTACAACCTGCAACTTTCGATTTGTGAGGTTCTATTCTACCGTTTTCAACAATTTCGATAAATTCCAATTTCTCGATTCATGTTTGTGCACCATGTTTGATGTACTGAAGTTTCAACTTCCGATGTCAAGTTATTTGCATATGCCATATAAGGTAGTATTTACATCAATGGACAAGTACGGAGGAGAAAGCTATTTCGTCGGTAATAAAAAGGTTTAGATTTAATATCAAGTTGAAAAAGGAACAACAGTGTAAATTCTTTCTGCAACCATATGATTTCCTTTTCTTTGTTGGAGTGGCTCGAGTAACTACATTTTCGCGCAGATTGTCAATGTTTAGGTTTTTCGGTAGATCCACCTACGAGATCTCGCGATAACAAGCATGGCGGAGCAGACGAAGAATTTTGCATGATGTACATGATGTTTAATGAAAAACACCTTTATTAGACATGACCAAGCACAAAGTTGATACTCCTTTTGGTATAAACAGCATTTGGGACTAATACACGGAGCTTATTATCGGTTATTCATAAAATTATTTTGCACCATTACGGAGATCCCATGGAATTGTAGCCCTATCTCGAAAACGTCAGAATGAATAAAAAAAATCAGATATGGCTACATTATTAAAAAAAATCAGATATGGCTACATTATTGCAGCTACGTTACCATAGAAACAGGCCACTTTTCAGAATTAATGTGAGTTCATGTACGTCTGTTGAATGATGAATCGAGAATCTAACTCAAAACCTCTTGGTTACGAAGTGAACGCCCAAACCACCAGCCTACTGGAACCTAATTTCTGTGGAAACGAGGGGTTATTTATATTCGGTCTTTCCTATCCCCCTCGTTTCTGTCCAACCCTTCATAAAGTATGTGGGAAATCAGTCGCGCTTCGGTTTGAATTAATATAATCTTATAGATAATACTTTTTAAAAAAACATTCTACTAGGTTTTTACCCCATAAATTTGCCTCGTGTAGTTTTTATACCACTAGTACTCCCTTTTGTACAAAGATCCCGAAAATGTAAAACATCACAAAAATAAGCCCATCTGGTGAAAACATGACACGGGCGGTGTTTTTGAAAAAGTCAATTTTTAAGAGATAAATCGTACTGACCGTACTGATCTGCAACATGACATTGTTCGCTACATGCCTTACCATATACAACATGACATTGTTCGCTACATGCCTTACCATATACAACATGACATTGTTCGCTACATGCCTTACCATCACACATGGAATCATTCCATCACCAATTAAATTTCATATATTGTTGTAGTTTATTTTCAGTGTTAGTTTATTCATTTTTTAGCATTTTGCTCATTTTTGTGGAACTTTTTATTTATCTTAATAACCCTAGGTTTACCTGATCTTAATACTACTACTTGACTTTTAATCTTCGTTGATTAAGTCGGTCCCTAAATAGGTAGGGATTTCTGGAGTTCACATTACATTAGGAATCGTATACCCGGGGATGATTGAATATACGGCTAAAGATTCAATAAAAACAAAACAGTCTCGGTTTAACAAAGAGGATATCATCAACCAAGTATGCCAGAGGAGTAATTTTTCTATTTTAAGAATAATTTATTTCTGGCCTGTGCGTATACTTAGAACAATAAAAAAAGTAATAATGAATATTGTAAACATAAAGGGGTACCCTTAATATTGCATCGAAATAAAGAAACAGAGTTCTGAAGAATTTTAGTATGATGAATGATATTATCGGTCACCATACGAAAAAACATCTAGATATACATTTCGTGAATTTGAAATATGAATTACGTTGACTAATCACATAGTGAAGAATGACATCATACAATTAATCTAAGCGTGATCAATCAGATAAAAAAACCCAGACATCATACAATGAATCTAAGCGTGATCAATCAAGTGCAAAAGATTGACATCATACACTGAATCTAAGCGTGAAAAATCAGATGCAAAAGATTGACATCTAAGAGTGATGATCAATGAGCTACAAAAGACTGTCATCATACAATTAATCTAAGCGTGATCAATGAGATACAAAAGATTGGCATCATACATTGAATCTAAGCGTGATCAATGAGCTACAAAAGATTGGTATCATACAATGAATCTAAGCGCGATCAGTGAGCTACAAAAGATTGGCATCATACAATGAATCTAAGCGTGATCAATGAGCTACAAAAGATTGGTATCATACAATGAATCTAAGCGTGATAAATCAGATGCAAAGGATTGACATCTAAGCGTGATCAATAAGATGAAAAAGACATCATACAATGAATCTAAGCGTGATCAATGAGATACAAAAGATTGGCATCATACAATTAATCTAAGCGTGATTAATGAGATACAAAGGACTGACATAATGCAATTAATCTAAGCGTGATTAATGAGATACAAAGGACTGACATAATACAATTAATCTAAGCGTGATTAATGAGATACAAAGGACTGACATAATACAATTAATCTAAGCGTGATTAATGAGATACAAAGGACTGACATAATACAATTAATCTAAGCGTGATTAATGAGATACAAAGGACTGACATAATACAATTAATCTAAGCGTGATTAATGAGATACAAAGGACTGACATAATACAATTAATCTAAGCGTGATTAATGAGATACAAAGGACTGACATAATACAATTAATCTAAGCGTGATTAATGAGATACAAAGGACTGACATAATACAATTAATCTAAGTGTGGTTAATGAACTACAGGACACTCGCTACTGAATATGACATGTCAAATGTTGCAATATTTGATCTTTTTCATTTGTATTATATAATTTTTATGTATTTGTGTAATCATGATTGTACAATATTTCATTTGTATTATATATTTTGTATTCATATTGTTTATATCTTAATTTGTAATCTTTTTTCTATTTATATTGTATAATTTTAAATCTTTATTTTTCATTTGTATAATACAATATTTCATTTGCATTGTATGATTTCCATTTGTATTGTAAAATTTTTCATTTGCATTGTATCCAAGGGATTGTTTATTTTGATTTGTTTGAAAGGATTTCATTAGTCAACGTCCTTTCGGGAATTGTTCACTCGAACTGAGAAGCCACCAGCTGTAGGTGAAGTACCACAAATAGACCTATGTTTAGCCCACAGTGCCCTAACAGTGGGGGTTCTTAAACGTGCCAACACGTTCCACAACACGGGAGATCATATTTGAAAGACAAGTGATTATCACATCTAAATTCCGAGCGTTTGGCGAAATATGTTTGATGCAGCCATGGAACGAGCGGAGTTCGAACTCACGGTCGCGAACCAAAGGATATATCACTGAGCTACCGCGACCAGTTCCGAGTAGGACTAGTTAAACACGTAGCTAGCAATGGCGAATCCAGCGCCGGACGCGCCCCCTACCCCAACCCTTCACAAGTATCTTTTTTTTTATATAGAAATGTCCAAAAAAGCATGTACGTTTCATTTTGTCAGAACTCGATAGTTCCAGGGGACTTTACCACCCTAGCCACCCCCCCCCCCCCCTGACCATCTTTGCCCTGGACTCACTACGGGTATCAAGACAGCTCCTAGACATCCAGCCGCTTCTTTGCATCCTTTTCGTTAAGAAATTTCGAGATCCACACTGGTTAAACACGAAGCTGATAAGCGAGGGAAAGTTTGAATGTGCTCATAGAAACAAGAAATCTAATTTTCTGGGAGGGGGACTTCACGTCATTGCATTTACGCACTTTCCTGCGAGACGTGTTCCCTGTACTTGACCACGTGTAAACCCTCTTGATTGCTTCATTAACGGGGATCTAGGGGGTGAAGTCGCATGAAACTACTAAGTTCTGACAAAATAAAACGTACATGCTTATTTTGACATGTCTATGAAAAATGTAGATCATGTTGGGGGTGAGGGGGATGCGTCCGGCGCTGGAACCGTCATTGCTAGTTAAGTGTTCGACTAATCTTGCGTAGAACCGGTCGCGGTAGCTCAATGGTATATCATTTGGTTCATGACCCTAACCCATGCTACATCCATTTGTTTGTCAGTAGTCTGCCTCGATTTAAAAAAACTGATCATACTCAGAACAAGCTGTTCCATATCGAATCAGTTGAGAGATCAGTTCAGTTCAGTTTATTTCTTTGTGCCATCTGGCACATCAGATATACAATTTTATAAATAATGAGATATAAACACCATATGAAGGTGATAATGGAATATTGCTTCATAAATATGGGAATCGGTCAGAATCACTGGTCTTTCGGATATGACCTTTAAAGCAGATAACCTGTATTGCGGCAGGTGTTGGCTCCCACTGCTGTGGTTCTATGTGCTAAGGAC